>NW_004949099.1:10043235-10067775 GCF_000317375.1 Microtus ochrogaster | reverse complement strand
AGCTAGTTCCAGGACAGGCTCCAAAACCACAGAGAAACCCTGTCTCGAAAAACCAAAAAAACAAAAAAAAAATGCATTTAGGCCAACTTTAAAAGTGTCCATAGTGTATCACCATTTCAATAATGTTTAAAAGTCTCAAGTTCAAATTTCTTCTGAGGTTCATGTAATCTCTTAAGTATAATCCCCTATAAAATAAAAGTAATAAAAACAGATCTCATACTTCCAACCTATAGTGGCACAGAATACACATTATCATTCCAAAATGTAGGGAAGGGAGCATGGCAAGAAATATTGGACCAAAGACCAAAAACCAGCTGGGAAAACTCCAAACTCTGCATCTCCAGGTCTGATATCAATATGTTCATCAGCTCTCCAACTCTCTTGAGCTTTATTGACTGCAACACACTTTCTCTTGGGCTGCTTCTACTCTCTGTTAGCATCTCTCCTCTTCAGGTACCCAAAAACTCTGGCATCTCTAACATCTTGAGGTCTCCAAAGCAATCCAGGCTTCAACTTCACAGCTTGACAAAACAGCCTAATAGGCTTTCATTCAGGGACACCCCTGACACGTGCTTGGCCTCAGAAGATTTCCTTAGTCATCGAGGCAAATTTCATAGCCCCTTCTTGTATCCTTAACTCCAGAACCATGTGGCCAAAGCTGCCAAGTTCAGCTGCTTGCTGGGACTGGACCATGGCCCTCTTGTTCAATTATATCTTCAACTTTCTTCCCTGGGCTCTTCTGGTAGCAATAGCCCCATCTACAGAAGGCCTGTAGCATGAGTTCTAATAGGTCTTAATAATATAAGAGTGAAGTCAAATATTGGGGGGAAAGGCTGGGATATCAGAGAGATGAAGGAGAAAAACCCAGTCACCCTAGCTACTCAACTCCTCAGCCGAAACGAGACTTGAGTTCCTGTCTCCTCCCACCTTATCACTTCGTCTCTCCGGCCAACCATACACTTCCTGTCTGTACAGATCTCCGACCTCTGGTTAGCTAGTAGCTAGCTCTGTCCTCTGATCTTCAGCAAGCTTTATTTGTACAAACAAGTTATCACCACACAAGCCTCTATTTGGAAGACCATTTAAACACTGGATGGGTTTAGTAAGTTGAGCATCCAAACTGCCCAGGCCCCCCCAAAGCCAACACGTGCAGTAGGATCAAAAACCCATTGCCATTGTTCTTGAGTTCTCAGTAGTCCTCATTGTCCGCTATGTTCAGCAAGTCCGGTTTTATCCCATGCTTTTTCAGACTCCGGCCAGCTGGCCTTGGTGAATTCCCGAAAGAACATCTCCATTGTCTCAGTGTGTGGTTGTACCCCTTGCGGTCCTGAGTTCCTTGCTTGTGCTCCCCCTCCTTCTGCTCCTGATTGGATGCTCAACTTACTAAACCTGGATGGAGGTGGGCGGTCCTTGTACTTCCCACAGGTCAGGGAACCCTGATGGCTCTTCAAGCTGATGAGGGAGAGGGACTTGATCGGGGGAGGGGGAGGGAAATGGGAGGCGGTGGCGGGGAGGAGGCAGAAATCCTCAATAAATAAATAAATTAAAAAAAATAAGAAATATTAATATTACTCTTTTTGATGAGGGTATCAGACCATAAAAAAAAACAAAAATAAACAAAAATAAATAAATAAATGCATTTGCTGTTTATCTAAAATTCAAAAACAAAAAACAAAAAAAAACACTGGATGGGTTTTTAACTCAGACACACACATAGTACACTTGAATGGCCAAAACTGACAATAAGGTAGATGTGAGAACACATTAATGTGTATTTGGAACCCCAGGTCAGAGTGGGACTTGAGTGGGTGGAGTGAAACAGGAGGGTCAGTTGTTCTGGGGCATCATGGGCTATATAGAGAGACCCCATCTCAAAAACAAAAATAACGAAAGATAGCAACATCAGACTGAGGGGATTAATATTTATTTTCTAAACTTACTTGGTTTTTGTTTAGTTTTCTGAGCTATTTTGTTCCTATAGAGCCATTTTGCCTCAAAAAATTAATGATGTCAAAAAAGGGCACTTACATATAGTTTCTGTCTAATTAGTCTAGTGGTGTGTCTGTTTATGTATTGTTCAATACTGCTGTCATTAATTGACTTGAGTGTGAAAGGTATTTTTAAAAAGTTGGAAAAGTCCTATTACATATGTGCTTAAATACTGGTGTATTTGTAAATATTCTCTTCTTCACTGGAATTTTTAATAGCTGGAAGTTTCTCAAGAAAACTAGAAGTAGATCTACCATATGACTCAGCTATCCCATTCCTGGGCGTATGCCCAAAGGACTTTATGCCTAATTACAGGGACACCTGATCATCTATGTTTTTGTTGTTGTTGTTGCTGTTGTTAAAAATTTGTTATGCAGCGCCGAGCGATGGGCATCTCTCGAGACAACGGGCACAAGCGCCGCAAGACCCGGAGTAAGAGAAAGCCCTACCACAAGAAGTATGAGCTGGGACGGCCTGCGGCTAACACCAAGATTGGCCCACGTCACATCCACACGGTCCGTGTGCGAGGAGGCAATAAGAAGTACCGTGCCCTAAGATTGGATGTAGGGAACTTTTCCGGGGGTTCTGAGTGTTGTACTCGCAAAACAAGGATCATTGATGTCGTCTACAAGGCGTCCAATAACGAGCTGGTCCGCACCAAGACTCTGGTCAAGAACTGCATCATGCTCACAGATAGCACCCCGTACTGACAGTGGTACGAGTCCCATTATGCACTGCCCCTGGGCCGCAAGAAGGGGACCAAGCTGACTCCTGAGGAGGAAGAAATATTAAACAAAAAAACAATCAAAGGAAATCCAGAAGAAATACGATGAAAGGAAAAAGAACTCCAAGATCAGCAGGAGGAGCAGTTCCAGCAGAGCAAGCTTCTGGCCTGTATCGCCTCAAGGCCAGGCCAGTGTGGCAGAGCAGATGGCTATGTGCTAAAAGGCAAGGAGCTGGAGTTCCATCTGAGGAATATCAAAGCCTGGAAAGGCAAATAAACCATCAGTCATAGCTCATGTAATAAAGGTGTTATTTATTATTCTGTAAAAAAAAAATGTTATGTATACAGTGTGTTCTGCCTGCATTTATCCATGTAGGCCAGAAGAGGGCACCAGATCTTATTATGGATGGTTATCAGCCACCATATAGTTGCTGGGAATTGAACTCAGGACCTCTGGAGGAGCCGCCCGTGCTCTTAACTGCTGAGTCATCTCTCCAGCCCCCTGACCATCCATGTTGATTTCAGGCATAAGTAAGAAATGGAAGTAGTCAAGATGTCCATCAGTTGATGGGTAATGGAGATGTAGCATTTATACCCAATGGACCAGTACTGAAAAATTAAATTACTAAATTTTCAAGTAAATAGATGGAATAAGAAAAATTACTTTAACTAAGGTAACCTAGGTCCAGAAAGACAAGCACCACATGTTCTCTCTCCTACGTGAATCCCAGCGTCAATTCTCTAGCTTATTTTAACACAGAGTATCTGTGGGAGCCAAGCATGGGCAGAGACAGGAGGAGTATCTTCAGGGAGAAGAGGTAGAAGATCATAGATGAAAAGAAAGTAAAGAGGGAAATACTATAAGTGAAAGGATTTAAATAGGGTTAGAGGTAGAGGTGTTGGAGAGATGGATGTGTGAGATTCTTGGAGTATTAACCAAGATAAATAGAATATAAGGAAACTACACGGATATTAAGGTATCCTCACTTGTGCAATGATGGCTTGATTCTTCTGGGGTTCCATTTGCTCTCTTACTGGTTTGAGACCTACTCCATTAAGTCTGTGCAATTTAAGTGACAATGAGCTTAGCTAATAACTGAGGTCCATGTAGGTACTAAGCCTCCATGGAGAACTTATTACTAATGAGTAACATAGCAGCCAACTGCCTTTCAAATGCCTATGCTTATTAATATAGAAAAACTTAGTAGCTTCCAAAAAGCCTTTACTTATAATAAATGGTGGTAAACTCAGACTGATACATGACTTCCCAAGATGTAGATAACTGGCAATGGTTGTGGCTCAAATCCTAAGCAAGATATTTAAATCCCTCAAGGAAGCATCAGAGAAGAGAGGTAGGAAGTGTTTAAGAGCACGAAGATTGGGTGAAGGGTTTCAAAATGCTACTCTATAGACTAGATGCAACAATTGCTAAAATTAACTCACAAAAACTGTAGTTTCCTGCAATGGGACCACGCAAGACCAGCCATTAGCACCAATCAGTCAAGGAAGGGGGGACGTGCTCATGGGACTCTACCCTTTACCTGTAAACTATTTACTGTTGATAGATTCTGAAAGACAGAAAATCGACTTTGGTTGAAAACACACTGACTAGCTTATCGGGCTCCAGGAGATAGCTTCAAATCCACTGCCTCATAGAGAACTCTGAATCATCTCACAGAAAATAAAAGGAATGGACATGACTGTGAGAGAAGAGTTGTGGAAAGGAAGGAGGAAGGGGTGGACAGAAGTGGTTGGGAGAAGGGAGTTGAGAGTAAATACTATGCACTGAAAAATTGCCTGAGAACAAAGTAATTACTTTTTCTAACTCCCTGTTATTATCTAATCTTGTAGCCATTGAGTGCATATGATATCAAAAGGGTCAAGTGCAATAATAATCCTGAGATGGATGTGGTCTTACTACTGATGCACACTTATTTTGGAAATGCTGTTTTAACTGGTTTACCAATTAGTATTCCTTCCGAGTCTAATAGATACCATTTTGAAAAATTGATAATGAAATCCTCTACCAGTGTAGACATCTAGGGTGAATAATGTCAAGCGTAAGTGGCGACAGAGAGACTCAAATGTTCATATTGACATGTTTTGTCTACAAGTGAGGATAGACTTCAGTAAAGTGAAAAAGACATTTCACCCCAGAGGATTAAGGAATTGTGCTCTACAACTTGCTGATAATAGAATAAAGTGGGGATAGATTTTAAGTTTAAGAGGAGATTAAATAATGCCCTGGAGAGTCTGAGAGCCTGTTTTCTGTAGCTATGACTGATGACACACAAGTTCCTCTGTGTGGACTTTTGCAAGACTGTTACGAACCAATCTAAGAATGATCAGAGAACCTGATGGACACATGAGTATGAGGGGCAAAGCATTGTGTCTAGTCTGCGTTAAAAGACATATGAATAGAAACAACCAGAGAAAACAAAACAGAAAGAGAATTTGGCCTTGTAGTCCTTTGAAAATTAAATATTCCTCTTCTCTAAGTCCCCCCAATGAGCAGAGAAGAGGGTATGAGCCAGCCAAATCCTTGTCTGACAACCTTGTACCGATACACAATGGTTGCTTTGGAGAACTCTTACCCATTTTTGTATCAAGACACTGTTTAGAATTTCCTCAATGTGGAACAGCAAGGAGGCAATGGCCTTGGTATCCAAATTGAGTATTTTAGCCAGGCAACACTCTTTAAAAGCTACAAATTTTAAGTAATACAAACCTAAGCTCACGTTCATGTTAAAAATGTATTGGCAAGCCTATATTTTACCATTAAATTGATACACATCTAAAACATACAAAAAACTATTTAAAATAAATGAGAAAAAGAGAGCTGACCCAGTAGGAAAATAAGCTTGAATGCTTCACAAAAGAGAATATTAAAATGGTCAGTCAACATGATTTAAGGTTGAGCCATATGAGTCAGCTAGGAGATGTAAATTTGAACCACAATACTGTGTTACATCATTTCTATCTAAATAATAAACATGAAGAAAATGGACAATATTTAATACTGATAAAAAAGTAAAATAGAAGTTATTTTTATTTTTTCAGTCCTAAAGTTTGACCTATGACCCTAAAAATGCTAGGCCAGTGATCTACCAATGAACTATTCCTATCACCCCTGAAACTGTTATACAGTGTTGAAGGAATATCCCATCACAATAGCTCTTTGAGGTTAACTAATCCAATAACTCTACATGTTCCTTGTGATATAGGGATTTCATTCTCAAGCACATACCAAACAGAACTGTGTACACTAAGCTCATCAAAAGGCATACTCAGAAATATTTATAGCATCTCTCATCATAACAGACAAAACCAAATGGAAATGGGATAGTTAAATTATGTTAATAGTCATCCAACTGAAAATTATATAATAGCATCAATAAAGAACCTAACTCCATGTGACAATAAGGTAAAATAATGCAAGCAGGATGAAATATGAAAAAAATCAAATACCAAAAACTACAGATAGAAAGGATTTAAACATCGTACAAAAGGATAAAAAACTAATATATGATCATGGAAGTCATCTTTGCATTGCTGTGACAAAATTTCTGGCATAATCAGGTTAATTAATAGAAGGTAAGAGCTATTTTGGTCCACAGTTTCAGGAGCTTCAAGCCCATGGTGACTTAACTCTGCACTTTGGGCCTGTGGCAGCACATTGCATTGCAGTGGAAGCAGCTGATAGAAAGGGGCTATTCATCATGGTAGCCAGAATGCAAAGAGACAAAGTAGCCAGCGTCTCAATAACTCCTTCATGCATAAGCCACCTATGATTTAACTTCATTCCAATGAATTTGCACCCTAAAGATTCAACCATCTTCTAGATACCAAGCCTTCGAGATGTGGGTCTTTTAAAAACAGTTAAGATGCTGAATGCTGTCAAAAATCTAAGGTAGTATTTACCTCTAGGGAAAAGTGAAAGGGAGGTGAGAAAAGGGGATTTGAGAGAACTGTAAACGTCAGTTTCTTGGTCTGATTACGGGTTCTGCAGCTGTGTTTAATTTGTTAGAATCTGTAAACTTCAGCACTTACAATCTCTGGATACACAAGAGGCTCTTATAATTGCAATTCGACCTTAGGAACAGCTATGCAGTGATATCTGAGTGATGCCACCAGTGTTCATGCACTCCATCTTGCTCTCCTAATCTGTCCTTTCTTTTCCTTTGTTGGTTTTCTTAGACAAGCTTTAGAATATCTGGTAGTTTAAGGCTTAGATGCTGTTCATTTAGGGACTAGGTGACCAAAAGAGTTTCTCCATTCTTTCTTCCTGTAAAGACCAAGGAATTGAATTTTGAAGAACTAACCTAGTGCACATACCTACTCGTGGGATAAACAGTACTCGCAAGAGATCAAAATATAATGACTGTTTCACTGTGACTGCCTGTGCAAAACACACGACCAAGCCAGTCAGCATTCTAACATAGATGGAGATAAGGCCTCACCCTTATTTCCAACGAGGTACTATTGGCAGCTAATGGCTGCTAGGGAAGGGAAAATCAGTATTCTTCAGGGTTGTGAACCCAAATAGGTTGATTGTATGTCAGTGGATGGCTTCATACCCATACCCATTCGGGTTACTCTAATTTTGGACTCAGTGAGTTAGAAAAGAAAAGAAAAAAGAGGACTGTCCAAGAGACTCTACAAAACATTACAAGCTATTATTATTACCCTTGGTTGCCCCACAATAGAGGAACCTAAGTCCCTATTGCTAAAGACATGATGCAGTTCAGACATGGGGCCCAGAATTCTCTGATCTGGAGCTGCTCTAAAAGCCTCCTCCCTAAAGACGAGTTCTCATGGTCCCAAGAGGTGCCATTCAAGCTTCCAAGGGAGGAAGCAACCCATAGCCTACTCAGCTATAATGCCTATGGAGTGCAACCATAACCAGCATGACATGATAACCTTAAGGCTGCAGTAGTGGCACACACATCTTGGTGGTAACCAACAGCAACATTTGTATCTAATATCACTATGTATCTAATAAAGGAGGAAATTTACCATTTGTATAGCCCTTCAATTAAAAAAATAATTGCTTTAAGGTCTCACTATGTAGCCCTGACTGACCTGGATCTTGTAATATTTCCAGGCTGACCTCAAACTCACAGAGATCCACCTGCCTCTACTTCCCTGGTGCTAGGATTAAAAGTGTGCATGGCCAGACTCCTTTTTATAAAATCTGTATTGACCTATGATCTATTCAGGAACATCATACAGTATCATTTCTGCTATAATCCATTCATTAGAAATAAGAGGTCGCTGGATGAGGTGGTCCATGTCTACAGTTCCAGCATAAGAGATGCTGAAACATGCTGGATCCATAAGTGTGAAGCAAGCATGGACAATACAATAAATTTGAGATCAACTTGGTCTACATGCCCAGACCAAATAAGAAGGATGGGAATAACTAAAAAGAGTAGAACATTGAGAACAACTTACACTCAGAGTATTCATGTTGTTTTCTCTACCAGTATAGAGACAACATAACCAAATATGTATGCTCAGAAGAAAAGGTCAAGAGTTCAAGGATGTTGAGCTGCCGGCCAAGTGAGAGAAACCTCTGGAAGGTGAGATAGCTTACTTTTAATCCTCTTGCCTGGTTGACAAGTCCAATGTTTTTCCAAATTAATTATCAGAAGGTCCACACCAGGATGGTAAAGGCAAGACGTGTTCTGTTCCAAAATGATACCAGTTGCTCCTGTGCCCCTATGCCAAAGCCATTCTAACAACACTTACAATGTTCTAATTGAATGGCCTCGGTGCAGAAGAATCGCTCTTTACTAAAGTAAAATAGAGGGGAAATTACAAAAATAGCATAGTAGGAAAAAATGCAACATGTTCTCTGGCTTTTGAAATGTCAGAGTTCTGGGCACCAATTTATCTGTCCTACATTATAGGGCTACAAACAGTCAGCAACTCTTATTTGGTCATTTTTCACAATACAAATACGTTCCTAAGTGCTATTTTCATTCCATTACAGTTGCACAGATCTCTATTTTTCTTGGTGTGTATGTGTGTTTATTTGGAGGAAGGGGAGGTTCCTTGAGTGATACCTTTGCCTCTGGCAGTGTTAGGCAACAAAAGAAAACGTATTGTGTTAATCAGATTGGACCACTTGCTTAGTGAGAAGAATGCAATGTGGGTTTTAACAAAATACAAAGCATTCCACATCCACACAGAAAATTAAGTAGTCACTGGATCCTTTCCTGCAGGAATATGTAACTGGCATGCACTCTTCAGCTTCAGGGTAGAAAAGGAGGCTGAAGGCCATTGCTGAAGTCATGCAGAGATTTCTTTTGACCATTGGACGCCCGGAGAGGCAGTATAAAATGTGAGTTAGGAAAGGAGGCAGGCAGCCCTAATGCAGAAGACCAGAGTCCTTTTGACTGGCCATATTTCACACACCAGCAGGTGTGTACCCTCTTAGGCTAGAAGTGCTGCTCAGCAGAGACTGTGAAAGGCATACCAGATGTTGACAGGAATATTTTAGCCACCCCTATTTCATCTGTATTTCAAGCATGGTATGGAGAGATTCTTTTAAGTTTCTCTGTTCAACTCTGATCTCTAAGAAGAGTATCAGGCCATGCACAAACCATTATAACACAGGGTCCCACACAAAGAGGCCCTGCCACAAAGTAAGTGCAGAGCAAATATGGATTGGGAGTTGACATTTATTTAGGGCTTTGTACAGAGCAGGCGGGTGGCAAGTGCTTCATGCATTCACCCTTCCCAGTCACTCTGTAACTCTAGTCACTCTGTAATTCTACTTATTTAAGAGGCAAAGAAATTAGGGCCTCACCACGAAAAACATCTTGAAGCTTTGATCTGAAAATTTTATTGTGAATTAAGAAAATCTAATTCCACAGCCTTTGTTCTTAATTGCTATCTATTGTAGTCAATGAAAGGAGGGTTTGGGGAAGAGGGATGGACAGAAGAGAGAAAGATAAATGAATGTACAAAGAGAAGATAGGATGACAAAATCTTTGTTAATATCGGGAAGGGTAAGCAGATTTAACCAGCTCTCAGACAATGACATGCTGAAGAGGTGATATCCAGCTTATGTTCTGGAAAACTGTATTTCTAGGTAGGAAAGCTAGAGATGGACTCCCAGGACTAACAGAGAAGCATGATCAAAGATACATAATACCCGAGCTCACATGAATGCAGCAGTGGTCAGTAGTCTTAAAGGACCGGGCACAGGACACATGGGGCAGCTGCTGGGAAGGATGTTGGGTAGGTTGGAATTTTTTGTGAGTAAGTTTGGTGGCGTTCCTTCCATAGACATTACAAGGTTGCAAACTCTTTCTCAAATGATCAGGAGCATTTATTAAGATCTTTGCTTGTATCGGCCATGAAACCTTCTCAAGGTTGATGCTCTGATGATCCCTTTATTGCATAGGTGATAGTGATGAGGTCTGAAAGTGAAAATCACTTGAGCCGATCAAGTCACCTAGAATGTTTTCCATGAGAATTCAGACAAGGAGGCCATCAATAACTAAAGCTTATTAGTAAACAGTCATTGTGTATTCTACAAACAACTGATCCATTAATAGTATATTAATGTTAAAATGAGAAAAGGGTATACAACTTAATATTTAATTTGCTACCTAAATGCCTGTGGATGTCTGTCTAAATCCTATGTACCTGTACATATATAAATTAGATTGCTGGAATACACCAAAGCATTAATAGCTGTTATGAATGAATAGTAAGACATTGTGTATATTTATTTTCTCCCTATTTTAACCATTATTTAGTTACTGAATATCTCTAGTGAGAAAATATTAGACAATAGTGAATGTTACAAAATATCCCCCTTTAACATTCACTGACTGAGAGCCTATAATAAGCTAGGTCATATAAGGATAAACTCCAAATACAATGAAGCCACCTCCTTATACACACACACACACACACACACACACACACACACACACACTACACATGCATATTCACACATAGACGTAACTAAAGCTGAAAAAAAACACACTAAGCCAAGCACACATACTTGGTACAAACCTAACACTTATAGCCAAAAGCAAATGATCTAATTAATTTTCTTTTTCATATCTAATCATCCATTTAAGTCTAGGAACATATCCAAAGAATTTTCTAATTCTCCTTTGAAGGTGGCTCAGTGGACAACACCATTCTAAGCCAGGTGCAAAGGTGTATAGCTGTAGTCTAAGTACTCAGGAGGGTCACAAGTTCAAGGCCAACCTGAACGACATACATAGTGAGAACCTTTCTTACAAACTATACCAAGACTTCAGCCCATGACATTGCTTTTTCCTCATGAACTCATAGCCTCTGTGGTCACCTGCATGCAAGGGAGCCAGTGAAATTTTCAACATGGACATGACAGAGTTTTATGAGGTCCCACTTTTAGATGAAGAGTTATTGTTAGTTAATGGTTGCTAGAGGAGAGAGAATCACTTCTTCCCCCAGTGGCGAAGTCACTGGTAAGTTGTCCATGCTCCAGTAAGTGAGCCCCCCCCCATACACGTTCACATAAGCAATGCTAATCAAATTCAGTCAGTCATTTTAGAAAAGACAAGCAAGTAGCAAGGGAAACGATTGGGAAACAGCCAGATCCCCAAGGGATGGGAAGAAGATGAACAAGGGTAATGGGGGTGAATATGATCAATGCATTGTGCATGTGTATGAAGTTGTCAATGACTAATATGTATAAAAGCTATTGTTTCCTCTTTTTAGAATTGTACTTCCTTCCTTTAGCAGTTTCTAGAACACGAGCTGGTGATGTCCAACCTTGAGTACGACAGTAGGGATGGTTCCCCCAGGAACTGAAGCTTCCCACTGGGAGACTTATTTCAGAAACACAGGCTTTACTTAGACAATGTATAAGAGGTTTTCTACTTCAGAATAAAAGCACTTGCCCTCCCTGCACACTTGGGGATATTTTAAACCGTGTCTATTTTTTTCTGAGCTACCACAGATTTATAAAAACAATTATTTGGGCCACAGGAAGATTTCCTGACATCCCCCATTGTTAAGAGGAAAGCATCTGAAGTAGACTCACCAGATAACAAGGAGACAATGGCACCAAGTTGTCACGCGGTTTTCACCAGTGTCTATGTACGGGGAGAGAAGGAATGGGCCATTAGGGGCATTTTCTCCCTTCTGTGCCATGTTTAATTAAGTGTCTCTGGAAGTGATGGACTTCATACAGGTAACAGGGAGCCTCTCTGTGTCTGCCCCCTGTCGCTCATTCTCCCTGCTGTATTTCAGGAATTGGGCTTCATGTTCTGTCATCTTGAATATTTTAATACTTTGCTGATCTTGAATTTGTTTAGACATAGAAGGCCTGCAGTAAAATAAAACTTTATAGCCAACAAACTTTTTATACCTAAAGTATATTGTACATTTTCTGTTTTGTTTAACAACACATGGGTCTCTGAAATGCAGTCTTTTCAACTTGCACTTGGCTCATTTCCATTTGATTTTTGTTTTTTCTTATTGGGCGCTGATTGCATTGTTATACTAGAAAGGATGGTCTATGAAGATAACATTTTGTAACTATTTTCTCTATAGCAATGATTCTTAAAAAACAATTAGCACCACTTTCCATTAATCTCTGATTTATAAAGATGGGCTGGAGGCACCAGAATTTTTAATTTTAGGCAAATTTTTGTATAAGACACGAAATTCATAATGTAAATAGATAACCACCTTTTTAACATAATGATAGAAATCAAGCAAACAAGACAATTCCAGGCTTTTCCTTAAGATGAACTATCTGGGAATGGTGGGGGATGGCAGAGACACAGGCATGCTGAGACCAGTCCCAGATCTACACTGCCATCCAGATGACATGGGACATGGCTGCTTTACCAGTAAAGACCAAATAAGCAAAAATGGATTCAATTTGGTGTCCGAAGCTTTTCTAGTTAATATTTTCTACACAGGTAATAACAGATAAAAGGCAAAGCTCCGCCACTTTGAAAGAAATACTGGAAGATTCTATCGTTCACATCCTCCTGCAGTATCTATTAAACTGCTGTTCATTAAGACCCCAGAAGCTTGAGCCGTCTTCACTGCTGGCAGATCCTCACAGAGGAGATGTTAGGGTACTCTTAAGAACAAGGGTTAACTAACTACTGTACAAAAATAAACCACTCATCTCCTTGGGCTCTTGACCTATTTTCTTGCCTGAATGGCCGGGAAAGAAATCCAAAAGGCTTTAACCCTCTTCATGCTTAGAGAATCTATAAATATACGGGTTGGATGGAAGTTTCTCGACTCTTGTCATCTCCAAGGATGAGATCACTGAGTCTTAGAATGGGAGCAGTGTTTGAAGGGTCACCCTATCTGCGTTCCAACTTTGGAACTACAGGACTCACAGGCCACAAATGTCATGTACAGAATCATTTCGCAGGCCCTGTTCAGATTGGGAATGTATCAGAAATAGAAGAGTCGCTTCTTCGATTTTTTAAATGACCATTCTCCCCATACCCTGGTAGTCAGGAAGTCCACTTCATTGTCTACCATTTTCAACCTCAATTTTATCTGGTCTGCCATCTACTGAGGTGAGAATAATGCCTTGTAAGCCCTTTTAACAGCCCTGCTTACCCTTGATCGGATGTTAAGGTGCCCTTCAATTACCATTACTGGAAGGCTTGTATCCTTTGTGATGAACATAATTGAAAACTGCTCCAGGGTGTTCTTAAAGTAATGTGAGATTTTTCCATTTTTATGCCTGGCTTGGGTGATGTTAACATCCAAGTGGCACCGGGATGTGAATACTGGGGAGATATCAAAAGACAACCTCCATCCTTAACACTCCCTTGATGGATGTGGCAGTCATATTTGTTTTGCTAACCAGTGAATAACCAAAATTCAGCATTCAAGACCACCATAAAAATCCATCTAACTATGCCTGTAGTGAGTCTGAGGTTGGAAAGGAATATCCATTAAAACACAGCCATGTGTAATTTACAAGAAATCAGTAATAAAATGTTTGCTCTCCACATTATCTGCAAATGGTCTGTGTATTACCAGAATAAATCTGTATTACTTGGAATCTGTGGATAAACATTCATAGGCAAAGTTCACCTCGAGGTTATCTGCTGCCTGCTCTGAAGCAGGAAGCACAATTTAGGAGAGATAGATGGTAGTTGGCCTATCCAAGTCTGGAGTCCACGGCACAGAAATGAGTTTTATTCCCAAGAGGGTATCTGTCATATCCAAATGGGAATGAATACCTTTAGAGGTTAGTGCCCAGTGCAGAACACAGTTTGAGTCCTTGGTGAGAAACGAAAAGAGCCTGAATGACCCAAAACCTGGATTCACCTTCCACTCACAGAGATGCTTCTGTCTCTGTGAAAGGCAAATTCAACAGCAATGAGGCCACCAGTGATGCCACAGTCCCAGAATCTAAAATCCATGTGTATCTTGACCTTGAGTTGTGAAGGAGGATGAATATTTTATGGATAAGGAGACATACATGATGAAAAGGGGGAGACACTGAAATGACCCGTCATGGATGTTCCAGAGGGTCATAGAATTTTCCTCAGTGGTGTAGCCACCACTAAGTTGTCCATGCTCTGAAATATAACCCTTCATACATTCCTGATGATTAAAATTCATCAGTTCACAAAAAGGAGAGGAGGAAGAGAAGGAACAGAAAATTAAAAAAAAAAAACAGACAGGATTGGTATATTTTAAACTTTGTTAGAAAATTATACTGATAAAAAATATTTGAATTTTTTAGGGTAAGAAATCTGTACCTCCTGGGCTTGCTTCGTTTATAGCCCTTACTCTAATTTCTACATGTCTTTTGTACACACCCCAGAGGGAATTGGTCTTTTCTCCACTCACACTTCATTTCTCTAGGCAGTACTCGGATTTCCAACTGTCCCACTAAGGAATGCCCCCACCCCATTCTCATGTGTTCAGACTGACCTCCTCTCTTCTCTCTGGGCAACTCCTCAATTCCTTGTCTCTGTCCTTACAGGAAGCAGTTAGGCCACCTTGTGAAACAGAGGAACTTTAGCCACAAAGCCTTTGGAACACAACCTGGTCCTATTCTGGAGGCTGTTAATCTGATGCAGGGAAGGTAGGGAGCTAGAGGGGCCTCCCTTCCCCCAACTGTGATTCAGAGAATATTCAGCCCATTATGATGTCATTGTAGATTCTTTAATCTGTCACACAGTAACCATTGAATAGCATTTGTGGAGGGATTTTTTTTTTTTGACAACTCACATTATTTTAGAAATGAATGAAAAGTCACTGGTCCACAAGCACACATTCAGTAAGGGGCTTACACTCTTTTCATTTGTTCATCCAGTTGACAAATGTTCAGTAGGTGCTGTAATGGTCTGTCCTATCTATCCCTTTAAGAGACAAGCTTCTCCCACTGGCCCCCCCACCCCGTCTGCTGTAGCAGTCAGATCATCCTTCCTGCTTGCAACCCAGAGCCTTTTCCTTTTCCATCTTCATCTCAAAGAGGCAGCTTCTGTCTCTCCCCACTTCT
Source organism: Microtus ochrogaster (assembly GCF_000317375.1). Classification (NCBI taxonomy): domain Eukaryota; kingdom Metazoa; phylum Chordata; class Mammalia; order Rodentia; family Cricetidae; genus Microtus; species Microtus ochrogaster. The sequence goes on along the minus strand of NW_004949099.1, from coordinate 10,052,554 downwards.
CCCCTTCCCCCTTCTGTTTTTTCTCTCTCTTTCTCTCTCTCTGCTCTTTTCCCCTTCTCCTCTTCCCTTCTATAACCCACTAAATATCCAACCTCACTCTGCATGGCATGCCTATCCATGTCTCTTGCCTACTCTGTGGCTTCCTCCCCCAGGACCAGTCACCTTCAGAGACCTGTGGCATGGTCTTGTAGCATGCCCATCTGTCTGTCTCTTTTCTTGGGCCCCTCATGGCCCACACTAGCCACTTGGGGAACTGCACTGTCCCTACCAGGGACTGACTGCTCTTGGGACCACTGCCCACTGCCACCACTTGGGGACCTGCATCATTTTTACTTAATCCATTACAGGTGCCTCCTAGGTTTTAAAAATGAACTAAAGTGTCTTTTGGCTATTTGAACTTCTTCTGTTGAGAATTCTCTGTTCAGATCAGTACCCCATTTTTTATTTTTTTTTAATTTATTTATTTATTGAGGATTTCCGCCTCCTCCCCGCCACCGCCCCCCACCTCCCCCCCGCAATGGGGTACTGAGCAAGGAACTCAGTACCCCATTTTTTAATTGGGTTAATTAGCATTTTAAAGTCTAGTTTCTTGAGTTCTTTATATATTTTGGAGATCAGACCTTTGTCTGTTGCAGGGTTGGTGAAGATCTTCTCCCAGTCAGTGGGTTGCCTTTTTTGTCTTAGTGACAGTGTCCTTTGCTTTACAGAAGCTTCTCTGTTTCAGTAGGTCCCATTTATTCAATGTTGCCCTTAATGTCTATGCTGCTGGGGATATACTTAGGAAGCGATCGCCTGGGCCCATCTGTTGTAGGGTACCTCCCAATTTCTCTTCTATCAGGTTCAGTGTGCTCGGACTGATATTGAGGTCTTTGATCCATTTGGACTTGAGTTTTGTGCATGGTGATAGATATGGGTCAATTTTCATTCTTCTACAGGTTGACATCCAGTTGTGCCAGCACCATTTGTTGAAGATGCTTTCTTTCTTCCATTGCATACTTTTAGCTCCTTTATCGAAAATCAGGTGTTCATGTTTGTGGGTTAAAATCTGGGTCTTCTATACGATTCCATTGGTCGACTTCTCTGTTTTTATACCAATACCAAGCTGTTTTCAATACTGTAGCTCTGTAATAGAGTTTGAAGTCAGGGATGGTAATGCCTCCAGAAGTTCCTTTATTATATAAGACTGTTTTGGCTATCCTGGGTTTTTTATTTGCCAAAAGACACTTAAGATCATGCTCAACCTCCTTAGCGATCAGGGAAATGCAAATCAAAACAACTTTGAGATATCATCTTACACATGTCAGATTGGCTAAAATCAAAAACACCAATGATAGCCTCTGCTGGAGAGGTTGTGGAGAAAGGGGTACCCTCATCCATTGCTGGTGGGAATGCAAACTTGTGCAACCACTTAGGAAAGCAGTGTTTCGGTTTCTCAGGAAATTCGGGATCAACCTACCCCTGGACCCAGCAATACCACTCTTGGGAATATACCCAAGAGATGCCCGATCATATGACAAGGGCATTTGTTCAACTATGTTCATAGCAGCATTATTTGTAATAGCCAGAACCTGGAAACAACCTAAATGTCCTTCAATGGAAGAATGGATGAAGAAAGTGTGGAATATATACACATTAGAGTACTACTCAGCGGTAAAAAACAATGACTTCTCAAATTTTGCATGCAAATGGATGGAGATAGTGAATACTATCCTGAGTGAGGCAACCCAGACCCAAAAGGATGAATGTGGGATGTACTCACTCATCATTGGTTTCTAGCCACAAATAAAGAACCTTCATCTGGCGATGGATGGAGATAGAGACAGAGACCCACACTGGAACACTGGACTGAGCTCCCAAAGTCCCAATGAGGAACAGAAGGAGGGAGAAGATGAGCAAGGAAGTCAGGACCAAGAGGGGTGCACCCACCCATGGAGACAGTGGGGCTGATCTATTGGGAGCTCACCAAGGCCAGCTGGATTGGGACTGGAAAAGCAGGGGATAAACCCGGACTCTCTGAATATGGCGGACAATGAGGGTTGCTGAGAAGCCAAGGACAATGGCACTGGGTTTTGATTTTACTTCTTGTTCTGGCTTTGTGGGGGCCTAGCCAGTTTGGATGTTCACCTTCCTAGACCAGGATGGAGGGGGGAGGACTTTGGACTTTCCACAAAGCAGGGAACCCTGACTGCTCTTCAGACTCGAGAGGGAGGGGGAGAGGAGTGGGGTGAGGGTGGGAGGAGTGGGAGGCTGGGAGGAGGCGGAAATTTTTTTTTCTTTTTCTCAATTAAAAAAAATCTTTAAAAAAAATGAACTAAAGGCATTTTCTTCTAGCTCAGTATTTAGGCTTATCCAGATACCAGAGAAGACATACTCCTTAAGCATACAATGGCTAAGAGGTGACTTGGAATAAAGATGGAAGTCACCTCTTCCTGCCACTCAATGTCTAGCAGGGAGCTCCAGCCTTTGGAGATTCCCCCTGGCTACAGAGCAGCTCTGTCTGATCACTGGGCAGCTATTAGCTCCTATGAGTCCATTCTCTGAACAGAACAGCCGAGCATCCCTAACAGCAGTCAAGGACATCACTGAAGTGCAGTTCACAGTTCCAACTCCCAGTGGGGACTCTAGCTGCAACGTTTACCTGAAATGGAGGTACTGCCACTGCACAAGTGCCTCCTGTGCCCAGTGTGCCTCTCCTGGTTGCTCCTGGCGTCCCTAGGAGCACTCCTTTAAGTCACTGACAAGCAAATACACACTGCAAGAACCCAACACCACACAGCTGCAATGAGTCCAGTCACATGGGCTGGAACATCAGGCACCAGGTGGGGGGATGTTGAATTAAGAGCGGCGGGGCTGCGTCCCCAGCACCCTGCCGCCCTGCCGCCCGCATGGCTAGCTTTATACCCGAAATAATTACATGAAAACTGTATTCTTTTAAACACTGCCTGGCCCCAATAGTTCCAGCTTTTATTGGCTAGCTCTTACATATTGATCTAACCCATTTCTATTATTCTGTGTAGTCCACAAGCTGGCTTTCCAGGAATGATCTTAACCTGCATCTGCCTGGAGTTGGAGAACCATGGCGACTCCCTGACTCAGCTTCTTTCTCTCAGCCTTCTGTTCTGTTTTCTCCACCCACCTAAGGGTTGGCCTATCAAGGGGCCTAGGCAGTTTCTTTATTCCTTAACCAATGAAATCAACAGATTGATATATGACACTCCCACATCAGGGGGATGATGAGATGGAGTCTGGGCCCGCTCTGCTGTGTATCTATCTCTCAGCGGTGCCAATGGGCTGTCATGGGTGGCTGCTGTGTAGTCACACTGAGACCTGCACTCACAAGGACACTGTGAATCATGTCCTTGGATCATCCCTTGTTACCCCCTTTGTTTTTCATTCTTAGTTTTCAAGGGCTCCATGCCTTCATTTCTATGCGTACCCAAAAGGCAACATTCTCCCCTGGAATTATTCAGGCTACAGACTCGGGGTCAGGATATAAATTAGGATTGGGTTCTGGAACATACCCTAGAGAGTCCATGGGCTGGCATGTCGGCCACCAGATGTAATGCTAAGAGGTGGGGCTTCGTGACATAAGGCTTTGTTGGAAAGAAACAGATCACACTTGAAGGGTATATTGGATCCCCAGCCTTTTCGTGTCCCTCTGCCTCCTGTTTACTCTGAGGTGAGCCACTATACTCTACCATTCATGTTTTATGTCATGACGCTCTGTCTCACTATAGGCCCAGAAACAAACTTTTTTCCAAATGGCCATGGACAGAAACCTTGTGTCAAAATCAACACAACAGTGACTGTGGAGATGGCCCAACTGGTAAAGTGCTTGCCGCAGAAGCATACAGATTGAGTTCAGACACCGGGACCCCACAGTTAAAAGTCAGTTGGGGTTGTTTACAGGTGTGACCCCAGCTGGTGTTAGTGGGAGGGGAGAGAGGCAAAACCCTGGCCATTCACCTTAGCCAATCAATAAACCCCCAATTCAGGGAGAGACCCCCCACCCCCGTCTCAAAAGATAGTGTGAAGACTGACTGGAAAAGACATAATATCAGCCCCCGGCCTCCACACACATGTATACACATCCACACATCCACATACCCACAGAAAGATAAGCTGCACATACAAACAAGAAATACAAAATGAAAGAAATCAATACATCTGTAAGAGCTTATCATGTATTTTGCCATAACAAAATACTAACTAACACAGTATCCTTTCCCCCCAGCCTCTGACTTGACTCTACTTGGTGCCCTAAGACTGCACGTAGGTCACCAGTTATAATGAGGCATCATGCTGTTCCCATACACTTTGGTGTCTGATAAGATGTCAAAGAGAATCCTTAAGCGCAAGTCTTAGGATTTCTCTTACACAATGCTCTCTTGCTGTGAACAGATACCACAGACAAGATTGTTATTTTTAGAAAAATATTGCTTTAGATCATGATTACGGAAGTCCAAGAGCATAGGGATGGCATCTGCCAGGCACGGTGAGGGCTTCCCATCTGGATCAGAATATTTCAGGGAGCACTCCACGAGAGCAAGCCAGCTACTGCTTTCGCACTGAGTCCAACAGTCATCCGTCTGTCAGGAGTTCATGGTCATCAGCCCTTCACAGTCCCACCTGGTCTCTCCTGAAGCTGAATTATGTTTCTACATGAGTTTTGAAGGATACAGTAGCTACATTTAATTCTGTGGAAAGAAGAGATCACAGGCCACTTAGCCTGAAGTACTCAGTACAGCAACAGAAGCAAGATAGATCTTGCTTCAACAGGTAGAGAGTGAAAACCAGCTTTCCAAAAGTCATCTTCTGATCATACACACAAGGGCACACACACACACACCCACACACACACACACATACACAAACACACACGCTTAAACGATTACATTTCCAACCGGAACTCCCAATTTTATTTAGCCCATAACTCTGCTACAACACAATATATTCATGAAGGGGTTCATGTTACTTTAATGATGGTGATTAAACAAAGTAGAAGAAATAATAACAAATACTTTTTTTTTAGAAGTGTCTTGAAAACTCATGCTCTGAAGAGGCAATTCCACCAAATAAAGCACAGAAAAATTGAAGTCTTTTGGAAACATAAGACAGAAGTTAGGGAGAATTGTGAACCTTTGGAACCAAAACCCCTGAGAAGGGACAGTTGAAGTTGCAGTATGCAAGGGCAGCACAGGTGTCCACACAATTAACTCTCTCTTTCCTCATTCTGCACTAGTGTTAGTCATGATTGTTGACACACCTTTCTGAATGCCTTAAACTTTCTTCTGGGATATCTCCTCAGTTTTTCTTTGAGGTAAAAGACTAATTTCATAAAATTTAATGAAACTAATTTCAATTTAAATGCAACTAAATTCACATCAAAGGTCAGATTTGAAGTGAGAAATTTAGTCCTGATGTAATGTTTCAGCAGCCCTTTCCATTGATTGGTCAGAGCTGAGCATTCGTCTTTAGCAGTTCCAGGCAGAAGCAATACACAAGGCTAGGATTACTGGGGAATGCTGTTCATCCCCCAGAGTTTCTATTCTTGTGAGATACAAGTGCTTCTTACAAAAAGCCTAGGAATAGAGTCAAATTCCTAATTTCAGCCATGAAATGCCCAGTTCCTCCTGTGCTGGTGCCATTCTCTTAAATGAGAAGCGAGCTTGCTTTCCTCTGTGTTTGGGGCTTTATTATTGCTTTCTGTCACTGTCAAACTCAAGAGTCCATTTATTTTGCAACAAATATCAATTAATGATGCTTTGCTATAGCCAGCTCCATTAGAATACCAAGGATTCACCCAAGCACTCCTTAGATTCTGTACCGGGTGGGCTGTTTTCCAGAATTTTCAAAGGACTTGGATTTGAGGACCCTACTTTGTGTTGATTTCTGTTTGTTTTGGATTTTCTTTGTTGTTTTTTTCTTTACTATATTCTGTTTTAAACAAATTTCACTTTTGTATGGCTTCTTTTTCTTGATTTGGATCCATCTAGTCCTACCACTGTTAGAGATATTTTTCTTCCCACCTCTTTCCCAAAGAGATTATAACAATATAAAAAGAAATAAGAAAGAAATAAAGGATAATTATTAAAGAAGAAAGAAAAGAGAAAATTATAGATGCATTAAAAAAGTCTTACAGGTAATGGATGTCTATTACTATGCCTACATATTGACCCAGCCTCTCTTAAAAACCAGAGCTACACTGGGGCTCAGTGGTTAAGAACACTGACTGCTTTCTCAGATGACCCAGGTTCAATGTATAGTGTCCATATGGCAGCCCACACATCTGTAACTCCAGTTCCAGGGGTTTTGATACTCTCTTCTGGATGCCACAGGCAACAGGTACACAAATGCTACACATTCATACATTCCTACATCTAAAATTTTAAATAAATAAGTAATAATGCTATAGCTTTGGGGGAAAAAATTCTCTGTTGGAGGACCGGATTCTGTCTGTCTTTCTATTGTTAATACAAATATCTTACCAAAACCTCATGAATGACTCCAAGTCTTTGCTCTCATGTTTGTATAAGAAGTGACTGCAACTCTCAGATTTCTGAAACAACCAACCTGAAAGGGGAGGGAATGACAGATCAGAAGTCAAATAAAGGCGTGTGTACAAAAATAGGACTTGGGATGAGAACTATGACACACAAGAAAACCTTGTAAGGTCCAGACCCTCCCATACTGAAAAAGATCTGGGGTTAGAGAGAGAAGTGGAGCAGGATGTGGTGGCGTGGTCCTGTAATCTCAGTGGGAGGTAGGCACAGGAGGTCAGGCTGGGCTGCATGAGACCCTGCCTGGAAAGAGAGGTGTGGGGAGGAGAGAGGGTGGAGGGAGTGATTGAGTCATATGATTTCCTGTGGGATTCCTGGCGTTACTACCAGTCCTAGACAGGTACCAATACACCAGACAATCACGTACTCAGGAATTGTTCATTGGCTGAGGCAATGATATTCAATTTCAGGAGTAAATTCTTTGTTTTAATAATTGGTATGATTCCTATAGAAAAAATTCAGATAAAGAAATATTTGATTTTCTCTAATGAGGCAATAGGAGGAACATTTCATAAGCAGAAGGTTTTGTTCCTGAAGATGAACATAATACTGGTTAGGATGAACAAGCATTTCCAGCCTACTGGAGTAATTAGTTGGCACTTGATAATAACGAGTACAGATTTTATAGTGCCGGTTTCTGCTTTTTCTCCAGTTAATGTCTACAGAAGGATTTAATTCCCGGAGAAATGAGTTTCTAGCAGTATGTTAGCACGATGCTTAACATAGAAAACCATGCGAAAGGCAGAGACTTAACTGCAGCAGCAGAAAGACAGCCCTGGCTTGCACATAGCACATTTGCTCATGTGTCCCTTAAGGCGGCTAAGAATGTCAATCCTCTGCCACAGGCTTCTTGCTCCCAGGTCTGTGGAGCTTTCTTCACCCAGGTGATGTATATGAAAAGAAAAGCTGTGTGGATTTTGTATCTAATACAGAAAAGCCAAAATTCCATGTGGAAATAAACTAAAAATCATTACAATTACAGGCTCTTCCATTTTCAGGAAAATGAAATCGAGTTTGTTTATTTTTTTTTTCCAAACTGGCCTGTTGAGTACTATAACAGACTCTGCCAGGCTGACCTTTGACATTGCAGCATGACACTGAATCACACAAACATATATATGCATGTGTGTGCACGCGTGCACACGCACGCACACACACACACACACACACACACATAAACACAAACACATCAAAAAATTTCATAATGTTTTAGGTAAGTGTTGTCTGAGTTTCTGTCCTGCCTGGTTTCTATCCTCCCACCAGGTCCCACAGCCATTCAGCCCCAAAGAAATCACACAGAGGTCTTTATTAATGATAAACTGATTGGCCCATTAGCTCAGGTTTCTTATTAACTCTTATAACTTATATTAACCCATTATTTTAGTATATGCTAGGCACATGGCTCAATACCTTTTTCAGCAGGGCAGGTCACACCAGTGTCTGGACAGGAGTGGGGAGGAATGGGCTTCCTCCTTCCCAGAATTCTCCTGTTCTCATTGACCTGCCTCTACTTCTTGTCTGTTGTCCCACCTATACTTCCTGCCTGGCTACTGGCCAATCAGCATTTATTTAAAACATAATTGACAGAATATAGAATTGTCCCACACCAGGTAAGTTTACAAATTTGTGTTTGGCCACATTCATAGCTATCCTAAGGCACAGACTAGACACACCTCTAGATACTATACCCGGAACAAACCTAAGGAGACTCTAAAAGGGGAAAACAACATATAACTTATGGGATTTGAGATTCCAGAAACCACACTGAGATGTTTGGTTTGTGGTTGTCAGGATTTATCTTCTCTGTGTGGACTTTTCAGTAAGGAGGTAAATGATGCAGAAATACTAATGGGTGTCAATGAAAATCTCCCCCAAATTTTGCTCTTGCCAAGGGGCAACAAAATAGGAGCCAAGTACAACATAAACCTTGCAAAAACGATATATTCTACTTCAACCACAGAGCACAGATAACGCCATGGCCCCTTCCTGGTCCTCCACAATGCACCTGGCTCACCTTTACAACCCTGTAACAATGCTGACACTGCTGGTAACAGAAGGCACAGGGTACCTGGGACTTTGAGCCATAGAGAATGGTAATAGGTGTCCCTCCCCCAGTAAAAGACTAAGGGAGAATGAAAACATGTCCAGTAACACGGAGGGAGGCTAGCTTGAGTAAGGGTTAATCAAAATTCAGACTCTTCTCTGAACCCAAAGCTTTAGCCTTCTATCACAAATCATCATGCTAAGATCTGATGATATTTCAATTTGAACGTTCTAAAAAAAATTAAGAATGTCAGCACTATATTTGACATAGGTGTCAGCAGTATGTGACAAAAAAAGAACCCATGACAAAATGCTTCCATTATTTCCTCTCTCTCTCCTCCTCCTCCTCCTTCTTCTCCTCCTTCTCCTCCTTCTCCTCCTCCTCCTCCTCCTTCTCCTCCTTCTCCTCCTCCTCCTTCTCTCTCTGTCTCTCTCTCTGTCTCTCTCTCTGTGTCTCTGTCTCTGTCTCTGTCTCTCTCTCTCTCTCTCTCTCTCTCTCTGTCTCCAGGGTTTCTACTATTTAGTCTGAAACTCACTATGTAGAGCACTGATCTGTCTGCCTATACTGACTGACTGTTGGGAGTAAATATGTGTATCACCTTGTCTGTCAACTAAGAATATTCTTTTTTTTTTTTTTTTTTTTTTTTGGTTTTTCGAGACAGGGTTTCTCTGTGGTTTTGGAGCCTGTCCTGGAACTAGCTCTTGTAGACCAGGCT
>NW_004949099.1:10042438-10043135 GCF_000317375.1 Microtus ochrogaster | reverse complement strand
TTAAAGGCATGCGCCACCACCGCCCCGCTACTAAGAATATTCTTAAAATAAAAGAAAAATATCACTTCAATCAAGAACATTTTTCCAAAGAAGAGTACGGTCAGCAAGATAGGTCAGAAAGTAAATGCTTTTGCCAACAAAACTACCACAGGAGTTCCAACTAGGTCCACACGGTGGATCTTATCTCACTTATGGACCATGACACCAGTGTCTGTATGTGTGTGTGTGTGGGTGGGTGCACGTGTCTATGCACGCATGCACACACACAGACACGCACACACACATTAAAAATTGATGCATTCAAAAGAGAAATAGAATAGTAATATATAATTTTAAAAATACCAAACACAATAACCAAAAGAGAAAACTCCAGTGCCTAGGCTCAAAACAGAATGGGAAAACAACTTTAAATAAATAATAAATATATAAGCTGTGATATGAAGCAGCAGCAAGTTCTAAATCTGAACAGGTGGAAACCCAAATAAAATAAAATAAGTAAATGAAGCATCTGGAACCCATGAGACTACAGCACTAGAGCCAACATTCATGTCACGAGAGCCCCAAGGGTGGAGAAACAAAGCAGGGTTCAAATATACTGACTGAAAAGGCAATCATCTGGCTAATGACATAAACCATTGTATTCAAGAATCAGTGTACCCTAAATAGAATAGACTCCAAACTTTACATTAAGAATTTC
>NW_004949099.1:10037233-10042015 GCF_000317375.1 Microtus ochrogaster | reverse complement strand
GAGAGAGAGAGAGAGAGAGAGAGAGAGAGAGAGAGAGAGAGAGAGAGAGAGAGAAAGCTTTTTCCTTGCTTTGAAAAGACAAATAGTGATGATTCCAACTTCACAAGCTTACCAAAACTATTAAATTCTGTTCTATACACGGAATTTTTATGGTATGTGAATTTTATCTCAAATTTTAACACAAGGACACAAGAGTCATCACAGTGTATCAGCATGTTAGCCAGTGCTCTCATCAGATGCAGAATGCCTGATGTAAGCAGTTTAGAAGAGTAAAGGTTTATGTAGGCACTGATTCAGGGGTCCAGTCCATCATCTTTGGCCCTGGATTCTTGGCCCATGCTAAGGCAAAAGAACATGATGGTAACAAGGGCATATGGCTGCTCACTTTCCAACAGACAGGAAATAGAAAAAGAGAGCTACAGGAAGGGACAAGGGCAAGACATAGTCCACAAGAGCTTACCCCATTGACCTACTTCCACCAACTATACCCCATATACAGCTGTTTTGGGAGGTCCCTCTCTCTATGTGTTGCGTTTATTGGTTAATGAATAAAGAAATGCTTTGAGCCTGTGACAGGGAAGAACAGAACTAGGCAGGGAAAGGTAGGCTGTATGCTAGGAGGAAGAAGGGCAAAGTCAAAGAAATACCATGGAGCCACCGCCGGAGATAGACGTGCTGAAACTTTGCTGGTAGGTCACAACCTCGTGGCAATATACAGGTAAATAGAAATGGGTTAAATTAAGATGTAAGAGTTAGCCAATAAGAAGCTAGAGCTAATGGGCCTAGCAGTAATTTAATTAGTATAATTTCTGTGTGATTATTTCGATTCTGGGCAGCCGGGATGAACAAGCAGTTTCTCACAACATACAGTGTTTACTGCCTCACAATAACATACTACAAATCCATCCTTAAATAAGTCATTGATGAACTGAGAATCCTCAGGATCCAATCATATCACCACATCCCAACAGCTGACAACCAAACCCAAGTGCATAAGCTTATAGGGGACTCTAGAGATTCAGAACATCATCATGAAGTAACACAAGCCAACACAAGAAAATTGGCAGGCAGAGAGGTGTGGGGGACAACTCAATCTGCCAAACTCTAGCCACCCTGAGCTGCCAAATGCGGGTAGCAAACACCGACAGAAATGGAAAGGGGAAAACATAAACCCATAACCATTACTGAAGATATCTAGTTAGGAAATTAACCAGCATGTGGAAGAGCATGAAAACACGCTCAAGAAATACTTCTCCACCTCAGTATGCTAGATAACAAGCCTTCAGAACATGAACTTTGGTGGGAAAGAAGCAGCATCCGGACTATAGCAGATCCATCAACCAGTGAAGATGTGGGGGAGTTTGACTTAGGAGGATCCTCGACTCTTTCCTGAAGCCAGCTTCACAGCAGACGAGGCAACTACCCACTCCAGTCACAAGTTCATTGGAGGGTAAGGAATTTGGAAAACAGAAAAGAAAACAAAGACTTGCATTAATGAGATGACTCTGGAAACTCTCAACCAGAACTGGTTATTGACGGAGCTCTTTAAATCAGTAGAGGATATAGAGCAGGAAACAAAACAGGCGAAAAACAAGTCTGCACAGCTCCTAAGACTCGGGTCTTTCATCTGGGAGGACATGATTGTTGTGACACATGGGCTAGTGCACCAGCCAGAAACACTGCAGCACACGGCTCTCTGTGCGTATCCCAGTTGGTCCTCCTCACCAAGCTTCCCCTGTCCACCAGCTATTCATCAGGACCTTAGTTTAGCATCAGCTATGAACAGTGTGGGTAAGGAAAAAAAAACTGGGGATTTGGAGGTAAATTATGCCAGACAAGATACTGATTGTGACTGGTGTTGCTATCTTTTTAAAATTTATTTATCTGTTTATTTTTTTAAACTATCTTTTCTCATTTTACATACTAATTCCAGTTCCTACTCCCTCCCCTCCTCTCTCTCCCTTCATCTTCCCCCAGTCCCATCGCCCCTCATCTACACATCAGAGAGAGTAAGGCTTTCCATGGGTAGTCAACCGAGTCTAGCACATTGCTTTGAGGCATGACCAAGGCCCTCCCTACTATATCTTGGCTGAGCAAGGTATCCCTTCAAAAAGACTGGGCTCCGAAAAGCCAGTACAAGCAGTAGGGATAAATCTTGTTTTACTGCCCCAGTCAAACAACTGTTCCCCACATTCAGAGGGCCTAGTTGGATCCTATGCTGTCCCCTTCATGTCAGGCCAGAGTAGGTGGGCTCCTGTTATTAGCTCAGATAAGCTGTTCCAGTGGGTGACACCAGTCATAACAGCTAAGATCAAAATCACCAATGATAACTTATGCTGGAGAGGATGTAGAGTAAGGGGAACACTCCTCCATTGCTGATGGGAATGCAAACTTGTACAACCACTCTGAAATCAACATGGCAGTTTCTCAGAAAATTGGGAATCAAACCACCTCAAGACCCAGCAATACCACTCTTGGGCATAGACCCAAAGGATGCTCAATCATACTACAAGGACATTTGTTCAACTATGTTCATAGCAGTATTATTTATAATCGCCAGAACCTGTAAACAACCTCGTTGCCTCTTAACAGAAAAATGGATAAAGAAAATGTGTGGTTCATTTACACAATGGAGTATTACTTGGCATTAATAAATAAGGAGATCTTGAAATTTGCAAGCAAATGAATGGATCTAGAGAAACCATCCTGAGTGAGTTAACCCAGACCCAGAAAGATGGGTTACATACCAGAAAGAAATATGGTATATACTCATTCATGAGTGAATACTAGCTGTAAAGCAAAGGATAACCAGCCAATAGTCCACAACTCCAGAGAAGCTAAGTAACAAGGAGAACCCTAAGAGAAACATACTGGATCCCTCCTGGGAAAGGGAAAGAGACTAGATCCCCTGAGAAAATTGGGAGTGGGGCGGGGGGAAACGGAGGCAAAAGGGTAGGAGGCTCGGTGGAAGGGTGAAGGGGAGCAGGGAGGAAAACTTAAGAAAACAGGAGGGTCAAGATGGAGGAGGAACAGAGATGGAGAACAGGGAAAGAGATACCTTTTTATTGATTTTTATTGACTCTACATTTTTATCTGTTTCCCTCCCTGCCTCTCCCCTCCCTTTAATCCTCTTCTGAGGTCCCCATGTTCCCAATTTACTCAGGACATCTTGTCTTTGTCTACTTCCCATGTAGATTAGATTCATGTATGCCTCTTTTAGGGCCCTCATGTTGTCTAGGTTCTCTGAGATTGTGATTTGTGTTTTCTTGACTTTATGTTTAAAAGCCACTTAAGAGTGAGTACATGTGATAATTGTCTTTCTGGGTCTGGGTTACCTCACTCAAAATGATCTCTTCTAGCTCCATCCATTTGCATGCAAAATTCAAGATGTCTTCTTCTCTGCTGTATAGTACTCCATTGTATAAATTTTCCTTATCCATTCTTCAGTCAAGGAGCATTTAGATTGTTTCCAGGTTCTGGCTATGACAGACAATGCTGCTATGAACATAGTTGAGCACACGTCCTTGTGGCACGATTGAGCATCCTTTGGATATATACCCAAAAGTGATATTGCTGGGTCTTGAGGAAGGTCATTTCCTACTTTTCTGAGAAATTGACACACTGACATCCACAGGGGCTGCACCAGCTTGCATTCCCACCAGTAATGCAGGAGTGCTACCTTTTTCCCACAACCTCAGAGTATAAGTTGTCATCAGTGTTTTTGACCTTGACCATTCTGGAAAGAGATATCTTAATGGAGAGAGTCCTTATAGGGCTAGCAAGAAACCTGGTTCTGCTATCTTTAAGTGCTATCTTGAAGCATCCTTTGATTAGCTTGGAGCCACCTACTTAGAAGCTGCCTATTAATGCACCAAACTGACACCCAATATACTGTCCCAACATTTTGGTAAATAATTCTTCAAGAATGTTTCACTACATAAACAGCACTAGGGGCAAACAAGAATAACTATCAGGCTTGTCCATGAAAGATGAAAGCACAAACTAAAATCAAGGACTCAAACAACAGCAACATTTTTTTTTTTTGGTTTTTCGAGACAGGGTTTCTCTGTGGCTTTGGAGCCTATCCTGGAACTAGCTCTGTAGACCAAGCTGGTCTCGAACTCCCAGAGATCCGCCTGCCTCTGCCTCCCGAGTGCTGGGATTAAAGGCGTGCGCCACCATCGCCAGGCAACAGCAACATTTTTCTCATTAAAAAAGATGCTTCACAAACTGAAGAGCCCTTGACAGTGACCACCAGTATGTAGTCTCTTGTCACAAAGTCCAACCAGATACAATCAGTGTCCTTCCTGGTAAGACTTACCTTCAGATCACCCATTCTGATTCTCAAAAACTAGAAAGAGTGGGAACGCGGCGGTCAGAACACCGGGCGGCGGAACGCGGCCAGAGGACCGGCTGGGACCGGCTGGGACCGGCTGGGACTGACAACAGAGGACACAGGCTGCTGGCAGTGGGAACCGTCCCAGCACCAGAAGCAGGCTGCAGGGACTGCACGCAACACCGAGAACAGATCGCCCCACTACAATTAAATCAAAGAGGTAGGCCTTTTGTTGGCAAGGTCATTGGCAAACGGGGAATTTGGTCCTGATCCTGAAGACCTTCGGAGGGGTGAGAGGGTTCTTAGCCCGAGGCAGGAACCAGTAAACAGAGCGAGGGCATTTGGCAAGAGGGGAAACCTGATCAGGTTTTAAAAGACCCATTAGATAGAATCAATAGGAAGAGATGGGCAGGCGCCAAGGCAAGAATTCACCCAACAACCTGAAA
>NW_004949099.1:10024659-10028840 GCF_000317375.1 Microtus ochrogaster | reverse complement strand
GGACTTGATCAGGGGAGGGGGAGGGAAATGGGAGGCGGTGGCGGGGAGGAGGCAGAAATCCTTAATAAATAAATAAATTTAAAAAAAAACTAGAAAGAGTTCACCAAATCCTACTTTCTAATGAGGACTCACATTTGGTCAAGGTGTGTTCTCCTCTATTGGGGTAGATGTAATAGATGTAACTAGCTAACATAGTTGCTTATACTTGGTCAAGGTGTATCCTCTTTTGCAGTAGATGGAACAAATGAACTTAGCTATCACAACCTAGAGTCCACTCTGAGGATTTCCAAGGAGGTCATTAGTTAACAATATTAATGTCATCATGTTTATTTCAGTTTTCCACTGCCAGTCAGATCTTGACCCACTACCAATACAAAATAGCAAATTATCTTACTCAAACCCTCCTGGAAATAAAAACAAAATAGCATGAAATGAAACCAACCTACTTGAGAAACTGTTATATTGAACCACCTCCCGTTAAAATATACACTTCCTTAAAAAGTACATACTTAACTCGATTCACCAGTAGTAGTCAAAGGTCCAAACTAGTGTCTGGTTTTCTGTTTGGTTTTGGTTTGGGGTTTTGTTTCCTGTTTGTTTGTGGCCCCCCCCCCAAGCAGATTGGATGGGAACTCTTGTCTGCTTCTCGATTGCTAGGGTTACAGGAGACACTACTATATCAATCAATGTTGTGTTACTTCTATTTGGTTATGAGACCCTCATTGTCCTTCCTTACCATTGCTGCACCAGAAGGTTCTCCAGTTTGTAATTCCTCTTCTTCCTATAGTGACAAAAGTGTCTCTGGATCCATGATTTTAAAGATAACATCTGTTCTTTTCTCAAAGTACTACACTGGCATGTCAAGGTTTAGAAGCTGTCCCTGGTGTGCCTAGAACCATTTTATAGAGAGAACACCAAGCAAGTGTCAAAGTCAAAGACCACAGTGATTCCAGTAACTTACTCTATGTTGCTAAATTATAATAAAAGGCCAGCGGGCTAGGCTTCCCTGTTCTCATTGTAAGCTTATGAAAAATGACTGGTATTGCAAGACATAATGGCATTAAGATACAGGCCGAGCATTTGGGAATCTTGGTCAGGGAAACTGAGTTCTGGGTCATTGTGGGCTACATAGTATATTCTGTAAGGAAAGAAGGGAGGGGGGAAGATGGCAGGGAGGGAGGGAAGCAGGGAGAAGGGAGGGAGGGAGGAAGGAAGAGAAGCGAAGGAAGAGGAAGGGAGGGAGCAAAGAAGATGAAATTATTGGTGCTTGTGTTACTTATATCAAAATTTTAGTTGAAGCTTTGGCCATGGTTGTGGTTTCCCACAGAGCAGAAACCGTGTTTCTTTCAGATGGAAGCCACTGTATTTCCGAACACTGCCTTATCACCCCCCAGGTTTTCTCCTAACCTTATCTCTATCCTCAAGCCAAGTTGCAGCGTTCAGCGGTAATGATGGAGAAAATATCTCTAATACATAAGAAAACTATACTTACATGCACTGTTTGGCTTCTAATGATGATTAATACCACTAGTCTGAGGTTCAGCTCGATATACGAATTCTAAACTTTGGCTTTTACTTAAACAGCCACGTGGCCCCCCACTATAAAACTGTTCCCATGCAGCTATCATGGTGGGCCATGGTGGGGAGGGGAGGGAGAAGCCTTTACCTGTAGATGACTGAACATCACTTATTAAATAAATAAATTATTTTAAATCTTAAAATGTAGATAGGCAAATGGGACCACGGCTAGTTATCGCAGTGACAACTCTTAATTAAACAAGATCTCACTGTTAGGACCGTGTTTGACTTTCTTAACACCATTTCCTCATCTTTTGGTTAAAAATCATGTCCTATGGCTCTGAATATAAACCCACTCAAGACCTTGGGATCCAGCCAAACCCTTTTAACAAAAATCACTCTCTGCTATTCTCACATCTTAGGGCATTTTAGACCTTGCAATCTGATGAGTAATTAGTATCACCGCCAACCCATTAATCACACATATGGCTGCCTTAATAAGTCACTTTTTTGTGGATATAGCTTAAAGATTATAATTGAAGTGAAATTGCGCCTGCTTTATCAGCTTATTGGTCTTCCTGATGAATTAATTCAGTCCCGTGTTCTCACATGTTTGGGATTGGTTTCACAAAATAAATAATTCCATTTTTTTTCTACGTTTCCATGCTCCGTGTAACATTGAATCAGTGTGGTCAAGCATGGCTGTGTGAGATCCAGCGAAAATCTGAGATTGGTGTATAACAAAGTGAAGTGTTTCAAACACATTCATCTTGATTTTCACATAAAAAAACAACCACTTGTTAATTTGCAAATATGCCACTAGATAGTGTGTGACATAGACATTAACTGTCTGTTGGTATATAACTCTCTCCTCTATAGGAACTCCTGCCTGCCAACATTCAGGAGTCCTGGCTTCCCACTAAGAACCTTGACAGGTAAGAAGAAGAGAGGCAAGCCCCAGCCTTGTTTTTTTCCATAGCAGGAGGCTGAAGCATGAATGTTCTCCTTTGTTTTCTTCTCTGTGAGTTTGCAGTTTTCTAAAATCATGTACACATCCATGGTTTCTGAGTTGAGTTCACATCTTGATTATTGTAGATAGAACTGTGGTCAACATTGGACTGCAGACATCTCTTCTGCAAAGATGGAGAGAGCAATAGAAAGCGGAGTTAATAGATCTTAGAGCAGTTGTTTTATGTGCTATTGCTGCAGTTCTGAGACAATCTTTAGACATAGCCCTGGCTGGGACTGAACTCACTCTACAGCCCGGGCTGGTGACCTCACAGTGACCCCCACCTCAGGTGTTATGGGACAATAGGCATAAACCATTTTTCCAGGTAGTATATCTTTTTTCCTTAAGCAAACTCCATACTGTTTTCCCAAAATTCCTATCCTAATTTATGATGTTTAATTCATTCTTTTTAAAATTCAAAGTAGCAAATCTTAAGGAAAAAGATTAAAAATTAAACAATGTGTGAAACATACAAGAGCATCCTCCCTGACACCAACCTTTTTTTCACTTCCTCTCCACAGAGCTCATCCCCACTCACAGGCAAAGCTTTTGAGTGTTTTAGAATACAGTTTTGAATTTGTATGTGTCTGTCTACATGTGTTTTGCTTGCTGGAAAGGGTTGAGGAACATAGGCATACGACCCCAGTACTCAGGAGAATGAAACCGGAGAATCCCACAAGTTCAAAGCCAATCTGGGCTGTATAGAGACAAAATGTCTCCAAAGGGTGGAGGTGAGAAAAAATCTTAATACCTATTTCTAGGCTGCTAGTAAATAGTATTTCCAAATAAAAAATTTCTCCACAAGACGCAAATTGGGAAATCCTTATACAAAAACATGACACCCTTTTGGAGTGCCACTGAATGAGCAAAGTGTGATGATGAACCCATGTGCTGCAGGCATCCACTTCCACTTTTAAAATGCAAGAATCTCCAAGAAGATTTTTTTAACGAAAATATGTTTTTTGAAAAACTTAATAGGAAATAGCTCATCCCAGAAGACTTCCCCCACATGTTTTATATCTAAATTTCCTTACATAAAAAACTTAAAAGGGCTAAAGAGATGGCCCAGGGGATAGAGGCACTTGCCACCCAGCCTGGCACCCTACACACGGTAGGAGAGGACAGACTCTGTGTCCTCTGACCTCCACATGCACACTGGAATACATGTGTCACCTAGATGCACAGACAGACAGATAAATAAATGCAATGAAAGATTTTAAATATGACACAGTACTTCAAAAATAAGAATTATTTTAATTTTAAAAGCACTAAGGCCTACTGTACCTTTTCCTTTCAGTGAGTTCCTACTAAGCAGATGGTTCTGTTCATTGCTTCTTAATCACATAACAGTTTGTCTTATAGCCTTTTCCTTCCAGTAAATAGGAAGCCAGTGGGTTCTTTTCCAAGAGTGAATAGTATCCCAACATAATTAAACTAAACTTAAAACTAAAAACCCTCCGGTAATGAACGAAGTCCCTGGATTTAGGGCACTAGAGTCGTATCCCTCAGATGATAGACTAGTGGACAACAAAGGCCAAATAATGGAAATGGTATAGGAGTCCTTCTGTGTTCGTGTTGCTTTCATTGGGCAGTTTCTTTACTAAATAATGGAAATGGTATAGGAGTCCTTCTGTGTTTGTGTTGCTTTCATTGG
>NW_004949099.1:10000569-10024559 GCF_000317375.1 Microtus ochrogaster | reverse complement strand
GTGTTGCTTTCATTGGGCAGTTTCTTTACTAAATAATGGAAATGGTATAGGAGTCCTTCTGTGTTTGTGTTGCTTTCATTGGTTAGTAAAGAAACTGCCTTGGCCTAGTTGATAGTGTGGAAAACAGGTAGGTAGGAAAGACAGAACAGAATTCTGGGAGGAAGAAAGCAGGGACAGGCAGATGCCATGGTTCTCCTGCCCGAGACGGACGCTGGTTAGACTCATGCCGGTAAGCCACAGTCAAGTGGTGATACACATTAATAGAAATGGGTTAAATCAAAATGTGAGAGTCAGCCAATAAGAGGCTAAAGATAATGGGCCAGGCAGTGATTTAACTAATACAATTACTATGTGATTATTTCGAGTGTAAGTTAGCAGGGTGGCCAGGACCAAAAGCAGGCCCTCTCACACAACATGGAAAAGTTTAACCTTAGTAGTCATCAAATACATGACAAGCAGAACAGCGAGAAAAACACATTGCTGCCAAAGTGCGAATGGTGACCTCAGTACTCATTACTGCTGATGTGTAAACAGGCACAGAGCAGCTTAGCAATCTGGTTGGAAACATGAACTGACACACACTTTTTTCTTCCATGAACATTCTGCCTGTGAATTGTCCTTTATTAAGCAACTGAGTAAATTTTCTGACATGAAAGTACAGTTTTCACTGTGGTGTTTTATGAAAGTAAAACACTGACGGGAATTGAAATATCTAGCAATATCCACTAGAGAAAGGTGATTGGTCAATTACTTGATAACATGCATGTGTGTAATAAAGCACTAGGAACCATTCAAAACAAGGTGTCATTCACTGGAATTATTTAAAGAAGAGGCTGGAGAGAAGGCTAGGTGGTTCAGAGGGTCTACTGATTTCACAAAGAAATACAGTTATATTCCCAGCACTCAAATTAGGCGGCTCATAGCCACCTCTATCACCAGATCTCAGGGATCCAGCACCCTCTTCTGGCCCCTGAAAGCCCCTGTACTTACATGCACATACCTACACACAGGCATACACACATACACATAATTTAAAATAAAATAAACTTCCTAAAATAATTGTTTAAAGAAAGGATCAGTTTAAAATAAAAGGCAATGGTGTAAATCATGCTCTCACTTGGAAACAGTCCCTTGCTATACAAGCTGTCACTGGGATTTCAAGTGGCAATGTCAACAAGAAGCTCTATGTTATTCAGACTGTACCTGCATTTGATTTCAGATCAAAAAGCAGTAGCTTGGAGAGCGAAGGGAGTTGTCAGGAAATAGATACGACTATATTCATCTCCCAACTTCAAATAGAAAAAAATCAAAATCTAATTAAACAGTGGATGTTACATCTGAACACTTGAGATAAAAGTTTAGAAGATTAAGTGGTTTTTCTTCCTTATTCCCTCTGTGTTCCAGAAAATTTTCTAAATCAAATTTTGGTGTTTTGTTTCATTTTAACAAAAGAACAGATTTGAGTTGTGGCTCTTGCTTTGATATGTTTTCAGAAAATAAAAATCTAAATCAAGATCAGCATGAAGTATCTGACCATCAACAAACGCTTACTAATGAAACAGAAAGGCATCAGAGGACGAGGGGCACCCTCTTGCCCAGGATAAGCTTTGCAGGAACTGGGGAGATGGCTTAGTCAGCAAAGTGGTTGCCACCCAAGCAGGAGGACCTGAGTTCAAATCCCTAGCATCCATGTAAAAGCCAGGCAGAGCAGTAACATCTGTTAGCCTAGTATCTGGGAAGATAAGGACAATAGAACCCTGAGAACACACTTCCACCCAGTCAAATCAAAATCTAGTGAGCGCCACACTCAGAGAGAGACAGACCTTGTCAAGAAAACTAAGGAGGAAAGGGAATGAGGAAGATACCAGAGGATGGCCTGAAACAACACACGCACACAGAAACACACACACACACACACACACACACACACACACACACACACACACACAATTACAAGCATTTAAACCAAAAAGAAACATACTAAGAAAGTGTTTTCTAACTGCCCTAAACCATCTCACACAGCAATAAACAAAATTCATTGTTTTCTTTATTTACTATATTAAAACAATAAATTCATGTGGGGGGGGGAATCTGTAATAAAATAGGAAGTAAGATTATTTTTCTCATAACAACTATGTTTTTTAATCAGGTCACTGTGAATTCGATAAAAGCAATCTATTCTTGCTATGTCTGCCTTGTGCAGATCAATTCTTCAATTGCAAAGGCAATAAACAAAACAGATTTAAATGTCTGAATTAAAATCAATATAATTTACTCTGGAATCTTACTCCGTTTCCTTGAAATGGTATGCCTAAAGTCCTTAGAGAAGCCCTGCACATCCAGTGATATGCGTGGAAACAGTGTCTCCTAAGTGCAGCAGAGAAAGTACCTCTGTGTGTGCGGCAGGGCAGGGTACATAAACTGTGTGGCATTTACTGAGTGCCTGTAATATGCAGAGTATGTTAAGAAGTTGCAGAAATACAAATAGTTAATGTGACTATATAAGATATTAAATTTGTATCCTCAAAATCTGACACACCTAGAAGTCTGTTGGATTGTTTGAAGGGGAAAAAACAACAACTATCATTTGAGATCCGGCAGCAGATCAGTACAATAACAACACAAAATAAACCTGTCCATTTTGCCCATCTTCTACTGTCATGATTTTCATCATGAGGCCAAATTGATATGGTGCTTGTGAGTGCATACGTGCTTTCGTGCATGTGTACATATATGCGTGCATGCATGTGTATGTGTATGTGCCAAAAGACAACTTCAGGTTTCGTTCCTTCAGTTGAAACTTGTTCTTTTGATACTAGGTCCAGTCCTGGAACTCAGCAACTCAGTCTTAGAGCTATACAGTTTAAAAATGAATTTGGAAAACGCTTTAAAATCAGGGGCAACTAGGGATGTAGCTCAAAGTTTGCCTAACATGCTTGACGACATGAGTTTGCTCCGCAGTATTGAGCAAACCAGATACGATAGTGCCCACTTATCCGTCACTTGAGCTGTTTTGGCAGGAGATTCTCAGGTCCAGGGCCAGCCTAAGCTAAATGAGACCTTGCCTCAAAAAAGGAAAGAAATCAGAGTCAGAGAGGAAACTGTCTGGGAAGAAAGGGACCATCAGGAATGGGGAAGAGAAGTGCCAATGAGGAAGGAGAAAAACAGAATCCAAGCCGGCAATGCACACGCCTGAGTGTAACAGAGAAATCCCCCATTCCACCACAAATAACAAAGAAGTTATACTCAAAAAAAGAAAAAGCCAGGCGGTGGTGGTGCACGCCTTTAAGTTTTTTCCCAGAGGAAAAAAACTCTGCCATGAAAAAACAAAAACAGATAGATAGATAGATAGATAGATAGATAGATAGATAGATAGATAGATAGATAGATAGATAGATAGATAGATAGAAATGAAAGTCAGATCTGTAGCAGAGCAAACTGTGAAGGAATCTGCAGCCTGGACCCACATCTGATGGGTGGGTTCACTGCTGAGAAAAACAGCCTTCAAAGTGGCTAATATTATCCCCTGGGGATCTCTGATAATAGGGGACCAGAACTTGAACTTGGGTTCTTAGTTTGGGAAATTAGAAAGCAGATTCTGTAGGGTCAGTCAGTTCCTTTAGAGAAGTTGTCCCTGTTCTGAAGAAACAAAGCTTAGCCTCTTTCCATAATGATTTCCTCAGGCTGGGCAGCTGAACCCTGGTTGATTTTACAGCTCCTGGGGCGTTAAAACTAACTCTTAAACTTCTCATATTGAAAGTAATTGTAAATTGAATTTACTAAAACAGTGCCTTAAAGAGGCGCGGCTTGAGTGTTGTTGGCACAAATCAAATGATAAAGCAGAATTGAAAGAGCCACAGAGACAAGTGTCTTCCAGCACTTTTATCGATCTGCTGGATGCAGCTTCTGCGGGCCCCCCGCTTGGCCCAGTGAGAGGAATTACACATTTACAGCTCATTGATTATTCTCGGGGAGCCAGACTGGAAGGCCAGGCTTCAGGTGTGTTGGTCATTCCTAAGTCAATGCTTGGATTCATACAAAAGATAAGCGACCTTATGGGAGGGGCCTAGAGAATGCCCTCCACTGGGGTTCCCAGCTGCAGCTGGCCAGTCTTCATGAGGGAAAGGGGAAGAAAGCAACATCAACAACAAAAATGTTTGAATGAGCTCTCAGAGATGCCGATGGCATGTGTGTACTAAGGCACCGGCTACAGAGTTGTGATGCCTACTGGGCATCTTAAGCGGTACGAGATTTGTCTCACTCTTCTGGAGGCTGCAACCCCAAGGAGGAGGTACAGAATGGATACCATCTGAGGGATCCAAGTAAAACCCCTCCACCAGTGCTTCACTTAATTCTTTGCTTGGGGAAACATCACCCTGGCGTCTTCCTTCATATCCACATTTCTGTCTTCCAATGCGTAGGGTTCCTTTTGTTTTAATAAATCATACAAGATTGCACAGTCCTCAGGCAGGAGAGTTGGCACAAATTTAAGGCCAGCTGATGATACGAGGGAAATCAAGGTCCTCTCCTGGGGTTCTTAGTACCAGTAACAGAAAAACATTTAAATAGACTCAAATGGAAGCTTTAGCGTTTAAGAGACGACACCCCCCCCCCCCGCCCCGAACAGGCCATCTGTATTACTGAGCAGCTGCCTGAGGGGGACAAAGAGAAGAGAGGAAAGCTGTCCATTTAAGCTGGCACGAGGTCAGACACATGCCAGCCAAGCACCCAAGGCAGGGAGGAGAACTTTAGGAAAAAGGAAACCTTAATGGTGGGAAAGCTCCAAGTGTTAGGGAAAAGATGCTTAGAAAAGAAGTAGAAAAGAGAAAAGGGGAAAGTGCACTTCTCTGAACCATTTAGATTCACAACACTGCACATCTGGGGCCCAAGGAGCTACTGTGCTGGCATGGGAGTTCAGAGGAGTAGAGTACCTTGGTTAAAGGGAAGGTCAGCTCTTTCTCTTTAGCATGACTCAAAGGCAGCCTGCCTCCTAGAGGTGGCCTCTGGACCAGGTTATTGATTCTGCCGTGACTGGCCAGAGAGTCTATGCTCTGGACCAGGAGGTTTTCTTAATAGGACTTTATGGATACTTGGTCTACCTAGTAGAACCCCAGAGGGGGTATGGGGAGGAAATGCACTGTAATGATCTAATTTGTGTGGATAAGGGAAGTGTGTGCATGTGGAGACAAAATGACAACTTTATCTCTCATTCCTCAGGTGTTATCCTTTTTTCTTTTTTTTTAAGATAATTTCTCTCTTTGGCCTGGAACTTGCCAAGTAAGCTAGATTTGCTGGATAGTGAGCCCCAAAGATCTCCCTGTCTCTGCTTCACCAAAACTGAAATCACAAGCACAAGCCATCACACCTGCCTTTTTCTTTTCTTTTCTTTTCTTTTCTTTTCTTTTCTTTTTTTTCTTTTCTTTTCTTTCTTTCTTTCTTTTTTTTTTTAAATTTAAACATGGGTTCTGGAAGAATAACAAGGCAGGCACTTGGCTATCTGAACTGCTACCCTAGCCCTCCAAGGACCTAATTCTTTTTTTTAATTTATTTATTTATTGAGGATTTCTGCCTCCTCCCGCCACCGCCTCCCATTTCCCTCTCCCTCCCCCGATTAAGTCCCTCTCCCTCATCAGCTTGAAGAGCCATCAGGGTTCCCTGACCTGTGGGAAGTCCAAGGACCGCCCACCTCCATCCAGGTTTAGTAAGTTGAGCATCCAACCGCCCAGGCCCCCCCAAAGCCAGCACGTGCAGTAGGATCAAAAACCCATTGCCCTTGTTCTTGAGTTCTCTGTAGAAGGACCTAATTCTTAACTGTGTGATCAAGGACTCCATTCTCACTCAGATAACATTCTGAGACACTGTGGGATACGACTTGAAGGCCTGAGTGTAGAGAAAAAACAGTTAAACCCAAACAGTGACCTACCTGGATTGTGGGGAGTAGTTTAGTGGACTCTCAGCCTAGGACTTTGTATCGCGTATCTTGGAGGGTTTTCAAAGGTGCCTTTGCCTGTGTTGCACCTCAGCAGGTTTTAACTTAATTGGTTTGCAGTTTGGGCCCAAAAGTGGGTGTTTTTAAGTAGTAGCAAAGGTGATTCTAAAAGTCAAGCCAGGATTGAGACTCATGAAACAGTTCATTTACCAAAAAGTTTAACAACTGGGCCACTACCATTCAGAGGTGACTCTAAAATACATAGCAGCTATTTTAAAGACCATGGGGACATGGGCTGGATCCACATTGATAACTATTGCTAGGAGGACTAAACACGGTGTCTGGCCTGAACAGGTTGTCCCATAAATATTGATGAATCAATGAAAGAATGCATGCATGAATAATTCAAGCCAACATGTATTCTCTGAATGCAGGCTGTGCTTAGCATCGCTTTGGGCATTATAGAAGTGATTTTAGGAACTGAATAAGCGAGCGGATGAATGAATGAACTCATACCCAGAATTCCCTTCCTGTCTGCTAACACTAACTAGTAAATGTTACATGTTCAGATGTAACGTTTTTGTCCCATGACTTTTTTGTTAGTTTTTATCTTTGTTTTTGATTTTTGAAACAAAGTCTTACTGCATAGACTTAGCTGACCCAGAACTCTCTTTAAAAAAAACAAAACTTTATTATTCATGTTTGTGTGTGTGTGTGTGTGTGTGTGTGTGTGTGTGTGTGTGTGTGTGTAGGGAAAGGACTTACACACATGCCACCATGTCTGTGTAAAGGCCAAAGAACAACTTGTGTGCAGTCAGTTCTCTCTCTCTGCCTTCACGTTGGTTCCTGCATGGAACTCAGGTCATCATCGTCAGCCTGTGCAGCCAGCCCTTATCCCGGCTGAGCCATCTTGTCATGAGTGTTGATGCTCTGCCTCTTCATCAGTTCCCAGTCTCTGAATCTTTGAACTCTTCTGACTCCGCTGCAGCCTCTTTTACCCTTTTATAGCCACTCTGTAACCCACATATACACAAATGTGCATACATAATTGCTGTGCGATGTGTCGTGTGTGGTTTGAGAGTAAAGTAATTAAGCTATCAGAATAAAAGAACTTGTGTCGAGCAATGGCCTCCCATCAAGGGCAGTCAACCAACCAAACCAACATAGCTTGTGAGTTTAATTATCATGTAAGAAATTCTTACATTGTGTAGACACACGAACACGTCTGTCTGTGTGCCTGGCATAGCATGTCCATGACTTACAGAAATCTAACCACCTGAATTGTGAGTCTTTTCTCTAGGCTGTGGGGACCTACAGAAAGGCTTTGGCAGTTATGCTTAACACCAACAGAACAAATCGTCTGATAGTTAGGTCTAAGATAGTGGGAATGAGACTGTTAACCATTCTGTCTTAGAAGTATGTGGGATGCCACCAACTCTCAGCTGAGATTCCAATCAGTGTGCTCCCCATGTGATCTTCTGAGTAGGAGTACTAAAATATATTGAAGCTAGAAGGCTAAATGGGGGTTGAGACTTTCCCATAATGCATCTGCTCTTGATTCTACCATGTCAGAGGACTTTCTGCCTGCTAGGAATGAGGACTTTTTAAAAAGACACTTGTATCCCTCCCTTTAGCTATCAGACTATGGAGATATATTACACCCTCTAAAATTGGAATTTCTCTAAGACCTCAAGCTTGGTAGAAAATCCTGAAGCCTGAGGTCAGCCAGGAGAGGGGCCACTGGTCTCCCAGAAAGGCCACCTCGCTGGAAAGCTCAGACAATAGTGAATTGGCAATGACTTGGGCCACACCTTTACCGGGACCACTTACCAACTCATAACTCTGGCATTTTGCTTAAACCTGAACTTCATGTAGGACCCCAAAGCTGGACTTGGATCTTCCTGCCTGTCTCTCCAATGCAGCCTCATTAAATAAATCTCCCTTTCATGTGTCACTATTAATCCATCGCTTGGCTTGTTAGGGGCAGGTGACTGTGCCTGTTAGGGCTGTCAGAAGAGTCTCAGACCTTAATAAGTCAGGTAACCATGGGTCTTTCCAGTAGTGCAGTCACCCCGAGAACCACCTACACCTTATAAGTAACCCTTTTAAACTCATCGATTCACCAGGCTGGACTTGGACAGAACTTTTCCTTTGTCTATTGATGCCTCTGCCCTACCTCCCATATAGATATTTCTTTACGTTTCCCCAGGAAAACACAAAAATGGTCGAAATAGACCCCTGTCCTTCATGAAGTACTCAGTTTCACTTGGGGAAGACAAACGAATAATCATGGATTAATATCAACATTAAAGAATAGATGAGAAGGATCAAAGGCCCTAGAGGAAGGGTGACACCAGACACTCGGGTTTGTCAACTGTGTTCTACTTTCGCTATAGTTGAAAAGAAATTAAGAAATAGAAATTCATAAAGGAAAATGGATTTATTTACTGGATGGCTAAATCAGGGAACCAAAAATTGGTTCGTTGCACCTCTGGATAGTCTCCACCTTTTCTGGAGCAGTGTGATGACCACATGGAAAACAGGGAAACAATGGCAGGAAGCTACAGTGTGCTGATGTCACTGAGATGAGCTGTTGGGGTATGAAACATCTCACTAAGGTCCTCCCCATGCCAAGGATTTCAGAGGAAGTTTTAATTCTTTGGAGTCCACTGTTTCAGGAGTCTCACGGCAGAGAACACGCGTGTCTCTCTGTAGAATGCATCGTCTCCTGCCTGGGCTTCAGCCCAGTTACAGGAGTGTGAGAGCCAGGTCTTGGAAGAGAAGCACAGAGCAAGCACAAGGAGAGAGTGTGACCATAAAAGCATCATCATAGCTATGTGATCAAGAAGTCCTAAGCAGCCAGAAAGAAGAGAGTGGAAGGGGCCAGCCAGAAACTGCCTGGAAGACACAGTAGGCCCGGACAGCTTTAACTGTGAGCTATAGCCATGCTACTTTGTAAAACTTGCCATTTTGGTTAAACTCACATGGCAACTTTTAAAACTTACCTATTTTCTTCTGGGAACTGAAGGAACTTGTTCTTCTAGACTTTTGCCTTCTCTGCCCTATTAACTCCTAGAAACAATAGCCAATAGTCTTGAACTAGAGATGCCCCCTCTTCATGCCTATTCCTGGATAAAGCCTAGGCCACAATTGATTGGCTCATCCCAGTATCTGTTTTTCTTTCCCACTGGCGTCAGATTTTTAAAAATACAGATTTTTTAAAAAATATATTGATTCATTTCAGGGTAGGAAAAGAGTTGGGCAACCAAGGTAATATTATGCAGACAAGCCCTGGGGAAAGAGCCACTGACTGTTTACTATGGAGAACAGGACACTTCCAGGATTACGGGCTTCTCTTTTCTGCCACATTAATTTCATGGATCTTTGTATAAATTACCTAGCTTATTAGACAGAAGGTCTTTCAAGGTTCTCTTGCGCAGTCTTTCAATGACATCTTGAGTAATGTTGGGCCAGATATGCAATGGTTATCTCATATGACTACCATGGAACTGGAATTTCCTATTGCCTATGTCTCTGTAGCCTTGTAACATCGTGGCAGAATGCGTCATTCTTGTATTCGGGGTGATGATGGTGTAAACAACTGTACTGCACTAACAGTCTTATAAAGTACAGCAATGTAATTATGCACACTGCATAATGCTGGGTAATGGTGAAAAATGGCTACGTTAGTGGTTTATGTGTTTCCTATACTATTCATTTTATAATTGTACTCTACCTATAAAAAAAGAGCCTTATTGTAAAATAGTCTTTTGCGCTATGTTAGCAATGCCTCACATTTCCTATGTTTACTGCTTTTTTGATTATGTAGCAGAGTTAAGATTAAGGGCATCAAGATTAATAGGTGCCTTGAATTCCAGCAGTCTGGAGGCAGAGACAGGAAGATCTATGTGAGCTCAAGGCCAGTCTGGTCTATGGAGATGGTCTCTTTCCAGAACAAAGAACCCCTATGAGAAGTAGGCAGGGAGGGATGTGGGTATTAACATATGAAAGAAACCAGTGACCGAGGACAAGCACTGGACACTCCCCACCACCAAGGGTTTCCTGGAAGAGAGTGAGTGTGCAGATCCTTCATCTACAACTGCAGAAGAAAGTGGGGGCAAAGCCATGAAAATGACACATAAAGGATCTTAATTGTCATGACCTACGGTTAGGCTCTCTAGCCCTCTTTACCCCTCAGAAGAGCTTTCGTAATATACTGTCTCTGTTTCTCCACTGTTTCTCCAGCTATCCAAGGGTCCCTGCTTCAGTTCTCTGTTCCAGGGTACAAAAACTTGGAAACACCAACAGGTACCCTGGGTATTCTAATGATAAAACTGTCAAGTGATGCTAAGGGAAATATGATTGTGCTTCATTTAAAATGTGCTCAATAAAAAGACACTGAGACAGCAACCAAAATTGGTCAAGCATTTTAGCCTCAATTTTTTTTATTTCTTTTATTTTGGAGAATATAATAGAATTATAGTTTCCCTTTTTCCTTTCCTCCCTTCAAACGCTCACATATACCTCTCCTTGCTTCTTTCCACTTCATAGTCTCTTTTTTCATTAATCATTATCTGATATATATATATATGTATATCTTATGTATATATAAATACAGACGTATTCCTAAATGTAAGATTATACTTATATATAACATATATGTCTACATATCTATACATATGAGTATATGTGTGCCTGTATATATATTTTTAAATTCTTACTTGTTACAGTTTATTACTTATATGTATGTTTCCAGTACTGATCATTTCATATTGGATCACTCTCTGGTATGATTTTTAAATCCAAAGTATAATTTTCCAGGCAGATACTTTTATAAATAAAGAAAGAAGATTTTGCAGTTTCTCAAATTAGCATTGACATTGATTAACATGAAGTCACTCCTAGGACTTCTGCATGGCTTTCCTCTAAAACAGCAAATGCTTTTCAACAAAGCTAGCATGTAACCTTGAATCTTGGTTTATGACCATTTTCTTTTTTGAGTGCCTTGAGGCTCTAAAGTTCCGACTCAGCTGAAATAACATTGAATCTAATTTGGAGAATCCAGTGGAGTTTAACCATAAATTACTGTGTTATATTCAAAGGCCAGGGGTCCTTAAATTATCACATCAGCAGCATTTGCCTCTAATGGCATTAGGTTTCTTGATAAGATGTTCTAACATGTAATTTGTCAGACTACTGTCTCAAAGATAATTCCTTGGAATGAATGAAACATCTGACATGGGACCTGAAAGGAATTGCCGTACTTGAAACAAATTACTAATGAATATGTGACCAAATGAAATGCTTGCTCAGACAGCATGACTGACAAATGTCACTGCAACTGTATGCATCTGAAAACCCCGTACACGGGTTTTGTTTTGTTTATTTCATAATATTGATGGGCTGTTTGAAAATGTTTTTATCATATTTTATAAACTGCTTAAAGGTAAATTGTATAGGACCTAAGACGTGTCCACATCTCCGTGCTCAGCCTATGTCCAGCATGACCAGTACATAGCAAACATTCAAAAACTATTGATTAAAAATATGGATACCATGTTCTTGAGTTCTCTGTAGTCCTCATTGTCCGCTATGTTCAGCAAGTCCGGTTTTATCCCATGCTTTTTCAGACTCAGGCCAGCTGGCCTTGGTGAATTCCCGAAAGAACATCTCCATTGTCTCAGAATGTGGGTGTACCTCTCGCGGTCCTGAGTTCCTTGCTCGTGCTCCCCTTCCTTCTGCTCCTGATTTGGACCTTGAGATTTCTGTCCGGTGCTCCAATTTGGGTCTCTGTCTCTGTCTCCTTTCATCGCTTGATGAAGGTTAATATTCAGGGGGATGCCTATATGTTTGTCTTTGGATTCACCTTTTTATTTAGCTTCTCTAGGATTGGCTTTGGGGGGGCCTGGGCTGTTTGGATGCTCAACTTACTAAACCTGGATGGAGGTGGGCGGTCCTTGGACTTCCCACAGGTCAGGGAACCCTGATGGCTCTTCAAGCTGATGAGGGAGAGGGACTTAATCGGGGGAAGGGGAGGGAAATGGGAGGCGGTGGCGGGGAGGAGGCAGAAATCCTCAATAAATAAATAAATTAAAAAAAATAAAATAAAATAAAAAAAAATATGGATACCACTAAAGACTTTCTCCTAGATATAAAAACCTATGCAAAATGTTTTGTGTGAGCCAAATATGGTGGTATTCAACTTTGCAATAATTTTGTCTTTTTAACATTGAGTAAAGATGGCTCTTATCTAAAAATAATCATTTCTGAACTGAAATCCTGCCCCAACCACTCCATATCTTAGTCCCCCCAAAAGCCCCATTATAAGCTTCAGAAAGACATGAATGATATTTTTTAAGATCACATCTGTATCCAAAGAGTATAAAACATGGTAATAACTAAAATTATATAAAATGGTTTAATTGCTTACTATCAACCAGAGACAGAGGCTGCCAGATCTCTGACTTTGAGGCCGGCCACACCTACAGATCCAGTTTCAGAACAGCCAAGCTGAAGCAGCGAAGGAAACCATCAAAAACAGAAAGTTGGTGAAGATTTGATTGAAACAGGATGTAACTGAATGAGCACGTTCCAGCTCCAGTATGCAGCAGAACTTGGCAGCATTGGCTATAAGGTTTTGGAGTTAAGGATAAAAGAAAGGGATTATAGAATTTGTCTCTGTGACTAAAGAAAGCCACTAAGGCCAGGCATGTGTCAGGGGTGTCCCTAAATGGAGTTAAGAGATAGCATGAAACTCGGAAGAGACTTTAAATTTTGGATTTTTAAACATTATTGAGACTGTGAGAGAGAGACTAGAGGGCTTTTGAAGTTTTACGAAAATGCATTTTACATTGTTTCATTGTTACAAGTCTTTGAAAGCCAGGGAGTAGAATATGGTAGTTTGAATGTAATTGGCGTCCATAAGCTCAAAGTGAGTGGTGCTATTAGGACGTATGGCTTTGTTGGAATAAGTACGGCCTTGTTGGAGGAAGTGTGTCACTGTGGAGGTGGGATTTGAGGTCTTCTATTCGCTCAAACATGGCCAGTGTCTCAGATCATTTCCTATTCCTGTGCATCAAATGTAAGAACTCTTGGCTCCTTCTCTACCACCATGTCTGCCTGCATGCCACCATGTCACACCATGATGATAATGAACTAAACCTCTGAAAATTTAGGCCGCCCCATTAAGTGCTTTCCTTTATAAGAGTTGCTGTGGTCATGGTGTCTCTTCACAGCAGTAGAAACCTTAATTAAGACAGGCCTCATAAACAATTATCACTTTTCAATAAAATTAAGAGCTTCTTTCTGTAACTAACCCCTCACTCAAGTATCCCTAGTTAAGCTCATTAGTTTACCAAAATAAATATATACCTGAATAAAAATACATCTTATAATTAAGAATAGTAGGAAAGGGGACCACAGAAGAAGAGCGGGGAAGGAAAAGATAAAGAATGGTCTAGAAGGGAATGGAAAGAGAATGGAAGGAAGAAAAGGCAAGGGTGTGAAGAAAGGGTAGGAAAAAAGGAAGAAAGATGAGAAGAGCTTCAAAAATAAATCAAAAGGAAAGAAGACAAAGCAAGCATGGGAACATGACAAGGACATTAACAATGAGGGTTATGTGAAAAGCCATAGTGAAATCACCATGTGATATATAAAACAACATGAGCTGATACCATGAGACAGTAATGGTAAATGTTCCAGGAAGCCTTGGGGTTTAGATGTCAATGTCAATGGAGGAAACACCCGAAAATAAGGCATCACAAAGAAAGGAGCATTAGTAAGAATGACTGGACTGGTTATTTGCTGAAATTATAAGTGAATTAACCATCAGCCACTCAGCTATCACACCCCCTTATGAGTACAGATGTTAAATTTGCTCTGAGAGTGCCTCTGCAGCCTTCTTGGGACAGAGTGACAGCGTGGAGGACCTGCCAAGAGTCTCGTGGCACCAATAGATCTAAGTGATCTGACACCACAAATAGTCAGGACAGGTAGTTACTCAGCCAAGTTTACCAGACATCCTTTACCTTTGGACTGTCTTACAAGAGCCCCTGCCTTTCCTGTCTACCATTTGTAACTGAAAGCAAGAACCAGGTTTCTAAGACTCACTTAGAGAGAACGCATATATCTATACATAAAAAAACCACAATTCACAAAAAATCCCTTGTCAGTCACATCCCAGCTTCTTACAGGAAGAAATGGGCCATGAGAAAGCCAGATTGCAAAAGGAGGCAGCACCAGGACACAGGCATAAAGCTGAGTACCCAAGAATCAAAGAAAAGTCCTAGTGAGATCCTGGAATTGTCGCCAGATATGCCATGGTAGCTCAAGTAGAAGGCCATAGAAGAAGACATCCAATGTAAACTTCTGGCCTCCATAGGCACACACATTCATATGACACACACAATAAAAAAAAATAAAATGAAATAAATAAAATACAGAGAAGGCGACAAAAAGTTGTCAAAGGACAGATGAGCAAAGTATCAGCCCATGGACCCCATGGACACATGGGAGAACGTTCTACAGAGGACCTGCCAAAGACCCAGAATGCGATGTCAGTTCTTTATTGAGTGACACAATGGGGAGACTTTGCCCACTGTTTTCCATAGGACATAATGAGGATTGGCCCTATGAGATAGTTACTTTTTTACATAAAGAGTAGCAATAGTGTCCCTCGGAATGAAAGAGAAGGATTAAAAAAAAAATTCCCACGGGGAAAGCACAAGGGACAGGATAAACCTGGAACAGAAACAGAGAGATGTGTGGTGGAATTGGCAGAAAGGGCATTCTATCGTTAAGTTCCTCCTACAGTTGATTTCAATAAACATCTGATTACGAGTCAAGCATTGTAGCCGGGCAGTGGTGGCACACACATTTAATCCCACCAGCACTTGGGTGGCAGAGGCAGGTGGGTCTCTGTGAGTTTAAGGCCAGTCTGGCCTACACAGTGAGTTCCAGAACAGCCTACAGATTACACAGAGAAACTCTGTTTCTGGGGAAAAAAAAAGCATAGTTAGTGTATGACCTAATTCCAGCATTCAAACTTCCGAGGCAAGAGGATCATGAGTCTGAGGCCTGGGCTACATAATGAGACTGGATCAAAACACAAAGAGCTAAGGCTACAGCTTAACGGTAGGGCTTAACATGCACAAAGCTCTTCACAGCAAGAATAAAAATTAGGATTAAAATTCTGATGAATAAAGGAATAAATATCTATGGGGGAAGAAGTTAATGGAATATCTGTCTTGGCATCAGCTTTCGTCACACAATTTACCCACTGGGTAGTAACATGGAGAGGGGGAGCGGGGCATCTACACTCAGAACTCTCCCAAATGCACTAACAGACTCGAAACTGACTATTACTGTTTCAATATTCCCCAAAGCCAGTGCGCACCACTGCCCTTAATGTTCTTCATTGGATGTTTCTTTAACACACACACACACACACACACACACACACTCATACTTTCATATATGTATGAATGATATGCATGCGATCAAAGTGTTCAGCTACCGAGCCACGTGTCCACCCTTTACTGCAAGTCAAATGATGGCTCTACTTTCCAATGCCTCTCGCTCATCTCTAGTTCTTTGTTGTCTGCAGCTTCAACACCTGCCCCTCCAAAAGACTTCCCACTGCTCTATCAGGTTGTCCAAATGCACTTCTGCCCATTCTCTTTGCTTTTAGAGTGATCTGAGCTCTGACCAATAGTTCCCTAACAGCCATGCCTAACTTTCTGAATATTTCTTCTTACATATATTAAATTCTGCTGACTTCCCCTTTGGGCTATCTTCCCCTGGGAAGAAGTTCAAAAAGATTGTGTAATGTTGCCAGGTTCTTTCACAGTAGAAAATGCTTCCAGTCTTGTGTCTCTGTCCTGTATCTACTTTCTCTCTGCTACTACCCTTTAGAACATCTATTATGAACTGTCAACAAGCAGTTGTATAAAGACCGATGTGTCATAAAAAGAATAAGGCCAAAAACGAGCTTGTCAAGTAAAGGGCAGGATGTATGGAGCCATAGTCAGAGGAAGTGCTTGGCAAGAGATAAATGACAATATAGGGAAAGTCTTTTATATTGTTTTCTAAATTTATTTGGTTTTTGAAGCAGGATCTTACTGGGCGGGCCTGGCTAGCCTGAAGCCTACTACGTAAGTCATGCTGGCTTTGAATTCATGGTGATCTTCCTGTTGCTGCCTCCTAAGCATTGTGATAACAAGCAGGCATAACAGGCATGGCCACTGTGCCAGAAAGGAATGGTTTTATTGGCATTCTATGTAACATATAGCACATGCTAACAACACTAAGGTTTTATCCCCTTACACTCTGGAGGAGTGCTTCTGTGACCATAGTCATTACAGGACTGTCTATCAAGGTGTTCCACCTTCTGACATTGTGACATGATATTGCCGTCTACAAACGTGTTGGGTCACATACACAGCTATTCTGAGATGAATGCCACATGTCAGACAAACATGAATTCTGACCAAGTGGGAATGCTGCTGTATTTAATTCTGTCACTTCCATAACTCAACAGAGCTCAGATTTCCTACCTATGAGTAACATACTTGTTTAGTTGAATGGCTTGAAGAACCACACAGCGTGAGGAATACTACTACACCCCATGAAGTGGTCATACTTTCATCCTCAGAACCTAGAGAAAGGAGCAAGAGCGGTTGAAGTCAAAACTTTGAGGAGGGTAGAAGATTAACTGCAGGAAACTCTATAGGTCAGAACTCAACCCTGCTCCTTTAGCAAATAAATCAGGAGAGGGGGAAACAGAATGAAACAAAAACCTATAGTTTCAATGAGAGCTGAAAGATGTTAATTGGCTGTAATTTATGGACTTCACTTGAACCC
The DNA here is from genome assembly GCF_000317375.1 of Microtus ochrogaster. Classification (NCBI taxonomy): domain Eukaryota; kingdom Metazoa; phylum Chordata; class Mammalia; order Rodentia; family Cricetidae; genus Microtus; species Microtus ochrogaster. The sequence continues at coordinate 10,007,770 of NW_004949099.1, read as the reverse complement.
TGAGGCAAGCAAACTGTAAATCAATCAATTAATTAACTAATTAATTAATGATAATTATACAGAGATATACTCACTGGAAAATTGGAAACTTGACTGCTGAACAGATTGAATACTAATGAATTGTTGGAGATTAAGGTTGGGTGTGATAATGGAAGCAGGTTTTTAAAAAATGTCTTTTGTCTCTTAGAGATACATGTAAAAATACTTATGGAGAAAATAAATCAATGTATGGATCCATGTCAGTGCTACAGTGTGCCAGGGACACCGTGTATCTTTTAGGACTTAAGTACCCATTCCTCCAGCCTCTGAGAGCCCTGGCTACTGACAGATCACAGCTCAGGATCACTCTAGAAACTGTCCTCTAGCCAATTCTATTTCTCTCCCTTCCTTCCAGACATTAAACTCAAGAGCACTTGCCAATAAACTCCCTGCCTGCTAATTTCTGTCAGTGAGTCTGCTTACCTGGGAAGCAGTCAGTAACAATTCAGTAATAACAAGAATAATGGTGCCAAATTCATGGTGTGTGTTTGGGGCCATCTCACAAGATACCCATAGGTGTTTTCTTTTTCTTTTCTTTTTGTTGTGCTGGGGATCAAACTCAGAACCTCCCACATACTAGCCCTGAACTATATTCTCAGTCCCCAGGTAGATTTTCTTGAGTTTCAAGATATTTTTTATACAGCAACAGGCACAAGTAAAGACAGCCTTCAAGGCAAGCGTCTCACCCACCAGGTTGGCAGGGAAACGGATGGATGCAGAGAGTATATTGAGAGTAGAGTAACGACAGGCTACATGCAGTGATAAAGGCTGGGTGTGCTAAATGAAGACTTACATGTGCCTTTGTGGTGGTGCAATGTGTTTAGATGGACGTGGTCCTCAAAAGTGTCCCATAAAATAGTAAAGGCCTACCTTAGGATGCATATATTGTTTCTACGTGCATAACGTGGAGTCAGGCTCTGCAGTGAGGTCTAAGGAAATGCTCGGTGCCTCACTACTTTCCCAATGACAATGAACATGAGCCTGGAGTATCAGCATCTTCCAGAGACTGGCAAAGGACCAGAATGTAAATGCTTTGACTTTGTGGGTCCCCTTGATCCATCACAACTGTGCAGCTCTAGCCTTATGGCACATGTGTAGACAATATGTAAATGGGTATAACCGTGCTTCCATGAACTATGCCTTGTGGAAACAGTCAGGGAGCCCATGAGCTATAACTTCTTCACCCCATCATGTAGCATTTACTATTCCATGTGATACCATGTGATTCTGTATGATTTGTTAGTATATTTCATCTTGTTTGAAATTTCAGTACTTCTTCACTTCAGAATATTTCTTCAGAAAATACTCTGAGCCATGAGCTCAATGTATAATCTCATCCCAATGAGTGAATACATCCTATTAATTACTGCAGTGGTAGCTACTGTACCAACACAGCCGCAAGAAACCCCGTATTACCCACTACTGCTTTAGAAATTGGAAACTAACATTTAGGTTGAGAAATTTCCAGATTTTGTATAAAAATTCTAATTTTTGGAGCCAGGACTCAAACTCTAGCTGAGTTGGCCCAGATCTTTAGCTATTTCTAGGTATTGGATAGCCACTCTGCGCTTATTCTCTACCTGGAAATTGAGCATTGCGTGCAAAACTGCATTCATCATTAATTGGTTATTTCTCTTCTGGACTTTCTTCTGTTACTAATCTCAGTTTCAGAGCAATTAATTTTCTTAAGTGCCACAGCAACCACACTTACATTACAGATGAGCTACAACACAAAACCCTAAGCATAACTAGCTACCTAACTGTAGACTGGGAAACATTTATCAACAGCTCATTTGCCAGTGTTATCTTTCACAAGGTAGTTTTACAGTCATCTGAGTACAGTTCTCAAGGTAACTATTAGCTATCAGGTCTGTCTGTCACCAAACATGATTGTCTTTGAATTCAGAATTCTAATTCTATAACAGCAGAACACATGTTTTCCAACACTTTTTTTGACACAGGGTCTCATTCTATTGTCCATATGCCAGCCTTGAACTTGTCATGTAGTCCAGGTCAGCTTAACATTTGCTGAGATCTTCCCGCCTCAACATCCCACCTGCTGGAGAAATAGGCATGCACCATCCCACTTAGTTCTCATGTTTTACATTCTTGCACAGACAGTTCTGTGTATTTTCTTTCCACAGTTCCAAATGCACAAGTCTGCTGTTGATACATACATTGAGCCAAATGCTGAACTCTGTAGAATTAATAACAATCTTAAAAACAAGTGAAAGATGCATGAAAAACAATAAAGTAGTCTGTATCCATGGCTGTGAAATCCTAACTAAAGTCAAAGACGATAAACATTTTCAAGTTCATCTGTCATAATCAGCAGAGAGAAAGGGGAAAATGAAAGCTGATACAATGAGGCTTGTTAAAACTGAGAGTGAAGCAGATCTGCACAGATGGGAACACCAGTGAACGAGCACGTGTATGTTCGCAGGTCAGAGGAAGAGCCACTGAAAATAGATTATAAAACATCAGAGCCTGGCACGGTGTGTGTGAAAATCAGAGTTTAACTCAGCCTCAATGGGGAAAAAAAGGCCCATCATCATCCCATTACCTAGTAAGATGTGGCTCTGCTATTGCAATCCTTCAAAACACAAGAGGAGTCCAGCCAGTAGAAGGCAACATGGCTTTGGATGAACACATTTTATCAGGGCAGCCAATTGCTGCTTTGAATGAATCCTTTACCATTCATCGAGGTTAAAATGCTGAGGACTTTATTTATGGGGCTACATCTGTTCAATGTAAAGAAGTGTAGAGTCTTTTCTTTATTCCTTCTTCTTTTCTGCCCCTTTTCCTTTTGCAGTACAGTTGCTGATGAAAATAATTCATTTAAAAGAATGATGAGAGCAATCCATGGTTTGCTTTCTTCGTTTTCTTCAGTGAAATAAAGGCAAATTCTGCAAGACATGGATTGCCATTCATATTTACCAAGGGGGTTATTCACAGAAATTAAGGAATAAGCTCAAGGTCGGTATCTAATTAAATGACTATCCCCAAAGACTGTCCTTTTCTGCAGGTAATGCTGTACCCGATGCCCGATTACACATTAAGAGGAAGCTCAGGCACTGACTCCTGAGGATGTAATGCTGTGGACTGTGGAGATGGCTTTCTTAATAGGTAAAGAGCTTTGCTGCATAATCTTGAGGACCTGAGTTCAAATCCACCACTCATGTAAATGTTAGACATGACTGTACAGGTCTGAAACCCCAATGGCAGTGAGCCAGAGACAGGCAGACCCTGGATGATCTGCTGGCAAGCCACACTCTCCAAGACAGGTAAGCTCCGTAACAGACTCTGTCTCAAAGAATAAATAGAAAAAGACACCCAGAATCAACCTCTGGCCTCCAACACGTGCACACACAGGCATATGCACACACACATGCACATGAGCATGCATGCACAGGTCATACATGCACATGCGCAAGCACGTGCATGCACACACACACATACCTACAGAAACTGGAATTTAAGAAACTAATAATAATACAATTTAAAATTAAAAGAAAAAGGGAAAAGTGTCTTGACTTCAAAGGGACATAAATGGCAGTCAACAGCCATATGCTCATCCTGACTGACAACCCCTATGACTCAAGTGTCAACATTTCCCCAAAACAGCAAGGAAAAAAAGTTGCAAGTGATTTTAAATGTTTATGTGTCTTAATGCGATTCGATCCATCTGAAAGCTCCCGTTATTTTGGATCGTCTCCATTTTGGAAGAGTTAGAAAAACAGTTGGCAGCGCTTTGTGCATTTTATTTTAATTGAGGGGAGGGCATTTGAGATCTGCGATTAAAAAAGAGGTCTGGTTTGACTGTGACGCGCTAATGTCATTCACAGTTTGAACTCATTGGAGGCAAACAACAACAACCACACTAGTCACACTTGCCAGGGACAGGGTAGGTTGAACAATACAGGGCTGGGTATGGGAAAGAGCGTGTTGGTAGAACAAGAGAACCACAGGTCAGTCATCAGAACAGCAGACCACAGTTCCATGAGCCACTGGTTGACTTTTCTTTTTAAAGAATAGACTTTTATCACAGTAGTTTTGAAAGGATTAATAATAATAAGCTATATAGGTATACCCTTGTACCTGTTGATGAGTTAAATATTTAAATTTTGCACATGGAATAATGACATTAAGGTATGCAATCTGGGGCCCTTGGTGGCATGAAATAAGGAAAACAATTCATCTCTGAGGGAATCCTCTCGTTGCTTTATGTTTTTATTTTCTTTTTGTCACAAAAGAAAAAACTCAAATCTCACTGCTTAGCTCTGAGATCCTGGGAAAATTGTAAATGGCTGTGTTTACCTGAAGATTCATTCTGTGCCTGTAAGCCTAATATTTACCCATCGAGTACTGTTCAAGAACACTTATGTCCTTGTGAGGCTTACTACAACATCCTCTCTCTGAAAATCCACTAGCCGTGGGAGTGGAGGAGATGGTGATAAAACATGATATTCTTCCATGATTCTAAACCACAAAAAGTAGAATATAGTTGAGTGTTATTTCCCATGAGATGAACTCCAGTTATACCTCAATGTTTTGAATTTCTCATTCAATCAATAAACAAATCTGGAGGGAATGACAGCATGAAACACCAAACTGCATTTTACTTCTTGGGAGGAAGTTGCTTTTCTCCATTTTCAGCCCTTCTGCCACGAAGATTAGGCCAAGAAGCTGAAGCCAACTGCTCCAGAGGAGGAAGAAATGATGCAAAACCGGATCTTCTAGAAAGGAAAACTGGGCAGCCCTGCTGCCAAAGGAGACCCTAGGGAACAGAAGAAGAGGGGGGCAATGATATGTCCCCCCCCCCAGTCATGTTGTCCCAGCCATCTCCAGTTTACATCATCTTGAGATGTGAAGGTACAAAGTAAATGAAGCTGAATGCACAGACAGTGCTCAGGGTTCAGGACGTTCACTACAAAGATCATAATAATGTAGGAATTCCTCCAGAGGATGTCCTAGGATGAAGGGCCAAAGCAAAGGAAGGCTGAAAATCTACAACAGCAGAGCCCAACAGGAATACAAGGTAAATCATTTGTGCAACTAAAATTGCTTCAGTTAGGAAGAAGACTCAGTCATAAAGTGCTTGCTATGCAAGCCTTAAGACCTGAGTTTGATTCCCAGGACCTACATTTTTAAAACTTCAGATATGGCAGCACACACCTGTAATCCCAGCACATGGGAGACAGAGAAAGGAGGCCACCTGGGGCTTGCAGACCAGCCCAGCTAGCTGAATTGAGTGAGCTCCCAGTTAAGAGAGAGATTCTGCCTCAAAATATAAGATGGAAAACTTTGAGGTAGACACTGATCTCCCTCCCTCTCTCTCTCTCTCTCTCTCTCTCTCTCTCTCTCTCTCTCTCTCTCTCTGTGTGTGTGTGTGTGTGTGTGCGCATGTGTGTGCTTGCACACACACGAGCACACACACTTCAATTTGCAAAATAAAAAGAAGCTGGTTGCAGTGGTTAGTTCCTGCAATCCAAAAATTTAGGAGGCAGAGGCAAGAGAATTTCCAAGTTAAGGCCAGTCTGGCTACTTAATAAAACTCTACAATCCTTCCCGCAAGAAAAATAAGCAGGTAAAATTAACTTTATAAATACTGTATTGAACCTAATGGAATGCAAACATTAGTAAATAATACAAAGTGTTGATCAGATATCTTAACTTTATATTTATATTTATTGGGACTCCTTAATTTTTATATTTATATTTGTTGGGTTTCCTTTACAATATCTCAGTTCAGTCAAGTCACTAGATCTAGTGATTTTTCTTTATTTTTCTCTTTCTTTTTTTTTTGGGGGGGGGGATGGGAGTGAAGTGGAGCCTTATGTAACCCAGGCTGTCCTTGAATTTACTATAAAGCCAAGGATGACCTTGAATTTCTGATTCTCCTGCCACCTCCTCCTGAGTGCTAAGATTGCTAGTGTTCACCACCACTCTGTTTCTGCCCCATTTCAGATGCTCAGTAGCCATATGTATTTAATACCACACGTCTAGAAAGTACTGGAATGTTTTAAACTGGTGAAACCAAATAAACTTGAATAGCCAAGTTGATTATCTTTCTCTTATGAACAAAGGTTAAGGCAAAACCTGAAGAAACAGGGATTTAAAAAAAAAATAGTACATGCCTATAACCCTAGCACTCCAGAGGCTGACTGTGAGTTCAGTCAGCTTTGCCACATAGCAAAAATATGTACAATTTTAAAAAAAACTAAGCCAAAAATAAAATAAAGCCATGGGTTGTTATTTTACTTAGAGGACTCTCCTAAATTGTCGCAGAAAAGGCCAGTTAGCCATTCACACATGTACCAAGGGTCTTCCTTGTCATAGGCTTTGTAATGGGCCCTTCAAATCCAAAGGTAATTAAGATCTGAGCTGCTCATGATGCTGAGGAAACAAAAATAGAAACAAAGTGAAGAGATTGCAAGCTCTCGTGTGTGTGATTCCAGGTAAGGGACCGGGAAATGGTAGCAAAATGTGCTATCTTATGAAAGAAGAGTTGACTAGGACAAAACTCCATTTTTAAAAATGGTGAAGAAGCCACTTGACGGAATTTCCAATTCTCCCACGGTCAGCACTTCTTGAAGTCAAAATATATTCTCAAAGTTACAGCTTCTTAAAACTCGCACGTTGCTTAGCAGCGATGCCATTCTCAGAGTCTGGCAGAGGAGCCCTTCATAAGAGGCCAATGGAAACCCCACTGTGTGCTCACCTGCTTGATTCCACGTGGCTCTTCACTCTCCTGCAGATGTACAACTCCCAGCCTTGCCAAATACTTTGAATTATGTGATAATTATCTTGTGAGCCCGCCACCCATTTCTGACAGGCACTAATTTCTCTAGACCTTCCTCCCCCCCCCCTTAACTTCAGGCTCCACGAAAGCTAGAACTATCCTCGTCAGCACCTAATCTAGGGTTCAGTATACACCAGTTCACTGCATGGGTGAGTCACTGAGCAAGTGCCAACAAGCGGGTGCCCACCGACTGGAGAGGACCCCCTGGGAAAGCCTGGGAACATGGTGCCTACAGCACTCACTGTTTTTCACGTGGGAAAGTAGAACTACTGCACTGAGATGTGAACATCAGAAAACATTCTCTTCTGCACTGAGATGTGAACACCAGAAAACATTCTCTTCTGCACTGAGATGTGAACA
>NW_004949099.1:9987718-9999974 GCF_000317375.1 Microtus ochrogaster | reverse complement strand
CAGAAAACATTCTCTTCTGCACTGAGATGTGAACATCAGAAAACATTCTCTTCTGCAGCACACAGCCAATGACAAGGACTGTAGGTGGGGACAAGAGATGAGGGGATGGTAAGCTAGGGTCAGATGGCAGATAGTATCACAAGGGTTTCATGAAGTATTTGCAGAATCTGACCATCCTATACACCTGCTGGTAGCACTGCCGTGTGACAAAATCCCCTCCATGCTAAGGCAGACTCCTTCGTCATCTTGGATTTTCAGAGCTTTCCGCAGGCAATCAGCTATCAGTCGTCCGAATGAGGGTGAGTGTCTGCACACACTCCTTTAGAGCCTCCAGTACCTGCTGTTGAGCTTCCTCCATCTCTCTCAACATTTTTTCCTCCCAACCAAAGTGACTGAGTGAGCAATATAATCAGTGAATAAAATGAGAATGTGCTGGCTTACATTTCCGAACCAAAAAATAATAGAACGAGATTTCTTTTTAATGAGGTTTGGCAATATTTTGTGCACCGTTCTCATCCAGCATCCTTCAAGGGCTCCCTATCTGCTGAAATAGCATCAGGCGTACCTTCCGACTGGTGATAGCAGCGTATGACACTGAGGAATGCATCACTGAATATCTCACTATTAAGAAGTGGATTGCTCCTGCCTAATGTGGTGCTTTATAAATTCTATGTTCATACAGCAGGAGCAAGCCTAGAGGGTGGCCATAAACAAAATATAAATTAATTAATAAGAAGAGGGAGGATAGTTTATGAAGCTTATAAAAGCTTATTCCAGCATTTGAGTAATTGGAAATTTGATTATGGCCAAAACAATTTAAGTTCATTTGAAAACAGAGGAGGCTTTGATAATGAAACGGATGTTAGTGTCAGAGAAGCAGGGGTTTCCACACCAGCTGCTTTTCTTCTTAGGGAGTGACTTAACTGCCTGATTCCTCTGGACTGCATCTGGAAAACACAATGCAGACAGCAGCCCAAACTCTGAGAGTTGTGCGATCATTAGTTGGCATGTGAAAAAAGGGTCTCACACATGGGGCGAGCTCAACAAATGGCAGCCATTATTTTATCATTCGTTCCTAAAATAGTTATCAGCTATCTGTTACATGATTTATTCTAGAAACTGAGTAATTTAACAAATACTTCCCATCAGAGCCTCTTACAGCTCAGTCTTTGAATACATGAGGAAGACATAATTCTTTGTTGTTGGGGGCTGTGATAGCTAATCTTGGTTGTCAGCTTGGCACACTTGGGAAGAGGGAACATGCTTTGATGAATTGCCTTAATCAGATTAGCAAGTGGGCTTGTCTATGAAGGATTTTCTTGATTGCTGAGTGATGTTGAAGGGCCGAGTCCACTGCGGACAGTACCGTCACTAGGCAAATAGGCTCAGGCTATGTAAGAAAGGTAAGGAATGTGAGCCCGGGAGAAAGCCAGTAAGCAGCGTACCTCCATGGTCTGTGCTTGAAGCTCCTACCTCTGAGCTCCTGCTGGCTCCCGGATGATGGGCTGTAATCTGAAATACAGCATTACTTTCCAAGCTACTTTTACTCATACTGTTTATCATAGCTACCGAAAAACAAGCTTGAACAGGAACTACCTTTTAAATTGTATGGTATTTAACTACATATACGGCCTCTGCCCACAATATGTCATAACATATCCCAGTGGTAACCAATATCTTCAGATATTGCTTAAATGTTTCTAAGAGGCCTATTGTCTCTGGTTGAGAACCTCTGGCAGAGGCTGACAGCAGAAGTACACCAGTCCTCAATAAGTTGTAAACAGGTATTTCTAACTCACATCCCTTAGTCTGGTTATACAGCCTTGAATTGCCAATCTCATTTGCATCTTACCTCCTCTGTGTTCCAACCACTTTTATTATTTTCTTTAAAAATTATTACATTTTATTCTCTCTCTCTGTCTCTCTGTCTCTCTCTGTCTCTGTCTCTCTGTCTCAGTCTCTCTCTCTCTCTGTCTCTCTCTCAGGCCATAAGGCTTGGTGGGAGGTGCCTTTATCCACCGAGCATCTTGCTGGCCTCAGTAGCTCCTAGCTAGTTCAGATGTGTCCCATGTCTCTGACCAGAACAGTAGTACAACTTGGACTTCCTCAAAATTTCTATTCTATCTCTACAGCTACTAATTATATGCTTGGGAAAGCAGGTTAATCTCCCCAAGCCAACCTCTAGTTGCTTTGGGGCAGTGAATTGTATTTTTCTGTTGTTGCTGTTTTGTTGTACTGGGGTTGTTTTTCTCTTTCTTTCTTTCTTTCTTTTTTTCTTTCTTTCTTTCTTTCTTTCTTTCTTTCTTTCTTTCTGTCTTTTAGGGTTTTTGAGATAGTGTCTACTACATAACATAGCTCAGGCTAGCCTGGATCTCAACCTTTCCTAAGTAACAGCCATGAACCACTATGCCTGGCTAGTATGCTAGTCAGATTTTTCACATCTATGACAAAATTCCTGATGTAAGCAAGTTTGAAGAATAAATATTTATTGTGTATCATAGTTTTCATATTTCCAGTCCCCAATTCTTTGATCCATTGCTTCTGGGCCAGAAGGCAGAACAGCATGGTAGTAGGAGTGTGTGGAACGGCTCATGCCAGGGAACAGGAAGCAAAGAGAGAGAATAGGAGTGGAGCCGTTACAGCTTTAGAATGGTTGGCCCTAGTGACCCATATCCTCCTGTCAGGGTCACCTCCTTAAAGTTCCCCCTCTTTCTAAAAACCACCAACATGTGAGCTCTGTCAGACATTCCCACTCAAACTGTATCTGTAATTTTGCTGGCATTGACAGAGTGGCCATTTCACGTGATTTTGAGAGCCATTGGCCTAGCCGAATGGTAGAGGCACCTCGGTCTTCACAAATAGATTGGCAAAAACTGGCCCCTCTAACTCCACATCCTCTGGTTTGGTGGATACAGAGCCTCGCTGCTGTGATGTCATCCATGTCTCACCACCTCCAATCCTAGAAGCTTTTGTTCTAACTCAGGCACCTGCTGCCTCTCACCAGAGTGGGGAACACTGCCTCTCACCAGAGTGGCGAACAACTTGCAATTTAACATGTTAGGCCTGAAAGTCTTGGGGAGCCCAGGTGAACAAGGGTGGGTGGTCACCCTTAGAAAGTAAACCTGATTGATTTTCAGAAGCCTCTTCTATGGAACTACAAAAAGTAGATTCTCAGACATGAATCTTGGAACTCAATGAGAGAGAACAGAAGACCTGGATACAAGGTCATACACATAAAACCTGAGTTTTGGCAAAGACACCCAAAACACACACACAAAAAAAGAGGCATTTTCAACAAATGATGCTGGGAAAACTAGATGTTTACATGTAGAAGAATGAAAATAGTATTTCTTTCACTCTGCATTAAAATACATTCAAAATGGATTAAGCGCCCCAGCAAAAGGCCTGAAGATGCTAGAGGAGATCACTTAAAATACTTTTAAGGTCTAGGCACAGGGAACAGTATTCTAAATAAAACATAAGTCCACAAAAGAAATTGTCAAACAAATGAAGAACATCCTGCATAAGGGGAGAAAGTCTTCGGCAGCTACACACACATATCCAACTGATGAGAATCACTATCTATCATACACAAAGAATTCAAGACACTAAACATCAAGAAAAAACGATTTCTAAAAAATTAACTGTGTGAAAAGGAGGGGTGGATGGGGGCAGGATGAAGGAAGAACCTGGGAGGGAGGGGAATCTTTGGTTGAAACGTAGAAACAAAAACAAAAGCAAACAAAAACCAAGAAAATGGGCTGTATACCCAAACTAAAAATTCTCAAAAGAAGAAATCCAAATGACTGATAAAACAGTGTTCAACATCATTATAAAACATGAAAATGCAAATTAAAACTACTTTGGGAAATTTTATATTCCTCCCATAACAATAACTGCCATCAAGAAACAAGTAACGCTGGAAGAGGCCGCTGCAGAGACAGGCAGCCTAACCAACTCAACTGTCATATGGACCCAGACCCCTTACTTTGAGTAGGTCAACCCTCGACACCTACTCCATTTACAAGCTGTGGACTGAGAGGAAAAGCCGGTGCTGCAGAACCAGATGGGGAGCATGTCACTGCCAACAAAGATGAAAACTTGAAGCACGGTTGTAATGGATGAAGTTTCCATGATCATCTGGTATGTAAGGAGCTTCAGAGATCAGCGGCCTCGAGCCAAAATATACTGAGTGATGCCCTGCAGTTTCCAAAGCATCAAACAAATTCACCCTGGAGGCATGGGAAGGATGGAGGAACTGAGTGGTGAGTAACCTGTGGAAAGAGGCTGACCGGTGTCGAGGGCCGCAGCCTGAACTACCACTGGATATGCATGGCCTGTACTGCCCCCTAGGGCCATGTCGATGTCTTTGGCCCAGGCTGCTGCCCATGGGGGTCATGTCTGGATCCATGGTCCTACTGCGGTGCCCATAGCCTGTGTGACCCATGTTACCACTGAAGGTCAAGTGGATGCTTGGGCATGTTTGGATCTGTGGTCCTGCTACAGCTGGAGGCCCAGGGCCGTATTACTACCCAAAGCTCTCTGCGCTGCCCCCTGAAGCCGCGTTGAGTTTCATGGGCCATGATGTAGGGTAGAGGCATTCAGAGGTGAGTAATCTGTGTGGCCATCTGAGATTATATTGAACGTGTTACTTTCCGTGGACCATGCTGCCACACTGAACCATGGTCCTGCTGCAGCCTGCTGAGGCTGAGTTGATATCTGTCACCCTTGTTATTGCCAAAAGCCATGAGGATATCCATTGTCTGTGCTACCATGGTGATGTGCATGGGCCAGGCTGCCTCCAGGGGACCATGCTGAGGTCTGTGGCTCATGCTGACAGTGGAGGCCGGGTGGATAGCTGGGGTGTGTGCTGCTGCCAGATACCATGTGGAAGTCCATGCACAGTGTTGCCGCTGAGTGGAAAAGACAAGGAAACTACTGATGACTGCAGACCCATAGTTAAGAGAGCGAGAGACAGAAAAGGCTTCTGTGTCAACCCTAAACCCTACCTCCACCTCCACCCTCCAAAAATTAACAACCTACACGGGAAACCACTGCAGAGAACTCTTCAGAATCGTGATGGGGATGCTGCTGTGTAGTTCTCTACAACAGATGGCTGCTGATGGGGATAAGGTGGGAAAGGACTCATTTTTCTTTAGGGAGCTGGCCACTGGGAGTTTAACCATGCTCCAGTGACTATATGGGCAACACAAATTGGATGTGTTTCTTTAATTTTAATCGGGGTGGGGGGGCAGGCCAGAAGGGTGGAAACGGACAAGGGAGAGTGGGAAATAAGGATGATTGGGGTACATTATGTGAAATTCACAAACAATCAAGAAAAAGAAAGGAAAAAAAATAAGGAAGAAAGGAAGGGGAGGAGGGAGGGAGGGAGGGAGGGGGAGATAGAAAAACAGAAAGAAAAACAAATGATAATAAATCCTGATATGAATGTGGGGAAAGGGGACCCCGGTATCTGCTATTGGTAGGAGTGCAAACTAATGCAGCCATTGCTTAAATCAGTGTCGAAGTTTCTCAACTGTTAAAACTATCTTATGAGCCACCTGATCGCCCCTGGCCATATACATGAAAGAATTCATATCCTACTGTAGAGACACACACCCATGCGTGTTCACCACTGCTGTTTCCCATAGCTAAGACATGGAGTCAGCCTAGATGGCCATCAACTGACACATAGATAATAAGATTATGGCGACTATCACACAGTTGGATTTTATTCTCACACAGATGGATTTTATTCAGCAGCAAAGAAAATAATGAAATTTGCAAGAATGATGGAATTATAAAATATTATACTGAGATAACCCAGGCCCAGAAAGGCAAATGGCATGTCTTCTCTCCCTTGTGGATCATCCAACTTTGAAGCTTTAGATTCATGTTTGACTTGAGGTAGCTGTGGAGATCAAGAAGTTACAAAGGGTCCATGAGACAAAAAAGAGGAAAAGGACTTAACGGGGTAGAGTATAGTATAACACATATGATATAAAAGAGGGTGGGGGCAATAGTGAGAATCAAAGGTTTAAGCAGGGATATGAGACAGGATGGAGTAGGGGTGGATTAGCTAAAATTAAAGATATATAACGAAGCCTTATAAAAACCTACCACTTTGTAAGCTAAGCAAAAGGTATACTTTTCCTAAAATGAACTTTTGTTAGATTTGATTTTTTTTTAAGAACCAGAACCCAGATTAATATGACTGAGTTCCCCAAAACAGAGTGTGGGACCCTGGAATAATAGGTGAGTACTCAAACAGTTCTTTATGTGGTGACATTTACCCTGAGAAGGATCATTACAGTATTGTTACAGACCAAGTGAGTCCCCCTCTCAGACAGATCAATTCTAGTCAAACTGTCAATACCTCATAGTCAATGAATGCCACTTTACAAAACTGTGCAGAGAGTTGGGGATGTATGTTGTAGGAGCTGCGGGTTGCATTCCTGCCACCCCAGTTCCTGGTTGCCTGGCTAGCTTATGCCCCGAAATAACAACACACAAACTGTATTCTTTTAAACACTGCTTGGCCCATTATATCTAGCCTCTTCTCAGTTAACTCTCGCACCTGGACTAGCCCATTTCTAATAATGTGTGTAGCACCCCAAGGTGTGCTTACCGGGAAGATTCTAACCTATGTCCATCCTGGGTCGGAGCGTCATCATGTCTGCCCCAAAGAGGAGAGGAAATGGCGTCTTACCTCATTTCCTCTTCCTCACAGCGTTCTGTTCTGTTTACTCCACCCACCTATGTTTTAACCTATGAGACCAAGCAGTTTCTTTATTAATTAACCAATGACCCTCCTCCATCATTTCCCCTTTTTCTGTTTAAACAAAAAAAAAAGGAAAGCTTTAACTTTAACATAGTAAAGTTACATATAACAAAGCAGTTATCAAGCAAGAATTACAGTTACAATATTTACATCTATTTTATCTTTATCATAACAAAGGAAAACAACTATAACTATCTATCTATTCTTCAACTGCATCAAAGACTCCAGAAGGATATAATATTACCTAAGTAAACAAGTAAGAATCTTCCAAAACTCTAGAAGTGACAGAGATATCTCGCTGCCTGGACAGTCACCCAAAGTTTTTTTTGTACCGCTGGAGCATCCATCTTTGGCTTTCAGGCCCACCTTCTTCTTGAAGTAGATTGGTGTTTCCAGGAACAGACATGTCTCATTGTCATGAAAAACCCTAAGTTATTAAAACATTAAATAGTATATTCCGTAGTCTTTGAAAGATATGAAGAATGCCGATCTAACTGAAATATATCTCTATATATCTAGAAAATCTAACTAACATGACTACAAACTTTACTATTATTAATGATTATCCATTAACAACCTATATATATTACATTTTTAAGTGAATTACACAATCACAATACCTTAATCAAGATCAGAAACACATATACATATAACAAAATTGACATTACATTTAAATTACTAAAGCAAAATCCATATCAATGTAAATTATTCATACCTATATCATATCCCCCTTTAAATGTAAAAGAATATTTATAAACAATATTTGGGAATATGGACGCAGTTATTTCTCTCCAAACTGCTTCCTGCTGTATGGGGGCACTGTTAATCAGATATTTCAGGGTATAACCTGTGTGCTAGGTTCATCTCAGTCGTCAATTCAGTGAAGTAATTTTTTGAGGGTATTCACAGCAACCTTTCAGGAGGGCGTGGTCCATCATACCATATTGGGATAGAAGCAATCCACAGGGTTTCATCCTCTGTGAAAATAAAAGAAGAATTTCTTTTCCAAAGTATCATATCCTTAGATCCAAATTCTGAAGTCAAGGTATTTTCTAAATATCTATGTTGGATTAGTTCAGCAGCATTTATAAACAAATATCTTTTAGCAGCTGTTGCTCCTTCCTCAGCATTCAAACAATTCAAAGAGAGCACAATAGCATACAGTATCAAGATTCTCCGTGTATTTTCCATCTTTGTGTGGCTTTATTTTAACCTCTATTTCATTTATTTTTATTTTTTTTGAGACAGGTTCTTTGTATATCTTTGACCTGCAATAATTCTGTAGACCAGGCTGTCCTTGAACTCTCAGAGATCCACCTGTCTCTGCCTCCCAGGCATTGGGATTAAAGGTGTGTGCTACCACACCTTGAAGTCAAAGAGGTCAATCTCCCTCTGCCTCCCAAGTGTTTAGATTAAAGGTATGTACTACCACACCCAACTACTCTCTTTCTTCTTTTTTTTTTTTTTTGGTATTTTACTTTAAGAACTTTAACTTTTAGCCTGCATATATTTTTAACACACTGTAAATCATTTAGAGGTTTTCTTTGTTTTTGAATCTCTCTTTACTGTATCTCTCTCTCTTTTTCTGAACACATGAGCCTTTAAATTACTGAGCAATATGGGTAGGATTAAAGCCGTGGGTTTACCGGCTAGATCCAGCCCATCCCTTAGCTTTCAGCCTCATGGTGGAGGTACCAGCTGTAGCCATGTTTATTGCCACAACTCTATGGTGTTTCAAGGTCCCTGCCAGCAAGCAAACTGCAGCATTCTGCTCACAGACCACATTCAGTCAGACTACCTGCTTGAGTCTGAGTCAGAGTTTGCCCTGGCAGGATGGCCCAGAAAACCAGCATTTTAAAACAGCACTTTTTTCCTGCTATGGCTGAAAACAAACAAGCATTCAGTCGGCCTTTATCAACACCATTTAAGTGTTTTGTAGCAGGACCTCTTAAGAGCTGCAGGGTTTTTGCAGCTAAAGCTGAGTCAGAAAGCCTCTCTTACATGAGAGCACTTGCTTGCCTCCAGCAAGCAAAGTAGACCTGAGAGAGTGCTACTACCAAGAAACCATGCACAACTCTGTCATTTTGTTCTAGAATTACTTCCCAAGCTGTTTCAGGCTTTATGTGGATACAGTTGTCCACACGTTGGGCGCCATTCTGTTGTGATGAGCAGCAGTAAGCTGCATTCCCACCCAGCTCCGCATGACTAGCTTTATCTCAAATAATTACAAGGAAACTGGATTCTTTTAAACACTGCCTGGCCCATTAGTTCCAGCCTCTTATTGGCTAGCTCTTACATATCTATCTAACATGTTTCTAATATTCTATGTAACACCACGAGCTGGATTACCAGGGAAGATCTTAACCTGCATCTGTCTGGAGTGGGAGAATCATGGCAACTCACTGACTCGGCTTCTTTCTCCCAGCATTCTGTTCTGTCTACTCTGCCTACCTAATTTTCTGTCCTATCAGGCCAAGCAGTTTTCTTTATTAGTTAACCAATGAAAGCAACAGATAAGATACAAGACCCACTTCTATCAGATGTATCTCATTGGGTACAATATCGGTCTACTAGGCACAAGGCCCTGGATTTGATCAGCAGAACTGCACAGACCAGATGTGCTATTACACCCACATAATCTCAGCAGCACTTAGGAGGTGGAGGCTGGAGAATCAGAAGTTCAAGGTCATCCTCATCTACAGAGTTGAGTCCAGTTCAGGCTACTCGAGACTCTGCCCCAGAGAATGAAATGCAAAACAACAACAACAACAACAATAATAATAAAAACTGTGAAGGAAACCAAAATGCCACAAATTATAGAAGCTCAAAAGTCCAACGAACAACATCTTGAGAAGACTTGCTTGGGCCACTCCTTTCATAAAAGCCTCACTTATAAAGCTCTGTAGGAAGAATAAAGGAAGGCAGAACATCCATATTGCCACCACGTGTCTGACTCGCTATTAGGATGAACAAGTGGCAGTGCCATCCTTGAGAAAAATGTTCCAGTTTAGCCAAGACTTAACATCCGTTAAGTCATGTTCAACTTGGAGTATCTTTGAGATACCTGGAAAGGTGATGTCAAAAGAAAGCCATTAAATATGTGGGTCTTACATGGCTAGACATGGACAGCTGTGATCTGTCTGCTTAAAAAATCAGGACTGAACCTGTGATCAACAAGGTTATCCAGAAGAGGGTGGGAAGGAGAGAGAGCCTGGGATTCTTGAGGGAGGCCTTTGGTTAAAGGCTGGTTGAGAGCAGATGCCTGACATGACGGAGCCTTTTGTAAATGCATACAAAGATAAAGTTTGAGGTGCTCCTTGAAGAATAATTAGGCTCTGATGGCAGAAATCAGTAGGAAGGACGTTGAAAGGAGGAAAGATAATGAGAGAAATCACTTTGGACAAAGCAAGCAAGACAGATGAAGACAAAGCAAGACGCCAGAGACCAAGAGGAAGCTAAGGCTGAGAAGCCTGTCACATGATGAGCAGTCTAGACTGTCACTGTGAAGACCTGCTGCTTCCAAAGATGAGGTGACAGGGCTCTGAAACACGTGACTAGTTATCATCCATCGGGACTTTGCTTTCTTATCTTTTCATGTGTGACTTACAAAGTATTTTGAAATATGATGTATATTGCCTTTAACCACAGAGATGAAATTATGTTATCTTTTCTGTTTTCCCTAAATATTAATACATATTCTCTCAGAACCTGCCTTCTTTGTCCATGATGGACAGCGGTTAGAAACTCAAGTTGTTTTTAAAAGATCATTCAGGGAATGTGAATAGGCCAGGTGGATGGGGTACAAGAGAAGCAGGCAATGTCAGTATGTGTGACATGATTCTCTTTTAAATAATTCAAATTTAACTTGAAAGATAAAGTACAGGACCAGTGGGAACCTCACAGAACTCATTTGTATAGTAGTCAAGCCAAGGTCCCCCTGATTATGATCTTCGAGCTACATTTTGAAGGACTGGGGGAAAAGGTTGTTGAAAATTGAAAGATTTGTCATTTCCAGGCATGCCAGATGTGTTCTGGGAACACAGTTTCCCCTCCTCACCTGCAAGGTCAAGGAAGCCTTCTCCACTTCAGAGGAGGAAGAGGAGAGGGCCAAAGGGAGGCCTTAGCAGTAGTTAGGATCACCCAGTACGGCTGCCTACTTGGTCCCATGACCTCAGCACATTGGCTGTATGGGATGGAACAGAAGCAATAGAGACAACAGACATCTCCTGGTCCAGACTAGGATGCTCACAATGTGGATGGAATTCTAAAACATGATTTTCCATGAGAGCTACAGTCATTCCCCCCACCCCCCACCCAAAAATGAGGGCCAGTCGGGAATTAGACTGTTCTTCTTTTTTCATACTTTTGATGAACACGTTAATAAAATTGTATTTTTGAAAAAAGAAGACAGGAAATTGATCCTTTATTAGAAGTATGATTGACAGTGCCAGTCACAGGTGAAAAGGTTGATCTTAGCACCTCTCCTGAAGGCAGGCCAATTGGCAAGAGAAGGATAATTGAACAATTGTTCTTTATGGAATGAATGAGGGACAGGGAGTGACACTAGGCCATAATCAAATTTTAGGGGGTGGCAGCCCCCCCAGTATCGATCACAGTCTTAAGCACAAGTTAAATAATCAATGTATAGAATTAGGAGATCATATTTGACTTTTTAATTTTCATCCAGAATTTTCATTCAGAACGTTTAGAAAATTGTCATATTAGAAATGTACTTTTTCAAAGGGAGAAGCTTGGTCCTACCTCAACTTAACACCCATGAGAGACCTGCGCCTTTCTGGACAGAAAAAGAGGACTGGATGGGAGTGCAGAGGGGAGGCAGAGGGAGGGAACAGGAGGAGAGGCAGGAGAGGAAACTGCTGTCAGGATGTAAAATAAATGAAAATCTTTAGTTAATTAAAAAAATGTACTTTTCATTGGCTGACCTATATTGGAGACCCTCTCCATCTTTAAAAAAATACTTTATTTGTTTAATAACACCTGAGTATAATTAATGCTGCCTGTATGTTCATGAGTGTAGAATTATCTACTTGAGCATAGGCAACCCATTAGTGGCCACGCCCTCCCCCAAAATGACTGCCCATCCTCCAGTAAATTTCAACTTCCCTAATTCTTTAGCTATGTGTGGGATATTGTGAGGACCTCTCCATTCTTGCTGGGTGGCAAGTAATCAGAGCTGTTGTGCATTCATGTGGGCAAAAGCCATATCATGTCTAGAAGAATAATCTTTATCCATATCTTCCCCATCCTCCAGCTCTGGCATTCTTTCTTCCCCTTTTTTAACAATGTTCCCTGCCTTGAAGGGGATGAATGGGATGGAGGGTGTGGAAAGAATGGAGGGGATGGAGGGGATGGAGGGGATGGAGGGGATGGAAGGGATGGAGGGGATGGAGGGGATGGGGGTGTGGAGGGAATGGAGGGGATGAAGGGGATGGAGAGGATGGAGGGAATGGAGGG
>NW_004949099.1:9986760-9987424 GCF_000317375.1 Microtus ochrogaster | reverse complement strand
GATGGAGGAGATGGAGGAGATGGAGGGGATGGAGGAGATGGAGGGGATGGAGGGGATGGAGGGATGGAGGGGATGGAGGAGATGGAGGGGATGGAGGGGATGGAGAAGATGGAGGAGATGGAGGGGACAGAGAGGATGGAAGGGATGGGGTGTGGAGGGGATGGAGGGAAGGGTGTTAATAAAGATGTCCACTGAACACACAAATCACTCTCAGTGCTTCGGCCAGTTATAAGTGTCTTTATTAACCACTGCCCACTACAGAAATAAGGTTTTCTGACCAAGGCTGAGGGCAACACAAATGCATGGGTATAAATATAAACATTTAGAAGGCAATTTTACATATTCATATGTATGCATGCAGAAACATGTACACACAGATTTACCATAAGAAATAGTCTGGTGGCTGAAGATATTGTGTTGGTAGTGTTTGCCTTGCATGCATGTGGCCCTGAGTTTGATCCTAAGCACCACACAAAGCAGGCATGGTCATTCATGACTGTAATTCTAACCTTTGGGTGATAGAGAAGGAAGTATTAGAAATTCAAAGTCACCATTAGTCACATGGGGAATATGAGGCACATCTGGGATGGATGAGAATCTATTTTAATAAGAAAAGAAAATAAGAGAAAAGGAAAGGGAAGGGAAGGGAAGGGAAGGGAAGGGA
>NW_004949099.1:9981591-9986617 GCF_000317375.1 Microtus ochrogaster | reverse complement strand
AGGGAAGGGAAGGGAAGGGAAGGAAAGGAAAGGAAAGGAAAGGAAAGGAAAGGAAAGGAAAGGAAAGGAAAGGAAAGGAAAGGAAAGGAGGCAAACTGTCTCCTGTGGAGACTGAGACATCCTCAGTAAGCAAGTTGAAGACTTGAGAAAGCCAATGGTAGCCCAGACCCAAGTCCAAAAAAATTTCCAGATTTCCTGCATCAAAACCAGTCAGAAAGAAGGAGAAAATATAATCTCTTCTTCCCTCCAGGCCTTATGCTTTTTGTGAAACAGTGTATTTATATAGTCCAAGCTGGTCTAGAAACTTCACTGCAACCCTCCCACATCAACCTCTTAGAGTCTACCATTACAACCACACACCAGCATCCAGATGTCAGCTAAGTGAGGCATAGCTGGATGCTGGGCTCTGGGCCTCACAGTGGTGGAACTGGGGTGCTGACTAATCTCTCTTCTCTCGCCCTCAGGGTCCTCTTCCAAGCTTGCACATTTGCTGACTGAATTTAGTTGCTCACGGAGAATGAATTGAGGTTCTTTAATGCAGTTAACCAGCTTGAGAGCCATCACTTTTCCTCCCCTGTAATCACTGCCAAGTCTGTCTTTTTCTATTACTTCCTAAGAAGCTAGAAGATTTTGCATCTCAAAAGCTTCTTGAAATTCTGAATGCTGTGATATAATATCAATTCTGATTTTGTTCTAATACTAATGAATATGGTGCACATTTGTGTAGACTTTGTAAGTTGCTAGTTATTTGGCTTAATTATGACAAATCCTGGACAAACCCCTCCAGGATTGACATTATGTCCATTTCACAGATTCCATCCTTCCTCCCTCAAGGGGAAGAAAAACTTAAGATAGTGTTAAAAGCGACTAGAGAGATGGCTCAGTGGTTAAGAGCACTTGTTACTCTAGTTGAGGACCTGAGTTTAGTTCCCAGCACCCATATGGCTGCTCATCTGTAACTCAGTTCAGGGGGATCAACCCTCTCTTCTGACCTCACTGGACACCAGATACTCACATGTGCATGTGCACATACATACAGGCAAAGCAGTCACACATCAGAAATAAAATAAGTAAAAATTAAAATGTGTTTTTAAAAGGACAGTGTTCTAGTTTCCTTTATGATGCTGTGAAAAAACAGTCGGAGCAAAATTGCAGCTTAGGGAACAAAAGGACTTCTTTGGTTTACACTTCAAGATCACAGTCCATCAATGAGGTAAGCTGGAACAGGAACTTAAAAGTGGAAACTATGGAAGAAGACCACCTATTGTCTCCCTGTTCCATGCTTAAGAAACTTCCTTCCATGGCCTAGTGCTACCTGCCTAGAGACCAGAGTGTCCACAGCGGTCTGGGCCCTCCCACATTAACTAACTACTACAACAATCGCTCACAAACATGTCCAGAGACCAACCTAATAAATATGGATATTCAATTGAAACATGATTCCAGATGGTTCTATGCTGTGTCAATTTGACAATTAATGTTAACTAGATCAGACAGGGTCTCACTGTGCAGCACAGGCTAGCTCCAAACTCACAGCAATCTTACTGGGTCTGCTTCCTCTGCCTCCCAAGTGCTAAGAATGACCAGTGTATATCACCATCGTTAGTGATCTTTTTGGACTGTGTGCCAGGTTCTTGGGCATCTTGTCCAAAGAACTAAAGAAGAACTTACAGAAAGTGGCACGATGAAGGATTTTACTCAGAATCAAAATGAAAATAACAAGGGGATATACCAGGAGTCAGTTGCAGATTCTGAGCACCTGGTTACTGTTTGCGACTTTCTTGTATGTGTCCAAGAGGAAGGACAGTTGTTGCTAGAGGGCAAGGCATGGGTGGTTTCCTGTTTGATTGACAAGCATGGGTTTCTAGGCATTTCTTCACTGCATGTGCTCTTTCTTCAATCATGCATTGGTATCAGATGCCAAACAGGGATTCACTCAGAGAACACAGATTCTATTACTGCAGACACACCCAAAACCAGTTCAAACTGGATCAGTCCATTGCCCCCTAACACTCTGATACATTTTAAGATGTATTACTAAGGGTTGCTAGGTAGCTCTAGGTCAGAATGTGTGGAGAGAGAGGTGTGTGTGTTTGGAGCTTGATGCAAATGCCAGGCTATTTTGTTGGGAAAGGGCCGTGTGTATAGCTCAAAGCACATGCAGTCCCAGGTTACTAAATCTCCCCTGTGCTTACGTGCCTTACCACCATGCAAGTTAAGGTGAGGACATTTTATAGGAAAACTGCACTAGACTTTGGGTCCTGCAGCATTTGCGTTAACATGTACCGGCATCAAGAAATCCTCTAATAAAGAAACTAGATTGCTTTTGTTCTATGTAGTGTTAGCCAGATCAGTTTAGTATCCCTGCTATGCCTTGTGTTCTATCTTTAAGTTACTGTTTTGTACCACTGTGTTTTGGGTGTCTGGGAGTGGAAAAGCTTGTAAAGTCCAGAATTTGAATCTGCACCTTCCCCCAACCTAGTGGCTTCAGCTTTTGTAGGGCTTTGGAAAAAAAAGCAATGTGTGGAATATTCTTATCTGCTTTTCAGTGTTGGGTCAACCTGCAGTCCAAGCCACACTTTAGACTATGACTGATACATGTTAAAAATCCAAGAAAAGATCTAAAAACACACATTAGCTCTTTGCTGTCCCTTTTTCATGTGAAGTTTTACGAACAACTACAAAAATGGTACACTAATTACCATAGCACACATAGGCATCATGTGACTTTTCCTGGCGAGATATAAACAGATGCCTGCTCACCCCAGATGGGGCACTTACAAGAGACCAAAGAAATGTTTTCCCCCAAGTCTAACAGAGCGATCCTGGGAGATTATTGGGATGCCTACAGGAGGATGGGTGATTCACAGGCAGCTGCATCAATGAAAAGCCCATCTTAGCATCAGGGACTGCTCAGAAAAGCTGCATCCTGGGACCTACATGCCCAAATTGTAGGGGGCACCACCAAGATTCCCCATTCCCTTGACACAGGGTCTTGTGAATATTGTTTGTTTTTTTTTTCTGAACTCCCTGAACCCTGTGAGCAGCTCTCTTCCCTCCACCAGAAAGGTCTCTCTTTGAGGAAAGAGCTACATGCTATGCTTTCTAAACATCACCCTTTCACTATCATAACATCTTAGACTGAAAACATTTCCATTATAATTTACAGGAAAGAATGTTCCTTTCTGCTTCCCACAATACCTAGTTCATGTTTAATGCATCTTTCATCCATGATATCAGAGCCCGATAAATCTAGACGTGAGCTTTGGCATATACATAGACCAAGTTTTCCCAAGCCCTTCTCAATCACCAACATAAAAACCTGGACAATTGGAAGGCACTAACCTGGTCACTGTTGATTGAGATGTCACCACTAACTCGTGTTGCTGTTGCTTGGAGGGAAGTACAATGAAAAATCTGAGAACACATAGTGTAAAATACAAAGTACTTACCACCTTTGGATCAAGACCTATGCCTTGAAAAAAAAAGTGAAATAGGAATGCCTGAAAAAGCAAAAAAAAAAAAAAAAATCAAATCTTGTGGATACCATTTAAGTGCAGCAATGATTTTTTTGACCACTAGGGAAGCATTGACCCTTTCCAAGCCCAGTTTACTCCTCAACAAAATGGGTACAGTGTTAATAACTATGTAAGTTAAAGCTATAGTATGATCTCATCTTTGTTTTACTTTTAAATTCTCAACTAATAACTTGATGCTGAAATTTGAGACGCTCTGAAAACTTTAGATTGAGACTCACACTGAGCATGTTTTCTAAAAAGAGAAGAGAAGCAGCATGATCGTATTATTTAATGTCATCAAGTATTAACAAAGAGGAGAAAAGTGCAGAAAATACATTACTCATGCACAATATCCTCTCTGCATGGATGCATTGCGATGTATCCCACGAGGCATCTGCAGGTCTTCAGGGACACAAAACAATTTATTGAAACTTCTGTGCACACTGAAATCCGTTTCTGGAGCAATGCGTTAAGCGGGTTCAGATCGTCTACCCACGCTGCATGCTGATGGAGTCCCACAGATCACTTTTATTATACAAATGGTCCTTTAGTGATTAAGACTCCTCTCTGACATATGGATGGGGGAGGAATAAAAGCCAGGGAATAAGAAATGTAACCCACTCTGCTAGACAGATTGCATATATTCAATAACAAGGAAAATGGGGTGTGTGTTATCATATTAAAAAAATACATTGGGAACTGCTTGGATATCCTTCCTCAATAATGAGAGATACAGGCGAGAATGTTCGCCCCTAGTAATTTCATCAGCATACCATCAATGAGGCTGTAGTAAATGGTAGATATTACTCTTGTTCAAGCACAAATAGGATCTTATTTCGCTATTATTTCCACAAACACAGTTAGGAAAAATAATGTCAATTCTAAATTGTGTGTCAAAGATTCATAGGGGTAACTGTCAATTTAAAAAAAAAGCCCTGGCAATTTGCTAGTTTGGGATGGTAGCTAAAATACACCCATATGTCTCCTAGATATTGTTAAAGAGCTAAGAAAAGAATATGGGTGGCCTGGGGGATAACTGAGTTGGTAGAGTACTCCCCTGGAATATACAAGGCCCTGAGTTTGATCCCCAGCACCTCACAAACCGAGTGTGATAGTTCAGGTCAGTAATTCCAGTATCCCACAGGGAAGGGAAGCAAGAGGACCAGAAACCTAAGGTCATCTTTGGCTACATAGTGAGTTTATGTTCTGTCTGGGCTACATGAAACCACCTTTAAATAGTACTACCTAATGAACTTAGGTTACTTTTGCATAGCAATGGACCTAAGGGGGTTATGTAAGAACTTAAAGAATGTATAAAACATAAGTCTGATGTACATTCAGATCTATTGCCAACCTGAACTTGGATTGTGTCTTGCCTTCTT
The DNA here is from genome assembly GCF_000317375.1 of Microtus ochrogaster. Classification (NCBI taxonomy): domain Eukaryota; kingdom Metazoa; phylum Chordata; class Mammalia; order Rodentia; family Cricetidae; genus Microtus; species Microtus ochrogaster. The sequence goes on along the minus strand of NW_004949099.1, from coordinate 9,981,717 downwards.
CTTCTTTTTTTTTTTTTTTTTTTTGAGACGGGGTTTCTCTGTAGCTTTTTTGGTGCCTGTCCTGGAACTAGCTCTTGTAGACCAGGCTGGCCTCGAACTCCCAGAGATCCGCCTGCCTCTGCCTCC
>NW_004949099.1:9977168-9981491 GCF_000317375.1 Microtus ochrogaster | reverse complement strand
CTTGTAGACCAGGCTGGCCTCGAACTCCCAGAGATCCGCCTGCCTCTGCCTCCTGAGTGCTGGGATTAAAGGCGTGCGCCACCACCGCCCGGCTGTGTCTTGCCTTTTTAAAGACTTCAGTTTCTTCTTGAATAAAATGGAAACAAACATACCTACTTCTACATGTATTATGAGACTCTAGTAAGTTAATGTATATGAATTATTAAATCCAATATGGTATACACAAACAACAGTGATTGCTGGGTGCTACTAGTCAAATTAGTATCTTTGGTGGGATCTGCCTATAAGAAGCCTATGAGACAAAGCTTTTGGTGCAATGTGGTTATTGGGAAAGGATTCCAGGAAACACTCCAGATGGAGAAGGGAGACAGAAAAATGAAAGATGGCCATGAAGGGTCAATCACGGATCTATCGACTGGTATATATAACAGCACAGGGTTCGGACCCCATGGGGAACGCTAAGAAACTACACAGAACAGCTTCAGAATCATCCTCCTAGGACTTGGGTAGTTCTAGGTATGAGCCCCAGCCTCACTGTAGTGACATTATAACTGGGTATGGTGGTGCACACCTATAATTCCAGAACTCAGGAAGTGACTTTGGGAGAATTAAAATTCAAAGTCATCCTTAGCTCCAGAGTGAATATAAAGACAGCCTGGGTGGGCTGAGATAATGAATTGGAGTGGGAGTTATTCCACCAAGGGCCAAATGAGCTGGAGTATAATCCCCCCACTTTCTGCTACTGATTCTGGAAGCACAGACTTTCTAAGAATTTCATCCTGTCCTGTATGCTGACCAAGCCGGATCCCACATGCAGGCAGTCTTAGGTAGACAGAATCCAAGAGATGGAAGCAATGTGACTGACAGGCAGGAACTCCTTGGAGAAATAGGCAGAATCTAACAGTATCCACACAAGCCAGCCTGGGCAGAGCAGGACCCTGGACCCTGGCTTTTGACTTCTGGCTCCTCAGGCCTCACTGCTCCATGTTTTCGTAACGTAGATAAAACCTTTTAGGCCATTTACTTAGGGATCTTTCCATGTGACTTTATACCGACAAGATTCCGATAAACACCATCCTGCTTGAGTGACTTTAGATCTTGAAGTTTGGAATTCAGATTTGATACAAAATTGGCTTAGGTAGGTGAGACAACTTTCTTTAAGTATAAATTGAACTCAGTTTAGAAAGTTAAGATTCCAAAGTATGTGCAATGGAGCTTCCTGAGAAGTTAGAAAGTTCCTGAAATTCCTAATGCTTTGATCTAATGCTAATTCTGATTTTTGTTCTGTTACAAATGAACATTTTACACATTTGAGTTAATTTCCTAAGCTGTTGGTTGTTTGGCTCAATAATGAAATGGACAAGTGATTGTAAGTGGAGACTGTTTGTTCATTTCTTGACTGCTCAGACCCAAATAATCACACAGAAATTGTAGTAATTACAACATTGTTCAGCCCACAGCTTAGGTGTTTTTCTAGCTGGCTCTTACATCTTAGATTTACCTATTTCTAGTAATCTATGTATCACCACGAGGCTGTGGCCTACTGGTAAGGTTCTAGCATCTTTCTCCTTCAGCAGCCATATGGCATCTTCTGACTCTGCCTTCTTTCCTTCTCTATCTCTGCTTGGATTTTCTGCCTTGCTATATTCTGCCCTGCCATAGGCCAAAGCAACTTCTTTATTAACCAATGGTAATAAAACATATTCAGAGATACAGAGGGGAATCCCACATCAAGTGATTTACTACAGTGGGGGTAAAATTGACTAAAAGCCAGAAATTTACCAGGAAATATCTATTAAATTGCTTTGTCTCAATTTCTTTAAAGAGGAAAGTGAGAAGTCAGTAGACAATTTTCCAGTTGTGGCATGAATAAAGTACCAAGACTGAAAAAAGGCTTTTAACTTAAAAAAAATATGGGAAATGTTTTTTCTAAATATGTAAACTGTACTCATTAGAGTAGACATCCATCAATTAATAAGGGCCCAACTTGTGGTAAGATTTACTCTAAGAAAGGTCATGATATTAGAAAATAGCGTAACTGTGTTAAGGAGAAAACCTGCTACCTAAGCCTACAGGTTGAACAGCCTCCCAAATCAGTTGCCTGCTGGGAAGCAAGTGTCCAGACACAATCTTCTAAGGTGCCTTTTACACTTAAACGATGCTCTTCCACCTCTCACCCCACAAGCTCGTGGCCATCTCATTAGATGAAATACATTTAGCCCAAATTCCAAACTTCTTATGATCTTAACAGTTTCAGCACTGTTTAAAATAAGTAACCAAGTCCAGGCTCAAGGCAATTTCTCAGCTGTGAGCTCTGCATTTGGGGTGGCAAGGGCAATAGTCACCGGGATAGAAGACAACGCTCCATCCCCAAGAGGAACAATGTGAACACAGAAAGTCAAGATGGAACCAAAGCAAGACTGAAACCCAGCGGGGCAAAACACAACCCCTTAGCTTGATGCCTGACATCTAGGGCTTGGGATGTGATCATCACAATGGGCTTGGGTAACTCCATCTTTCTCTGTTTGTTGTCGGCAGCCCCCATGGCCTCTCTCCTTGGTTTAGCTCCACTCACTGTCTCCAACTTCCCTTGGACAATTTCCTGTGTCTCTGGCATCTCCGAGTCCCTGAAGTCTCCACTGAGACTGGGGCTTCACTTTCACACTTTCATGCCCAGCCCACTCATGAGCTCCGTAAAAGCAATCCAACTCTGACACGGTTGTCTTGCCTTGGATGCCTTCTAGAACGCTGCCACAAGCCTCCCTTCCCTCTTGTATCCTGCATGACTGCAAACCAGCAGCATGTGGACAATACCAGGTCTTTCTGTCAGCTGGAAAGGAAGCCTGGGCCTCCTGGATCACAGCTGCAGTGCTCTCTGCGAGCTCACGCCTGGCTTCCTTAGGCATCAGTTTCTAGACCAGAACCCTGAAGGCAGTATCTTTCTACTGAATTTATATTGTTATGTGTGGAAGCATTTAGTGGGTGAGTTCTTGCTTTCAAGACACCTTTCCTATTCTCCTATGAGTCTATGGGAACATCTTACATTTATAAAAATAAACAACAAACAAACAACAACAACAAAAAAAAAAAGCTTAGCTGCTGAATAATAGAAAGGAATTGACTGTTAGTTTACAAACCAGCATAGAGTAACCTCAGAGTTACCTCAATTATTTCCGGCAGAAAAAGAATACACATAATTATACAAAATTCCAGAAAATGAAAAATAACCTACAGGAATGGAGATGTGTATGTGAGGACTTACTTGAAGACATGGGGAATTCTTGGGGTGCTGGATATGTACTTTATCTTGGGGGCAATGGCTTCATGAATGTATACGTATATGAGAACTTAACAGATTGTATGTAACTGTGTGCCATTTGTAGTTTGGTAATCATACCTCAGTAAAGCTTTTAGCCAAACTAGTGTCCCTAGCAAAATCTCAGCAAGTGCAAGCTTCCCTCTTTATGGGCATGGTTTTTGTGCTTTTTTGACTTAATGTACTTGAGATCAAATATGACAAGGCCAAGTCAGTTGGAGCCACATATTATTGGCATCATTTTGTCTGTTCATTTTCTTTCTTCTCCACATAATAGGATCTTCCCTTTGTAAGAAAACTCTCCCTGGAATGAAAACATGGCTCTTGTTGAAACTGGCAGTCATAGAGATCCAGCACCGAGCCCACTCGGAGATGAGCACTGCAGAGCGCTCCCTTCAGCATGCCCCTTCTACCAGTATAGAATACCTAGCTCCGTACATCCTTTTACTGGGCCTGTGACCCTCTCCAGAGAATTGTCCTTGCTAGGGTTACTAGAGCTGACTGGTCTATGGAAAGTCAGCTCAAAGGTGCCTAAGAGATTAGATCCCTTCATGAAAGTCATAACCAAGGACCGTGCTAAAGTGCAAAGCCCAGTTCCCTGGCTGAGTGACTGATCAGGCTCCTAGCTCCCTGGGGGGTCGTACAAAAATTCACACTTAATCTGTGTTTGCTTTTGGATCTCATGAGGTGTGGTTTAGGAAGGTGTTCTGCAGGGGCTTACACAATAAAGGGTTGGATTTCAGTTTGGGGCATGGTAGGAAAGGGCTGAATTCTTTAGAAGAGCCAACCAGTGAGGAAGATTTAGGGCACATGTTCATAGGGGATCATGGAGCCCTAGTCTCTCCTCCTTTTTCTTTCACTTCCCAGCCTGAGATCAGCAGGCTTCCTCTGCCACACACTTCTATCATGTATTCTTGCCGAGTGATGGTGGCGCACGCCTTTAATCCCAGCACTCGGGAGGCAGAGGCAGGCGGATCTCTGTGAGTTCGAGACCAGCCTGGTCTACA
>NW_004949099.1:9960335-9977068 GCF_000317375.1 Microtus ochrogaster | reverse complement strand
AAAAAAAAAAAAAAAATATCATGTATTCTTTCACAGGTCCTGACATAATCGTTCCAATGAGCCATTGACTATATAATCTTTGGTGCTGCGGGCTAAAATAAACCTTTCTTCTTAAGTGAGTTAGCTCAGGTATTTTGTAATAGTGATGGAAAGCTGACTAACACATCGTTCTTATCCTGTTATCTCACCATTTTCCCCTAGGATAATTTTCTCAGAAAACTGCTTGTACTTCAAGTTGAAGTACAAGCACCACCAATCACGGGTGACAGTATAAAAAAAGACAAAAATGGAAAACGTAGCTCATGAAAGGCTGAGGACTGGAAAACAGTCGGCAGCTGCCACGTGAGTGGTGGAGATTTCGTCCAGGAGTTGAAATCCTGGCTGACCTCATGAGGCTGTCACAGGTATTTTTCAGACTTGAGTTAGGACTGTCCTCCTTCTGTGACCGATAGGTGGTGAAGATGTGGGAACAACGCTCCAAGTTCCCATGTCTCTCATGCTGTGAGAAGACTAATTTGAGAGAATATTAAAAGGGAAGGTTTGGAGCAGAGCCCACATGATTTGTGGATCTTTGATGTTAGGACTCTCTATTTTGAGGATATGCTAGTCAACAAACACCCTCCTGGTCGATTAGTAATTTGGCTTCAGTTTCTGTCACAAAACAGAACGGACACTGAATAACACATGTAGACTCCAGAGGAACTGCACCTTTCAGTCCTTGCCTCATGAGTTAGCCATGTAGGCAGTTTAGACTGGATCAAACTGCTCTTACCATGGGGACAACACTCAATTTCCAAATTTTGCCTTTCCGACTCAGAGGCCATCTTTCACGTTAGTTCTTTTTATTTTGGAAATCGAAATATAACGTGTATGTTGATTTATAATCAAATATATAAAAATAAATCCCCACATAGCTATGTAGTTGGTAGCCATTTAAATTGGTTTTCCTCTGATTAGCAAATTCTGCCCTTGAACAGGTTGTCTGTCCATAACCACACAGAAGGAAACGGTGAGCTAATCTTAGGTTGCTTCCCTTAAAAGCAATGCTTTTCCCTCAGACAAGGTACAATCATATAAAAACTCATTTTAGCAAAGGGGAAAAAAGCATTCTTAATGGCAGATAGTATAAAAATGACTTCCTGGGGAAGTTGAGCTTACAAGTGTCTGAACCCTTACTAAATCAAATGGATAGCAGGACCATTAACTGCTTGGAAATGTTTCAAATTGATATTTGCCATTTCATGTGGAATGCTGGGATAGTGCTTCCTTGGCTTGGCAAAAATCAAACTAATGACATGAAAATTACTATTTTAATTCATTTAATGATTGCTTGATAATTTAAAGCTCTTTGCTTCCCTTTGGTATAATTTTTATTAGCCCACAAAAAGATGAGATAGATTAAAAACACAACATGTAAAAATAGCTTATATGCAATAAAATCTAGGGTTTTAAGATGGAATGTTGACAGAGAGTAAAGTTATGTTCAGTAATATTAAACTTCAAAATAGTAGGAGTTGGGACAGCAGGGTGGCTCTGTTGGTAAAGACACTTGCCACTAACCCTGATGATCTCCTGTGTTTGACCCTTGGGCCCCAAGTTGTAGAAGGAGAGTACTAATTCCCATACAGTATCCTCTGACCTCAATAAGCAACACAGCACATCTGTGCCTATATGCATGCACTGATAAGTGCATTAAATAAATAAATAAGTAAATAAATAAATGTAAAGAAATTTAAAGTGACATGTTATGGCATGTATGACATGCCTGTGGTCATACACACACACACACACACGCATGCACGCACACGCATGCACGCACACATACACAAATTTAAACTGGTAGTGAAAATAGTGTTAAAGGGCTTCTACTCTAATAAAAATATTTATCAGTGATCCTCAATCAAAGAGTCATTATTCTCTTCTCCTCACCCATATAAAATAGTGGGCAATGTCTGGAAACAGACAATGGTCTGGAAAGGAAGGGACATTTGCTGGTGTGTATATAGACAGGCAGAAGCCAGTCATACTGGTAAGCACCAGGAATATATAGGGTGACAAATAATTACCAAGACACAAATGTCAACAGTGCTAAGGCAAAAAAAAATTGGTCATGTACAATGCTGCTATCAAATGCTCCCACTTCTCCAGCACTCTGTGGCTGTAGCATGCAGGAGATAAGAGGACCAGCTCTGGACTGGAAGTCGATCCTCACATGTAGGTATAAGGTATCATACTGACTTTCTATGTAGTCTCCTTCTGATCTTGTAGCAGAACAATGGCACTCATCTTGGAGTCTCTTTTGAGAAAAGAAGGTGCTGTATATTTCTAGGGAAAGTGCTTCAAAACACCTGCACACAATGCAGACCTAACCAACACAATCCAGTGGTGGTCACATTCGCTGCTACATGTAGAATCTTTGTGATGGCTATAAAAATGATGCAATATACTTTTAGGGCTATTTTGATTTCTTTTGGATTGTCTGAATTAAATAATTTTGACAACAGGGTTATTTTGATATAGGTTTTATATAGGTTATATTTGATATAGGCTTAAAGATATTAGACATTCTTGAGCTGCGTTTGTAGATTAGTTTAGAGAACTCACCTACCATAAACTATAAAGCCTTAGGTTTGAACCTGCATAAACTTTGTATGGTGTATTGTGACACTTGCTTGTAATCCCAGCACTTGAGAAGTGGAAACATGAGGATCAGAAGTTCAAGGCCATCCTTGGTTACACTGTGAGTTCAAGGCTAACCTGGACTACAAAAAAATATATAGAGAATATGCTAAAAATTACTATACAACTGTTACCACAGACATTCTTTCTTCATTTTTAAGCTCCACCTTTTTGCTGCCATCTCAAATTCCTGTTTACCCCTCATTCCTAATTTACCCCCATCCTAGTCTAATGTGGGTGGTGTGTGTGTGTGTGTGTGTGTGTGTGTGTGTGTGTGTGTATGTGTATGCATGTATGAGTATGTGTGTGTACTAGAATGTACAAGCACATGTGTGGAGATGAGAACACAGCCCCTTCAGGAACCTTCTATTTTTTATTTGGAATATGGTCTCTCCCTGGACTGAAGTTTCACTAGGTAGGATAGGCTAAACTGGCCAATGAACATCTGCTTCCCCATTCCCCATCACGGAGGTTATGAGTACATGCTACCATGCTCAGCATTTTACTTGGGATTGGGGGGATAAAATTGGGCCCCCATGCTTGCCAGGCAAGCGCTTTGCCAACTGAGCCGTCTCCAAGATCCCCTACCCTAGTTTTGAACTTCAGTTAGCACTTACCTTCTCCCATCCCTCTCTGCATCTTTGACTCCCATGAGCTACAAGGAAAGTTTTAAGTGTCTGATGTGACCAGACAGGCTGAACTGGAAGGGCTGGAGAGCAGATTTTGTCAATGACCTCGCCTTTGTCTGGTCTGCCTTTAATAAAATGGTTTTTCTTTGACACGGTTTCCCTTTTCTTTCTCATTTCCTTTAGATGGAACATGTCTTATTGCCGCACTCCCCAGGACTCCTTCTTAGGCTGTGTTCTGGTTTTCTTTCTGTTGTTGTGACAGACACCCTGATGAAAAGCAACTTCGGGGAAGACGGGGGTTTATTCGGTTTCTAGTTCCAGGTTACAATCCATCCTTGCAAGGCAATCCCAGAGGCTCAAGTTCCAAACAACTACTCTCACCACGTCCACAATCAAGAGCAGAAACTAATGCTCCTATGCTACCTGCTTACTCTCTTAGCATTCAGCTATGTTTCTCTAGCCTTAGAGAGTCCAGAGACCCCTGCCCAGGAAACGGTGTCACCCACAGTGGGCTGGGTCAAAACAAAGACAACCTTCCACCTCATAGGCACTGCCTAACCTGGGCTAGGAAACACCTCAGTTGAGACTCAGGTGATTCCGGCCTGCGTCAGGCTGACAGCAGAAGCTAAGCATCCCGGCCTGCTTACTTCACTCAGATCATTTTTCTTGCTTTAGTCTTGGAAAGGCAGAGTGTGTAGACGCTGGAAGAGAACTAAACAGATGTGAGGCCATGAGGGGGACTTAGTATGACATTGCCGAGTGGCTCCAAAAGATGGGACCACAGGTGTGCAGAAGCTTGCAGAGGTGGGGTTTACATGGCCTGTCCTGAGAACAAGGGGTCCCAAGTCCAGGGGATGCAAATCATCCATGAGACAAAGTTGGACCGAGAGGGCTGCAAAGGGGGCATTTAAACAGCAGGCTAAAGAGAAAGAACTCACTGTAACTTACAGTAATGGTCAGCACGGAGCTCTTTAAAGTGGGACTTGGAGGTGACACGATAAAAAGGGTCTTCTGAGTCCTTAACAATCATTTGCAGGGGATGGAGAGATGGCTTAGCAGTTAAAAGTGCTTGCTGCTCTTACAGAAGACCAGAGTTCAGTTCTGGAACCTATGTCAGGTGCCTCCTAAGCACCTTTAACTCCAGTTCCAGGGGCATCTAGCACCCTCCTCTGGTCTCCATAAGTATCTCCACACAGACACACAGACACGTGTGCATGCGTGCACACACACACACACACACAACTTTAAAAAAAAAAAACCTTACATTTGTATATTTCTGGTTTTGAAACAGGATCTCAAGTAGGCCAGATTGGTCTGAAACTCACTATGTAGCTGAGGGTGATCTTGAACTTCTGATCTTGCTCCTGAGTGTTGGTGCTACAGGTACAAACAACTACACTTGTTTTATGTAGTAGTGGATCAAACCTGGGCTTCATGCATGCTAGGCATGCACTCTGCCAGCTAAGCCATACCAATAGCCCCTGAATTGATGGGTTTTGTATCAATGTGTTCTTATTGTAGAATTTTTCAAGAGAATTTAAAAGCATTTAACTTATAGTTATTAATACACTGGCTGCTTGTCCAGAAGATCAGGATTCGATTCCTAACACTCACACAGCAGCTAACAACTGTCTGCAACTCCAGTTCTAAGAGATTTGAGACCCTCACACAGACATAGATGCAGGCAAAACACCAATGCACATAAGATAAAAATAAGTCATTAAAAATAATGTACATACTTTTATTTTGTTTTGCTTTAACCCATTTGCTTATTTGTTTGTTTTTGAGACGGGGCTCATGTAGCTCAGGCTGACCTAAAACTTGCTGTGTAGCTGAAATAGCCTAGAACTCCTGAACCCCCAGTTTCTAGACTTCAATAGCTAGGATTACCGGTGTGCTCATTATACCTAGTGTCACAGTCAAATTCAGTTGTCAATTTAACAAAACTTAGAGTCACCCGAAAAGAGAAAATCACAGCTAGAATTGCCCATATCTGACTGGCCTGTGGCCATGTCTGTGAGGCATTGTCTTAATTGATAATTGATGCATGAGGGCCCAGCATAGGTAATTGGGCCTAAGCTGTATAAGAAAGAAAACTGAGCAACCAAGAGTGTAGTTCATTTCCCGGCAGCCCAGACCCAAAATAATCACACAGAAACTTTATTAATTAAAACACTGCTTGGCCTATTAGCTCGGGCTTCTTATTAACTAACTCTTACATCTTAAATGAACCCATTCCTATTATTTTGTATTTTACCATGAGGCTCACGGTTTAGTGGTAAGGTTCCGGGGCCTCTGTCTCCTTCAGCAGCTACATGGTGTCTCTCTGACTCGGCCCTCTTTTTCTCCTCTATCTCTGCTTGGAATTCCTGTCTTTCTCTATTCCGCTCTGCCATAGGCAAACACTGCTTTAAAAGCAACACATATACAGAAGGACTTCCCACACCACAAGAGAGTGATCCAGAAAACAGTGTTCCTCCATAGTTTCTGTTATAATTCGTGTTTGAGTTCCTGCCCTGGCTTCACTGAATGAACTATGACCTAGAAATGTTACTTCAGTCATGATGTTTATCACAGTAACAGAAAGCAAACTGGGATGGTTGACTTCACACAGACACTTTAAACCCAAATTTAAAGTCATCTGTGAAATCTTTGGCTTCTCTTTAAAGTTTGATAAGTCACCCGTATTTCCCTACATTATTAGGTTTTTAAGTTACTGTATTTGATAAAAGTGCAAAAGAAAACAATATCTGTTTTCATTGAAGCATTGTTTTTTACATGGGAAAGAAACAGCCAAAACACCAGCTAAATGTGATTGTGTGTGCCTACGGCCCTGCACTTGGGAAGAGAAAGCAAGAAAACTGCAGGTCTATTGCCAGCTTGGTCTGTGCACTGAAACCCTGTTTCAAGCAAGCAAACAAACAAATTTCAAACTAAACAAAGTCTCACTAAACATGAAAAAATATTCCTGACTTCATAAATATCCATTGAGCTTGTACTACTACACGCCAAACACTGCTCTCTATGCAGTGGGAATCTAGTAACAGACAAAGCAGACAACAATATTTATGCTCACTGAGTGTACTCTGGTGAATTTATATTCTGGTGCAGATGCTACAAGTTTTTTATTATATGGTTGTTGTCACAGTGACTCATCCCTACCTGGTAAACAGCCATGGACAACACAGGAACAAACAGTCATGACAGAGTTCCAGTAAAACTTTATTTACAAAGACTACACTAATACAGATACACACACACACACACGTTTATGTATATACATTAGATTTCCACCGATAGAAGCAGTGTTTGGCATGCATATTTATGAAGTCAAGGGTATTTTTTAATATATAACTATGGACTTAAACATGGGCTGTAGTGTATTTTGGTTGTGGGATACATGCTTAGCATACATGAAGTCTAGGTTCAGTTCTTCACGTACAAGATAGGTAAGTAGGATGGAAAGTAGATAAATGAATATATGGTAGATTGATAGTTTCTTAGTTTCTTTCCTTCTTTCTTTTCTTGCTTTTTTTTTTTTTTTTGTTTTTTTGAGACAGTGTTTCTCTGTGTAACATCCCTGACTGTCCTGGAACAAGCTCTTGTAGATCAGGCTGGCCTTGAACTCACAGAGATCTGCCTGCCTCAGCCTCCCGAGTGCTAGGATTAAAGACATGTCCCACCACCACTTGGCTTAGAGTTTCTTGAACTATTAACAGTGACAAATCACTTTCAGAGAGCTAGAAATATTACCAATGTGTAGATAACCTTTTAAGGTAAATTTTTATGTGCTTTGGTCCCACCCAAAGTTCTAATGTATTTTTTATTAGTTACTCACTAGCTATATCATGCTACAATTAATGCCTTTGAATAAATATATTTTGGCATGTGTGTGTGTGTGTGTACATGTATAAGCAGACATATTTGCCAATGCAGGTGCATATGGAAATCAGAGGTGGATATCAGGTGTTCTCTATTATTCTCTCCTTCATTGGTTGAGACACAGCTTCTCACTAAAACTGGAACTTGCCATTTCAGCTAGACTAACTAGCTAGCCAGTCTCCAGATCTACCTGTAACCATCCTGTCCTGCACTGGAGCTCAGATGTAAGCTGTGGCACCTGACTTTTATGTGGGTGCAGAGGACCTGAACCTATGCTTGCACAGCAGACCCTTTATTTTGAGTTATCCCCCAGCTTCTGAATGAATTGAATTTACTTTTTATTTAAATATTTTAAAAAAAATTTAGAAATAAAATTATTGAACTGGAGGATCTAAAATTTTCAAGGGCACACACACTCACACACACACCTCAAAGTGACTTCTATCAGCACATAACAAGTTTATGCTTCCACCAAGAAATAGAAGAGTTCATTCTGCCGCCCTCCCTACTGTACCCACATTTAATTTTGTTATTTTCTTAGTTTGTTTTTATGCTTATTTAATAATTGGAGATTGGAGATTATTGCATACCATATACTCTTGAATCGGTGAGAGGAAAGCTTGTAGGAGTCAGTTCTCTCCTTCCACCATGCAGATTCTGGGGTTCGAACTCAGGTCATCAGGTTTTACAGGATGTGCCCTTACCCACTGAGCCATTTCAACAGCCCTAAAACTTTACTTTAAAATGTGTCAAATTGCACATGCCTTTAAACTTGGGAGGTAGAGGCAAGCAGATCTCTGTGAGTTTTAGGCCAGCCTGATCTAGAGAGGGAGTTCCAGGACAGCCAGCGTTATTATACAGAGAAACCCTGCATCAAAAAACAAAACAAAACAAAAATGTGTCAAATTTTATTTTTTATTCATGATATTATTTGAATTAATGTTTTCTATATAGTGTATCCAGGCTCTGTAGACCACACTGAACTCTAACTTACCTCAGCCTCAAGTGCTCGGATCATAGGCACATGCCACCTGGCCAGTCTACAGTTCTCTTTACAGGAAATATTTTGCTTTATTTTGCATTTCACAAATATAATCAGTGGATATAACCATTCTTTTTATTCTTTTGTGACTATTTTCACTGTCTTTCCCTAAATTACTTATCCATGTTCTTTATTTCTTATTTTTTTAACCTAGTAATACAGTGACAGAATTTAATGATTCTAAGGATTTTTTGTAATTCTTTTTACAAGTCAGGTGCCATAAACATTCAAATAATCTCTCTTAAGAAGCATGTTTACAACATCAAAAGAATTAAGATGAAATATAAATTTCCCTTATGATTTTTGTGCACATTAACCAAATCACATAAATCACAGATAAAAGTTCAAGATTAACAATAAAATGAAAAAACATTCAGATTATTAATAAAAAATCTTTCTTCAACATTTTTTTAAACTTATCATTATCCTAAATAATCCATGCATCTTGGGATACAATACCAAAAGGGTACAAACAGTACAAAGCAGATACAAAGCAATGTAAGAATTTCTGGAGTGTTCTGCAGGGATAAATGGCACAAAAGGACAACAAGCTTCAGGTAAACCTGAAGTAACTCTGATCCCACTGTTGTTGATCCACTATGCCAAGCCAGACACTGTACAAGAAGTCACACTGACTGCCCTCTTCACATCTCTCGTCTGGGTTTTAGGGTACCACATTGACTCCCCTCTTCCATGTCTCTCATCTGGGTTTTAGGGTACCACATTGACTCCCCTCTTCCATGTCTCTTATCTGGGTTATAGGGTACCACATTGACTCCCCTCTTCCATGTCTCTTATCTGGGTTATAGGGTACCACATTGACTCCCCTCTTCCACATTTCTCATCTGGATTTTAGGGTACCATATTGACTCCCCTCTTCCATGTTTCTTATCTGGGTCTTGGGGTACCATATTTCACACAGTAGCACAACAATTTTAAAGCCCAAATGTTTAAAAAAATGTGTAAGCAAAAGAACTGCTCAGATCTTCAAAACCATTATTACATTTACAAAAATATTTCTCTTAAACTTGGGATTGTTCCAAAACACTGATTTACAAATATAAAAGATTTATGAAGGACCCAAAGCATATGCATATATGAATTTGTGTATTAACATACCATTGACATACAATATAAGTCACCAAAAATTCAAATGTAACTATTAATATTAACATAAGTATTTTCATAAACAAATGAAAGTCTTTATTTCTGATGATGGCATTACTAATTATTGTAGTAATCTAATTAGCCATAGTTATGCCATCTCGCGAAAGTATTCCTAATAATTGTTTAGGTGCTAAATCTATCTTGGGTCAAACTGGCCTCTGGACCAGTGTTATCTGGGGTTTCTGTCCTACCTGGTTCCTGTAGTCGTTAAGTCCCAAAGAAATCACACAGAGGTCTACATTAATTATAAACTGATTGGTCCATTAACTCAGGCTTCTTATTAACTCTTATAACTTTTATTAACCCATTGTTCTTATCAATGTTAGCCACGTGGCTCGGTACCTTTTTCAGTGAGGCAGTCACATCTTCCTTCTTCTGTGTCTGGGCAGGACTGCAGAAAGAGCTTCCTTCTTCCCAAAATACTCCTGTTCTCTTTGACCCACCTCTACTTCCTGTCTGGTTGTCCCACTTATACTTTCTGCCTGGCTACTGACCAATCCGTGTTTATTTAAAATATAATTGACAGAATACAGTTGTCCCAGACCAGCCCTAAATTCCTAGGTAATGTGACCTGAGCTAAAAGTTAACTGTCTGACCATTTAACTGTTATCTCTTCACTTATGTAAATAATGCTTACTTTCTGTATATGCCAAAATTGCCCATTTTGCCATTAAAAACTCAAACCAATGGGAGGTCAGAGCTGCTTCTTGATATTCTGTTGTGTACAGTCCTGCCCACAGTTAATAAATACTCCATTCAAACAACCTAGATGCCTCTCAACTGAAGATGGATTTTAAAAATGTGGTACATTTACACAATAGAGTATTTCTCAGCTGTTAAAAACAATGACATCAGGAAATCTGAAGACAAATGGATAGAACTAGAAACAATCACCCTGAGTGAGGTAACCCAGATGGAGAAGAACAAACATGATATGTACTCACTTATAAGTGGATATTAGCTGTCAAGATAATCATGCTATAATCCACAGACTTGGGTCCAAGGTGAGGGGGGGACACATGGATCTCCCTGGGAAGGGGAAATAGAAGAGACCTCCTGGATGAACTGGGGGCAGGTAGGCATGAGAACTTGAGGGATCCTGTTGAGAGTGGGTCAAGGGGGAAGAGTACTGAAAGAGAGGACTGGAAAGGGGGTGCTTTTTAGGGTCAGGTAGAAACCTGATGCAAGGGAAACTCCCAGGAATCCACAAGGATGACCACAGCTAAGACTCCTAGCAACAGGGGATATGTAGCCTGAACTGGCCATCTCCTGTGATCAGAGTGCTACCTTCCCCAATTGTCATCATAGAGCCTTCATCCAGTAACTGATGGAAACAGATACAGAGACCAACAGCCAAACATTAGGCTCCGTGTCTGCCTGTACACCACCATGTTCCACTGGAGAAGGAGCTGAGCGTTCTACATCTTGATCCACAGGCAATAGGAAGTAAACTGTCCCACACTGGGCATTGCTTGAGCACATATGAAACCCCAAAGCTGGCCGTCAGAGTGACACACTTCCTTCAAAAAGACATTTCATAACAGTGCCACATCCTGTAGGCCAAGTATTCAAACACATGAGTCTATGGGGACCACACCCATTCAAACCACTACAGGTAAAAACATCATGAATATTGTTGTTATTAGAGATTGATGTCTTTTGTATGCTTTGATAAGAGTCAGTCTTTGGGTGTCCCTGGCTAGAATAAGTGGAGTTAAAGTTTAATTGTAAAACTAGACATTTTTTTTTATTGAAATTATACTGACTTGGGCAGCATTTTGTAGTCAGTTCCACCCCCACCATCTTCCTTTCCTCTGGTTCCCTCTAGTTTTTCCTCTTCTAGCTTTATTGTGGGGGAGCATCACTATTCTGGAAACTTATCCTAATCTTGATCTGATATGATTCAAACCTTTTAAGGATAAAACTTTTAAAAAAGAAAATCACATAGATTTTGTAGCTTGGTGACAACTTCTGCAAGCAGGTTATTGGTGGTGGCAGCTATACTTTCCTTAGCCTGTGGCCACCCAGTTTTTGATGGGCTCTGATCTCACTGTGCTGCTACAGCAGCATCCAGTGTTTCCCCAGTGTTTCAGACCACGGTTGCAGAGATCAGCTGAAGAAGCCTTGCCTTCTGTGGGGGAGCAAGTACATCTTTAGAAGCTGGTCCACCTCTTGGATTTGGCTGTCAGTGGACTTCTGTAACAATCACATTTGCTTTGCTGGTAGATCAACAAAGCCCAGTGTCAGAGAAGGGGTCATCTATTCATTTCTGCTATAATTCTAGTCCTCTTTTTAAACATATAGCTTCTCTTAGATTCCCTTGTGTTACTGCTTCTAATCTTTTTATATCTATCAAATAAAAAGCAACCAAATAAGGACTTTCTGCAATATCTGAGTCTCATTACGTCTCCACTGAGAATGTCCTGGGTCAGCTATTTTATGGCTTCGTGGTGGGTCCCAGACTGCGGAGATGTTCAGAGTGTTCATGCTGTGTTAGAAATGACACAGAAAGCATCGCATTCAGTAATTAAGGAAAACAGGCAGAAGCAGAGTTAGGGCTACAATTCTGAAAGCTTTTCCTGTTTTGTGTTTGGGCATTTTATTTTGGCATTTTTGTTTGCTTGTTTTAAGCACCATGTAACAGACTTAAGCAACTCTCATTTTCCCCCAGAAAGAAAGACTAATTTGAGCAGACTTGATTGGCTTACATGAGGGGTGATTTATTTCACACAGAGCCCATATTCCTTCTATACACTCTGTTACTTGTCTGAGAGGACAGTTCCAGCCCGGGGTAACTGCAGTGCTTGGCCCCTTGGCTTTATCTAAGCACAAGGGTATAACTGCCCCCCACACACAAGAGGCAGGCTTCTAGTACATGCAACAGCAACTCTTCCACTGCTGAGCCCCTCAATGGAGCAATTATGAAGCATATTCTGGTACTGAACACAATAAACCCTATTAGCCTACAATGGCTCACCAATACCACCTTCATAAGCTTTCTGCCATTCTTAGGTGGGTTTCTATTCCCTTACCAGCGACTGGGGAATGGCTTCCTGAGCTCTTAGTATTCCAAGCCTTGTCTTACGCACCACAGAAACCTGATGAAAAAAAAACAGTGTAGTAGTGTAGAATTGTGTGTCCAAGTTGGACAGCCTCAGGCCTCCACTGACTGACAAGGTAGTAGTCACTAGCCAAAAGTGGCTGTTCAAAGTCTAGAGCAAGCCAGGCCTAATGGGCAGGGCTATAATCTCAGTTACTTGGGAGAACAAGAAGAACAGGAAGATCTTAAGCTCAAGGCCTACTTGGGCAATTTAGTAAGATTTCCATTTCAAAATAAGAGTCAAAGGATGACTAGGGATGGAGGTCAGTGTCAGGAGTAGAGCATTTGCCTAGCAAGCTTGAGGACTTAGGTACAATCTCCAGCTCCAGGACAGGGCCTTAGTGTGACATGAAATGTAAGTGAAAACTAGGCATTCATTTGCCCAGTTGCTCTAGCTACATTTCAAGTGCTTAGTGCCTACATGTGGCTATTAATTTCAATGGGAGGGGAAAAAAAAAACGATTGGCCCCTGAACAAATACCAAACTTGAAATTTAGCTTGACTCTCTGTACACTAGAGCATTAGGAAGACATGTATGTTGAGTAATGTAAAGACATGGACAGAGACAGAGATGTAACAGTGACGAAAGCAGACCCCTTTGTTACTGATGCTAGCTAGAATCCTAAAGGCCGAAGCATACAGAAAGCAAAGGTAGCCAGTGTCACAAGTTATGTCCTAACTCCAGCCTTGACCTCAAGGTTCCCTCTCCCTGAAGGGGTTGATTGAAACACAAAGGACAAGAGAGAGCAGGGCAAGGGCAGAGTAGAGATTTCTTTTCAAGCCTCGCTGCACATACCTTCCTCTTGTGAAACATAACTGGAGTTTAGAGAGCCTGGGTTAAGTTAGGGAGGATAGCAGGGTATGGTAAGTAAGAAAAGAGAAAGGAGAACCAGGTGTCTGCTGCCATTTTCTTCTATACACATGGATGTCCCATCTCTATGACCCACCATGTACAACAACAACAACCAAAAAGGTAGGGAAAAGTTGCCTTCTAAAATGCCTATTCCCCAGGCCTCAAACAAACCCACAAAATCAGAAGCTTCGAGGAGTGGTCCGAAGTGATGATGAGACACAGCTACGTGTAAGAGCCACTGCTGAGGCTCTCTCTCCTCCTAGGAGACACACATGAGATCTCCCAGGACAGTAGACATCCAGCAGCCTGCTGGAGGACTTGGTCTCATGTAGGGGAGATTCAGAGATGGGCCTGCTAACAGCCAGCCCTCAAAAACTACGCCTCTTTGTCAGGTACCAGCTAAGCACACACACCTGAATGCGGACAGCCGAGCCCAGCATATATTGCTGACCATCTAAGTTATAAGCTACAATGTTCGGGGGTGGCTGATCATCCCAAGATATATAGCTAGTGCATCCGTTATTGGCGGGATGCCCAGATTTAATGACCTGTTGATTGCAAGATGACTGGTTAAGAGTGGCCGTTCTCTAAGCGCTGATTTCATTTTCCTCTAACGTTGCATTTGCTGTTACATGCTGAGTAGCAATTCATGTCCATCGCTGCTGTTTAAACTCACCTGGCACCCATGGTACCCCACACCACAGGAGAAATGGGTTTCTACAGCCTAACTATTAGGCCAAAGACCACATTGAAAACATGAACATTAGCCTTTAATCTGAAATCCAAAGGCTTCAGTCAAACCCGAAGAGATGGGCTCTTACCGCTAAGGTTTCATCTTTCTTCTCTGGAAGGGAGATTGGCCTCTGCTAAGAGCAGGTGGGAAACAGGAATCTGCCTTAGCACAAGTCCTACATGGTGTCTCTCAGGGTATTCTCTCTCTCCATCTCCTTGTATTTGAGAACTATAGGTTTTCATGGTGTTGTCCTGTGACTAGAATAAAAAGAGGCGTTCAGGTTTTACCTGCCTGAGTTCAGGGAGGCATAAGACCCGAGTTCAGGGCAGTTACAGCTCTTAAATATAGAAATATTCTGCTCCAAACTGAGATAAAGAGGAAGATTAAAGTAGAGTGTGAGTGAGTTTGGAAGAAATAGTCTCCAAGTACATGTACATTATTAATACATTTTATATTGACTATAAAATAGGATCATTCTTAAGTTATAGTTGCTCATTACGATAACCAATTCCCCTGTTTCTCTTAGTTTTCTCAGTATGTCAAGACTGAATAATTTGTTAAAAATCATGGCTAATTCCCAACACCCTGGATTCAACCCCAGCACCAAAACCTTCCAGTTGTGTGGTGTAAAGAAAGGCCGCCTCAGTGGTCCATCTGCTACCCTGGCTCTCAGAATAGCGAAAGCCTCCACAGCATCTCCCAGCTGACAGGCAGCATCTGAAATGCGTCTTTAATTCTTACTCCGGCAACTTAAAAAGTCAGCTTTTACCAACACTGAAGGTGCTGAGTCCAGAGGGCTCCCACTCCACTGGACATGAACGTGGGTCTTATTTCTGAAGGGAACTCCTTTCCCACAATCAACCAGGTGCCGCTTTCTCCTTTCTGTCCCCTGTCCCCGCCCAGTCCTTTGTGGAATCATTCCGCACCAAATTCCACCGTCTTTGTCACTGATCTCCACACTCCCTTACATGACACCACACCCAATTCTACCTCATTCTCCACTTCCAGATTTTTGTTGCCCTTGTCCTCAGCTGTAGCTCCTGAGAGTAAATGACACTCACTACTTTTTTCCTTACTCTGTAACTCCTGTCCTTCGAGTTCTCTCCAGAACATAAGGATTTCTCTTGAGCTCGCAGCAGTTTTGAAAGAGGGGGAACTTTTAGTGTTAGATCTCTTCTATGCACATTCTTATTTAAATAAACTGGTGGAAAACGCGATCAAAATTGCTTTCTTTTTTCTCCTTCTGTCAAAGCCAGAGGTCACATCTAGAGTCCCATTCATCCTGTCAATAATCTACACTGAGCAATACCCTCTACCACTCCCAAAGGAATCATTTTAATAGACTGTTTAAGAGGCAGAATTATCTTCCCCACAGAGGAAGCCTTTTTGTGTACCATTGGCAAATGACACCAGCGAAATCTTGGTTAAAGTGGATGTCATAAATTGCATCAGTGACATTGCCTGTCTGTGAATTTAAGAAATCTGTTACCCATTAAAATAGAAATAACCAAAGGAAACTCTTGAATGCCCTTCCTTTCATCATTGCAACAGTAATCTTCATCCCTGACATGCAGCAGCATGGACTCAAATATGTAATTCATGAAAATTAGCGCTGTTTCTTTAAAAATTGTATTCAGCTCTGCTGGTTATAATGAGTTTGTATTTGTCAAATGGCTTTTACGCTTAAATAAAAAGGTAATGATAAGCAACCACTGCAACTGCTGGGTGCAGCAACCCTTTGCAATGCTGCATGACATGTGTCTTTAGCAAAGTGGGGGCCCTGGAGTAATCAGCGTGGATATGAAAATGAACACATTATTTCACTGTTAGCATAGGCAGCTGAGATGAAAGGGAAGGCTATGGCCTACTGTTGTTTTTATTTCCCTTAAAAGAATAAGGAAGTGTAGGCAGACTGTTCTAACTGCAAAGTGGGCCTTTGGAATCTAATACTTCGGAGGTGTGCAGAGTTTATGAGACGTACCCCAGTGTGAACTCCCTGTTCTAGGAAGCTGTCTGCACAGCACTGATGGGGAAACTAAGGCTCACGGATGTTATAAACTAAAGGAGCAGACGCACAGAGAACTTCAAAGCCTGATAAACATCAACCTCTGGGATCTCAAGCACACGGCAATGTTTCATCAGCTTAATAGTCCCTTTCACAAAGAATGGACCCACTCGCAGTTATGGAGGCTTTGAGTCACAGTGAAGCTGTTAATGGCTTGCCTGATGCGTATGTCTATGCTTTAGTCTGATCCCACCCAAAAAAAGTCCTCCTTGGTTCTCCCCTTTTTTTTTTAAATTGAGGAAAGAATTTATTTTTTTAATGTTTAATGAACATTTATTTTAAGGGTTCTCCTTTTTGTAGTTCTTATCCTGGTAGAGAACCATGAAGGCTCATACACAACACCCTTTAGATCAGCTATAGAATTGTATTGTAGTTTCAGCTTCCATTGTTTGGTCAAATTTTCCCATCACCCAGTTCATTTGGAGGTGTGGGAGAGGTCAGGGCTATTGGATTGCAAGGTTATGAGAAGAGGCTTGCCCATATGAATGACCATGCCTCTTCCTCTTTTCCTTCCTTCCTTCCTTCCTTCCTTCCTTCCTTCCTTCCTTCCTTCCTCCCTCCCTCCCTCCCTCCCTCCCTCCCT
>NW_004949099.1:9953484-9960235 GCF_000317375.1 Microtus ochrogaster | reverse complement strand
ATTAGATTTGGTGCTCAAGGAAATGTCATACCAAATGGGAGGCCAAATCTACTCCCTCAAGGAAGCATGCATATGTTAAAGAACTGAACAGGGAGTGGGGGCATGTGTTGAAAGCAGTTTGAATATGACAAAACAGAAGTACAGGTTGTGGGATAGCTATTCTGACAGCCCTAGGAGAAGGGAGAGGAAGGAAGGAAAAAGAAGGAAGGAAGAGAAGTGAGCCGGCCATGTAGGAAATCCTGGGAAAGAAGCAGTGATGTTCAGGGGACCTGGTGGCTTCGGCTGGTACCGCTGCTGTCTGACAGCTTGGCCTGCAGTTTGAGAATGGATATCAAGATGTCGGGCAACATGTTTCTATGGCATTTTGGAGGGGTATAACTTCATTTACCCCCTGGGATGTAGGGGACTGGTCAGAGTACCTTGTGTTTCTTGCTGCTGAGGTGCCTGCCATCCGCCTGGGTAAACTGGTACACAGGCATTGTAGTGTGGTAGGCTTTACTTCCCCTGGCTTGCTCAGGCTGCTTTCTTAAACAACCCAGGCCACCAGCCCAGGGATGGTACCACCAACCACGGACTGTATCCTCCCTGATCGATCACTAAATGAGAAAATGCTTTATAGCGTGATCTCATGGAGACATTTCCTCAACTGAGGCTCTTCCCTCTCTGATGACTCTAGCTTGTGTCATTGACATAAAACCAGCCAGTATACACTTTCTTCCTCAAGTTGTCTTTGGCTATGTTTTTTTTTATCATAGTAAAAGAAACTAACACACACACACACACACACACCCCGACCTCGGCTGTATCCCCTGTCCCTTTTCTCCCCAGCTTCCTAGTCTAGCAATGACACATTAAATTGGCTGTTGGTAATTCTAGCAGCATGTTCAAAATTCTCACAAAGCTTAAGCATTCATTTTGTAAATTAACAGGGATACTTTTGTTGTTTTGTTTTTGGAGACAAAGTCTCTTGTATCCCAGGTTAGCCTTGAGCTTTCTACTAACAGTGAATGACCTTGAATTTCTGATTCTTCTGCCTTCAGCTCCAAGGCTCTGGGATTAAAGGTATGTGCCGCCACGGATGGTTTTATGCAGTCCTGAGCATCAAGACCACAGTTTCCGTGTATGCTGTACAAGCACTCTACCCACTGAGACACATCCTGATACCCCATTAAAAAGCATCGTGGGTTAATTCTCACTGAGATAATGGACCAATAAGGGTAATGGCAGCAATCAGAAGAAAGGGAACCCCTATTCTATAGGGTTACATGCCCAAGAAAAACAACAGTGTTGTAAATCCTGGTGAGACTGGTAGTCAGCTCTGAAAATACTGAGGTTTCATGGTGAACTTAGCATAATCAGTGCACGAAACAGAAATTCAGGAGGTCCTGTTTTACCTAGATTTCAGTTACCCATCGATCTTTGCTCTCTTTACATCCTGGTTTTTCCTTCAGCTGAGGACTTTTTGAAGGGCTCCCCACTCCTCTTGTTTTTAGGCTTTTTCTCAGAGTCTGTGTGTATTTAATCTCTTGACCAAGTACAATTCCCTCATGCATGGCCAAATTAGTCAATCAGGTTCATCATGACTGGATGTCTACTTTACATACCCAGGGCCACCAAATTGGTCTGTTTCCAGAACATAAAAGGACCTCTGACCAAGCGCTATCGGGCATTTTGAGTTCTCTCCCAGGCCCTGGTATTTGTTTCTTTACTTTGTTTGCTTGCCCCTTTTCTGCAGTCTTTGCTCATTACTCTGTAATCATGTGAGCATGAACTCTGCCCTGACTCAGTAAACTGGCAACTGTTAATGGCGAATGAGAAGGAAATTCAAATCCACTCAGGCAAGAGGATGGTGTGAGGGACAGTGGTGATACTTCAGCTTTGGGGAGTCTGGTCCTCAGCTGTGTGACCCTGGGAGAATTAAGAGGTATGGAGAACTATATAAATGCCATGAGGTGAGGAAATCTCTGTTGCCCAGCACAGTTGGGCTATAGGAGGACCTCCTTATCAGGGTTCCCATGAGAATTAAACAACAGCCACAAGCAGCTCTGTGTATGATTGTATATGTAAGCCTGGCTTCTGTGTTAGATAGCTTAGCTTGGAGAACATAGAGGATGGAATCTCCCCTTTATGCTCGGTTTTGGACCCTTTCCTTTAACACACTAATTTTGAAGAAAGGGACCATCACATTGCTCTTCCTTAATATTTCAAATACCATAGGGAAAGCGGGGAGATGATGTTAGTATCAGGGTTTTGCTGCACCCCATTAAGGAAAAACTATTTCTTCCTAGCAATACACACACACACACACACACACACACACACACACACACACACACACAATCTTGAGTTGTACTTCTGGCCTAGGGTAGAGAAATGGCTACCGAAACTGTCCAAAACTTCCTTAAGAGTTTGTTCAGTAGGGTTTGCCAATCACATGGGCAGCAGACTACCCCCACCCCTGCCCCAGGAAGGCTGATACATGCTGAAGAAGTGACAAAGAGATGGGAAGAATAATTATCCCTTAATGAGATCTTTATAATGAGGTGCATCCCATAAACTTCTCCCCTCAGGCAGCTGCTGCTGTGTCTCCTTGCTCTCTTTGGAATACTGACCCAAATTCTTATCCCGCTCGGCCTGACATTCCTGGCGTTCTCATTCTTTGAAGACCTCCATCAGCACATGTAGATGCTCACAGCTATACCAACTCATTCTGCTCTGAGGTTTTTACTCAAAAGATGTAACTTACCCCATTTTTGTTTGTTTTGCAAATAATGGCCCCAAATCATTAATTATATTGATACATATAGTTAAGTCATGGGGAGAGGCGAAGAGTGGAGTTAATAAAATTCCATAGATTCAGACAAGATCGATGCATTCATGGTGGTGTGGCTATCAGGGATTCAAACTGTAACAATCAACAGACACTTGAACTTGGGGAAAGGAAATGGCTCAGTGGGTAAGACTGCTTGCTGTGCAAGCATGCGTATTGAAGTCAGATCCCCAGGACCCACGTAAAAAGCCAGCTGTAGCCATTCCACTGAAGTCCGGTGCCAGTGCCTGCAAAGACAAGATCATTAGGGCTTGCTGGCTGCTATACTAGTTCAGAGATATTTTTGTCTCTAGAGAATGAGGTGGCTAAGAGCAAGGCACAGGTGGCTCCTGGCCTCTGTACACACATGAGATATATACAATACATAAACACACACACACACAGAGGCTGTTATTGTGATTTTTAGTTTATGTAAGTGCATAGTAGCCAGTCTAAACAAACACTTTCCTGATAATTGAGTAGGAAATCTGGCGATAGCTTTTCATTAATTTAAGGTTAACCTGCAAGAACGCACAAGTCTCTAAGACAGGCCTGGAAACCTCTATTACTTTCCACAAGAGCGACAGGGTGGTGCCTCTCCATAGTCACCACATTTGGGAAGTAGAGTCAGGGTCAGGAGTTCTAGGTGAATTTCTGGTAAAAGAAAAGTATTTGAAACCCTATCTCAAAAACCAAAACTAAACAAGTCACTATCACCTAAAACAACAAATTACCTACCTTCCCCAAACTTCAGCAGCTTCATCTGCCCTAGAGGGCCTATGGGCAGCACCGGTCCTAAATTCCTTCCCTTGGAACATACCTTTCTCCAGGAGGTGCCCTTTGATAATAGTATCAGTTCCTAGGGCCAGACCTAGGGGCCCTCACTGCCCAGAAACAATCTCTAATCTGTCATTCCCAGGGCCAGTTGAAAAGTCAGTGTCCCTGGGGCTGAGATCAGTTTTTGCCTGGAAGTCAGACAAGATGTTGTAAGCTCTGGGAAGCTCCACGGCCTCCAGTGGGGTGGTGGTGGTGGTGGGAGGACGTGGGTGGGTTCCTCTACCCTCCAGCCACTTTCAATCCTTCCCCTCCGCAATTCCCTCACCCCGCTCCCTCTGACCTCCTCCTCCCTCCCCCTCCCCTTCCCTCCTCTACTCGCCCCGCCCCGCCCCTCCCCTCCTCTCCTCGACCCGCCTCCGCCTGTGGCCTCCGCCAGACCTCACTCCTTCCCTCCCCCCTCGCGGCCTCTCCACGGGTTCCTGGTTAAGATGGCGTCCCCGGTGGCCATCGCGGTACAGGCCGGCAAGCTTCTGCGAGAGCAAGCGCTGCGGCCGCGGCTCCTGGCGGTCAGGTCCCAGGTGAGCGTGGCTGGGACGACGCGAGCCACCCGCTGTGGTTCCTCTGCTCGGCGGGCTTCTTCACCCCGTGCGACCCCTCGCGACCCCCGTGCTCCCCGCGGCGCCGCTGGTCCCTGGTGTAGCAGGACCCGGTCCACTCCCCACGGGAGGTCGCGGAGACCGCGGGGGCCAGAGTGCACATCCCACGACGACCGGGTCCCCTCTGCGGCCCCGGGCCGCGTGGGCGCTGGAACTCAGCGCTGGCACCGGGTTGCGAAAGTTGCTCGTGCTGTTGGAATCCAGAGCTTTTCCAGTCCTTTCCTGGCTCAGCCTTGGGGGCCTCTCTAAGCTTGAAGGTCGCCAGGCCAACCACGTGCTCCACGTGCCAGAAAACCGGCGGCTCCCGGGGCTGCTCACCTGCCAGAGTGAACTCTGCAGGTTGTTGCTTGCACAGCTGCTGCGTGCTCCTCTGTGGGGAAATGCAGGGGTCCAGGAGGAAAAAGTGGGAGTGGGTTCCTCTTTTTCCTGTGAATGGCCTGTGTCCAAACTCCTCAGACCCTGCCTACTCTGTTCACGCCACATGGAGACTTGAGTTATCAGTGCTGGACTCTGAACAGCGCCGCGTTGACCCGGCTTACCTTCTACAGGTGGCAAGTTTCTCAGTAGCCGGAGTTCTTGGGGGATGGCGGGGACACTGAGTTGGCCTTGACGCTTAGAGAAGTCATGCAACTGCTGGTCTACTTTCTCTAGATTGTCCTTTCCCCAGGGGAAAAAAAGTTCCTTGTTCAATGAGAGACACATTGTCATATTTTAACCAAGGCAGGCATAGGACACTAAGAAAACTGGAAGAAAAGTTACTAATAATGATCTTTTGAGTTATTCTAAGCTTTGGCTAATTATGACACCAGTGAACGGTTTTTTCCCCTTTTCATTACCCGACATTCCGTTTCTCTGTTATTGTTAATGGGAATTTAGGAGGTGCTAATACTTATTACTGTAATATCCTTAATAGGCACTTGACAGTATGGCGGGTAAATGACAGAGATGGCGGTTTGTCTAATTAAGATCACCCATACCTGCTACAGTAGGGTGAGGCGAGGTAATCCACGACTTATTCATTATTTAAGTGTTATAGAAAACAAGACCTGTGGTGCTGTTTCAGTAGATGTGAATTGATGAAAAGCACGGAGCCTAGGGCAGTGAAATATGAAGACTAGGAAATGGTTGTTCAGAGGAGCCCAAAACAGAACATTTAGCTGAAGCGTGTTGTCATCTTCCCTATCCAAAATGGAAACCTTGGAATCCTTGGGAGAGACTGGCTGGCCAGCCGACTGGGTGAGAAGACCTGTTACCTGCACTGGGTAATAATATACTTTATGTACTTATTATTATTTATCATTCAGGCTTAGAAGATGACAGTAGGGCTGGGAGATGACTCAGGGGGAAGAACACTTGCTCCCCAAGCACGAGTGTCTTGAGTTCGAATCCCCAGCACCCATGTAAAAAGCCAGGCATGACAGTGTGAACTTGTGACCCCAGGACTGGGAGGAAGACACCTGGGTCCCAAGAACTTGTTGGCCAGCCTGCCTGCAATGCTGAGGTTCCACTTCAGTGAGAGACCTTGTCTCAGGGGACTAAGGCACAGAGTGCTTGAGTAAGGCAAAGCTGGGTCATTTCCAGGGCAGCCTGCTCTGGCCTCTGAGCGCAGCTTACAGTTTTCTCTCTCTCTCTCTCTTGATTAGTTTTTGTTGTTTAGGTTTCACTATCTAGCCCTGGCTGGCCTGCAACCTACTATGGACACTAAACGACCTTGAACTCAGAAATTGCCTGCCTCGGCCTCCTGAAGGCTGAAGGCTAGGATTAAAGTTAGGTGTCACAATTAAAAGATTTAAAAAGATTAAAAAAAAATGTCTGTGTGTTTGGCCTGCACGAATGTATGTGCACCAAGAGCCCGTGGAGTTCAGAAGAGGGTGTCTGCTATCTCTTGGAGCTGGAACTGTTGAAGGTTATGATCTAAACCATCTACTAGGACTGCACCTGGGTCCTCTGCAAGAGCAATAAGTGCTTCCAACTGCTGAGCCAGCTCTTTCTTTCTTTTAGCCCCGTTGGTTTTCTTTAGTGGTCCAAATTATATATAGCGTCCAAGACCTGGAAATGAGCATTGACGAGTGGTCTTATGTAGAAAAGTCCAGTCCTGAGAATTTCAATGAGGCATGCTCTCGTTACACTGGGGAGAGCCTGGCGAGTGCCCATTTCCCATGTAAATTAACCTGCACAGCAGTAGAAGCTGCAAGTCATTGGTGCTACGGACACAGTTCTTAAAGGAACATTTGGAATTGATGTGGAAATAGGTGCACATAGCCTGTGGCTTTAAGGGTCTGTTTTCTTAGTTCTTGCTCTGTGCCATTCTGATTTGATACAGACCTATCCATTTCCTGGATCATAGCAGATGCTACAATTAAAGATGGTTCATTTTTTTCCCCCACCAAATTTAAGAATCTTTACCAAGCCGGGTGGTGGTGGTGCACGCCTTTAATCCCAGCACTCGGGAGGCAGAGGCAGGTGGATCTCTGTGAGTTCGAGGCCAGCCTGGTCTACAAGAGCTAGT
>NW_004949099.1:9934798-9953384 GCF_000317375.1 Microtus ochrogaster | reverse complement strand
AAAAAAAAAAAAAAAAAAAAAAAAAAAAAAAAAAGAATCTTTACCAAGTATCGCAAATCTGTTGGCACTTTCCGCCCAGATCTCTTTTGTACCAGGCCTTGTGAAAAAACAAAAAACAAACGAACAAACAAACAAACAAACGGGTGGGTGGACCAAGATAAAAGACTCACTTTCTACAACTCTAACTGATTTCATAAAATTACCCATAGAATAACATCCCTCTCTGGGGTTAACATTAGACACGTATTTTTGATGCTTAATGTCACTTAATGTCATTGATTATTTTTTACTTCTGCCCTTGACTGTTTTGACTTTGGGTTGATACTATGTCCTTTATAGGGCTGTCTTTGGCCACCTCTACACTAGCAGGGAGGTCTGCTTCATGCCCTGGACTTGGTTATGAGCAAAGCAGACAGAACCCTTAACTACACAGTACTTGACTTTGTTGGGGGCAGGAAGGTGAGAGACTACAGATACTATAGTAAGACAGATGATTTCCAGGACTGACGAATCCATAATGAAACCAAACTGGGCCACATGATTGGGAGTAAATAGCTTTGCAGGCAGGCACACGAAAGCCCAGACAAGCTATTCCATAAGGTGGCTTTATTTAGGTTTTTTTTTTTTTCTTTTTTGAGACTGGGTCTCATTATGTGGCTCTGGCTGGCCTATGTTGACTAGTCTGTCCTAGAACTCAGGGGTCTGCTTTCATCTGACTTCCAAGTACTGGTATTAAAGGCGTGTGCTGCCATCCCTGGTCTTTGTTTAATTCTTAGGTTGGAAACTAAGACGTAATGCACACCCTTGTGTTTGCTGTAGCAGAATGCCCGAAAAGGCAGCTAAGGAAGGCAGGCCTCACTCTGGCTCACAGTCTGAGTGTATAGTCCGTCCTGGGGGAAGGAAAGGCCACAGGCGCTTGTGGCAATGGGTCCCATTCTGTCCACAGTCAGGAAGCAGAGGGAGATGAATGCTGTGCCCCTTTCTTTGCAGTTTGGGAACAACCCAGGGAAGGGTGCCACCTGCATTCAGAGTGGCTCTTCCGACCCCAGTTAATCTAGCAATGTCCTCACAGGTGTGCCCAGAGATTGGTCTCCTAGGTGATTCTAGCTCTGTCAAGGTGATGTATTAACTGTCAACAGCTTGCTAAGTTTGTACAATGTGAAAGCAGCTGGGTCACTCACTAGATATAGTCCCAGCCACCATTGTGCATGGTAAGGCACTGTTCCAATAGCTGTAATCTCAGTCCAGGTAGCAATGATTCTTAAAAGTATTTTTGTCTCATGATGCCTGTGTGAAGCTCAGGGAAGCTTGTGTTCTAAGGGATGCCCAGATTTCAGGTCCTAATTTGGGGTTACTGATGTGTACTTCTCTGTGAAGCCCAGGGGATTATACACTGTCAAAAGAAACTGCTCATACCCATGCCTCTGCTGTTAGCTACTTCAGTAGAATGGACAGCAGCTCAGTGCTCTGCTCCTTCTGGAACATGGAGACGGATGTATGCTTTTTGGTTTTGGTTTTGTTTGTTTGAAACAGAGTCTCACCATGAGCCCCAGAACTCACTCTGTAGACCAGGCTGGCCTTGAATTCAGAGATCCGCCTGCTTCTGCCACCCAGATGCTGGGAAGAAAGGTGTATGCCACCAAACCCAGCTATGCATAAGTTTTAGAAGTGAAGGGCTGAAGGGCCTGTACAAGTTTTTACCAGCTAAACGAAGCCAGGAGACTGCTGCAAGCTGTGGCTTACATGTGTCTGCCTGTTGCCCTGGGGAATTAATGTCTTGGTTTTTCCCTATTCCTAGTTTTTAAAACAACAACAACAACCAAACAAACAGCCCCCCCCCCCAAAAAAAAAGAAAACAAGGGACAGCCACAATACTTGCAGTTAAAGAAGATGCTAGATTTCACATAATTCAGATGCTAAACTTTTGACCTTCTGCATGTGGAAGTCCTGTGAGTGACAGCTCCTGCCCCAGATTGCCTTTGTTGACTTTGAAGGAGGCACTGCTTTTATGGGAACACGATTAAGTGCACAGGCCCATGGTAGCCCGAGCTTTGTCACCCTGGTGGCCTGGCTAGGTTCTGCAGGCACTGAGCCCAGAAAGTCACTGAAGTATGTCCACTGAGAGGACCGAAAGAAAGGACACGCGTCACTGGAGTTTGCCCGTCACCCCTCCTCACACTCATAGGCTTCCCTTTTTCCACTTGTTGAGCCTGACCTTCATTGGGCCACCTGCTGATCTCCTCTGGAAGCGGACCTCTCTCGTGTGCTACCTTCAACTCTCTGATTCAATGTTAAAGACCCCTTCCCAGATCATTTGACGGGCTCCTTTTCTACCCGTGTTTGCTGTCTATGTCTTTTCTGCCTCACTGCAGTTTGTAGCACACACCCCATCTCTCTTGTTTATTCTCTGTCTTCCGTTTCCTCTCACAACTCTTTTCTCTTCTTCATGAGAAGCTCTTACACATTGTTCTTTCCCCAGCTGACCTAGCTCGGTGTTCTGTAAGCATCAGTGGTCTAATGAATTAGTGGAGTTCACAGACACGGGAGGGCAGGTAACAAGCCGAGAGCTTTGATATAGATTAGAGAGGAAGGGATGAGCTGATAATCAGCAAAGGGACTAATTGTTGAGCATTTCGTATGAGGCAGGCTGGGCAGAGTTTATTGCCACTTACTGCTTTAAACCTTACAGTATCATGGCAGGGGATGGTGGTCCCATCTCCATGCTGCCTGTAAAGGATCCAGGCACAGGGAGGTCGGATAATAACTGGCTGCAAATCTCGGTGCCGGGAAGTCACCTGCCTCATGGCTGCAAATCACTGTGCCAGGAAGTCACCTGCCTCATGCCAGTAAGTACCTTAGCTGTTAAATCATTAAGCCCTATCACCAGGAGGTCCATTGGGCTGAACCACTCAGTTGAACTTGGTGCTTACCTGCCGTGCACCTCTGCCTTTGGTTGTTTAGATTTGGGTTGACTCAGCCTGCTGCAACTGCACACCTCTCCAAACTCTGATTCACCTCTCCCTTTCTTCCTCTGGGATCTAGGGAACAGTAGCAGAAGACATGAGTTTTGCATTTAATTAGCAGAATTCACTAGATTTTGCCAAGTCGCCTGCTGTGTCACCTGGAGCAAATGATTATTTTTAAAAAATAATTTTATTATTGCATATTAATTACACAGAAAATAGGCTTTATTGAAACTTTTCCATATGATGTATGTACTCAGAGTTGCTACAGGGATATGGCATACATTCTGTGGTTGAATCTGGGAACGGATGGTTGAACTTGACTCTTCTGTGGAAAGGCGTTAGTTCTTACAGGTGGCTATAATGATTCAGTTTGATTTATTAAATATTTGACATCATGATTAGATCACGGGCCTGCAGTGATTATTTCTGCTGCAGTGAATTGGAAGCTAAAATGACTTGCCTTTTTAAAAAGAATTTACTAATCTGTAGTAGCCGTTCTTTCCTAGGTTTCATAACATTTATCATCTACTGTCACCTCAGAACCAAACACTGGTTCATGCTTCCTTAGGCCTGATTTCACCGAATAGCCGTGGTTTTCCTAGGTTCATATGTGGAGAACTTGAGGCTGAGGAAGTAGATGGAGGCTTGCCTTCATGGCCTTAGGAGTTTTCAGTACTCCTAGAGTCCCAGAGCCAGGATTCGGGAGCTCAGCTGCATCTCCTAACTGTTGATGTTCTCTGAAATGTTTGCAGAACTCGGGTAGGGTTAGGAGCAAAGGTATCTGGACTTGGGTGAGTTGAATGTTGGAGATGGGGGAATACCTGAGAAGAGACCTGAGACCCAGTGGGTACCGGAAGTGCTGGCGTAGGAGTTCACAAAAAATGAGGTGGGCATTTCCTGACTTGAGGCTTTGGTCCATGTCCTGAGTTTATGGCAGTCTTACTTATAGAAAGGATTATGAACAAGCAACATTTAGACTCAAGCTGTGAAGGTACGTGTAGATGTCTGCCATCTGCCTCTAGGACTTATTTTTACTGTAAAATGAAGAGACTTGATGTAGTCTATGAATTGGTATTGTTGACACTGCAGGGCACAGGGAATAGAGTTGTATAGGTGGGAATCCGTGAGTGGGTATAGGGCCAGGTGTCTGTCTCTCCAGCCCCACCTGTTGTCAGTTTTTGTGCTGTGGATGTCCCCTCTGCGCAGCTTGAAGGCACGAACGACATTCAGTAGGGTTGCACTGTAGAATTTGGGGTGGTGGGGCAGTGAGATGAAGCCAGAGAAATAGGTCCAAATTTAGTGGCTCCTTATGAGTGTGGTGTTGGGGAGCAATGGGAGCCACTGAAGGTTTGCAGACAGACAAGTGGTACAGGGCATTTTTCTCCTTTAGAATATGTTCCAGGCAGTGTGCATAGGGTTGGAGGCCTGAGGCAGAGCAGATCATCTGAGAATTTTGTAGCAATATGTTGCTGTGAGTCATTGTACCAGGATCGTAGGCCTAATCCAGGACCAGAACCAGACTGCTAGGTTAAAACCTTGTCCCCAGAGCA
This sequence comes from Microtus ochrogaster, assembly GCF_000317375.1. Lineage (NCBI taxonomy): Eukaryota > Metazoa > Chordata > Mammalia > Rodentia > Cricetidae > Microtus > Microtus ochrogaster. The sequence goes on along the minus strand of NW_004949099.1, from coordinate 9,948,868 downwards.
TCATTTTGTGATCTATTTCTTTCTTTCTTTCTTTTTCTTTCTTTCTTTCTTTCTTTCTTTCTTTCTTTCTTTCTTTCTTTCTTTCTTTCTTTTTTTTTTGCATCTATTTTTCCTTTACACACTATGGTGTCTCTGAAAGCTGAATGTTTTGTTATTTGTGTGTCATACATTGATTGACAGGCCCCTTATCTCTACAAAATATATAAAACGGAAGATGAAGGGGTGGGCCAGCAGTTACTACTCATGCTGGGACACTGGAGAGCACTGCGGGTAATTACTAAGTGACAATAGGCAGAAGTCAGGCTGTTTCTGGAAAACTGGATGTACAGATGCTTATTAATTCAAGTGGGCTAGCTGGGGCCATGGCGTTAGGGAAGACAGACCAATGTTATTAAAGCGAGCGAGCTAGGTGGTGGTGGTGAGATGGTGCAGTGGGTAAAGGTGCTTGCTGCCAAGCCTGGTGTCCTGAGTTTGATCTCTAAGACCCACGTGGTGGAAAGAAGAGGACCAAATTGTCCTCTATCCCCACCAACAAACAAGTGAACTAAAAAACAAACAAACAAACAAACAAACATGAAAGTAAGTACTGGTACATAACTCGTCTTGCCTAATGCACAAATTCCTGATTTTATTCCTAGCCCCTTCTAAATTTGGCTTGAAGGCACAGCCCTGTAATCCCAGCCCTTGAGAGGTAGAGGCAGGAGATCAAAAATTCAAGGTCATTCTTAGCTACAAAGTGAGTTCAAAGCAAGTCTGAGATAAGTGAGACTCTTCAGAAGGAAGGGAATAAAGGAAGGAGGAAAAGAGGAAGGAGAGGAAGGAATAAGGGAGGGCGGGAGAAGGAAGAGCTAGAGACTAGATAGGCCTGGGATTTCCATTGTTTCCATTGTTAGCCCCTCTTCCTGCCCTGAGCCAGATGTCAGTGACCAAGGGCTGCTTGCTGTTCCTGGGCAGAGGAGGTGTGCATGTATATGTATATATACATCCCCGACATGCCTGCCTAGAACTGTGTACTTTGTCCGTGTGCCTGGGTGTGTTAGGACCTCATTAAAGAAACAGGCTCATCAAAGAAGAGAAACAGCAAAGAGGAGAAATATGCTGGCTTGCAAAGCTCAGTCCAGGATGCATGGTCCAGCCCTGCCAAAGCTTCCTGGGCCCACGTGGAGAAGGGATAATGAGGGCCCACAAGTTGTCCACTTAGAGGATGGCCACATGTCCTGACCCAAACACATACACGCAAACAAGATAGATTATAAAAATGTAAAAAGCAAAACAAAAAACCCCACATGAAGCACAGCACAGCCCTCTCCAGGGGCATGCCTGTCTTACCTAGTTCCAGCAGCAGCCCAGGCCTTTGGAATGGGGCAGCCTGGTGTAGCTGTTCCTTTCTCTGCTCTCATTCTTGGCTGTAGGCTGTAGGTCCTCCTAAGGTTTCCTTTGGTATATAAAAAAGGAGAGACTTTCTTGGGCTTGTCTTGGGAAAAATGGCTTGTAGTATTGAAGGGGGGTTTTGGATCTCTGAGCCTTACTTTGCAGAGTATTTCTTTGTAATATCATCCACATGGTCAAACGAGCTTTTCCACACTAAGACAAGGGTCTTCACCCTGGGCAGGAATGCATCCCTGGCTTTCCCTGAGCTCACTGTGCCCTGAGACACCCAGCCACTTCCTGCTCTCAGGGAGGAGGATTTGTGGGAGGTGTGATGGTCAGTGAAAGGATCCCCGTTGGGCTGAGCTTCTCTTAGGTCACCACAGCAGCAGGTGGTTGTCCCATCAGCCCTGTATCCACTCTGAGATGAGGTGTAGGGTTTCTTACACACAAACTGTTAGTAAGACGCTCGTACATTTTATTCCTAAAACTGTGGTATGTTTGAGAACACATGGGAACATGATTATAAGGTAATCATGCCAGGATTTTGTGATAACCAGAACTGGAATCACCCTGCTTAGGTTCCAGTCTTGCTTTCAAGGCTTAGTATATTTATGGTTTTGGAGAGTTATATATTGTATTGTAAGACTGACTTTCTCGTCTTACAATGCCTCTAAAATGCAGATGTCTTTTGCACTTTGTGTCCTGGTGAGTTTTTTTTTTTTACCCACATGGTACATTAAAAGATACACTGTATAACTGTTGGCTTATTGATATAGTTGTTGTTATGGTGCTGAGAATTGAAGCCAGGGCCTTTTGTACCTCAGGCAAGCATTGCATCACACAACTACATGCTAGTCTTGATTTGTTTTTACTTTGTTTTGTCTTTGTTGTTCACTGTGGTTTTAGATAGGCTCTCACTGTGTAGACCAAGCTGGCCTCCCGCTCACAGTGATCCTGTTGCCATCTTGCCAAGGATGGGTTGCAGGCATGTACCCTGTACCTGGCCTTGGTGCCTTAGATCTGGTGGATTAGTTTAAGTTTTAGTTTACTTCCTTATCTGCAATATGGGCAGAGTTTCTACCATAGCTTCCTGGAGTTGAACTGAGCTGGTGGACATGAGCCCTAGCTCTGGACCCTAAATGATCACTAAACGTTGGCTATTGGTTTAGGTGTGGTTTTCAGTGAAGAGAATATCTATCCAGGCAGCTTTACTTCCAAGGAAGAGCTGCTTTGATGCAGTACTGGCATTTCCTCTAGTCCTTTAGACTCATGACTCGGATGCAACATGAGCAGGAACTAGGGGCCTGGAAGAATCAGGCTGAAGTGACGTTAAGGGGCAGAGGTTGTCTGTGGGGTCTTGCCCTGTGATCTGTGGCAGAATCCTGGACCCCCACCATCGCTTGGAACTGGAGATCAGCATTTCAGCTGAAAGTCCATGCTAATAGTTTCTTCTTAAGGATGGAGCTCTTTTCATGTTTCCCTAAGAAACCCATCCTGCCTTTCCCCCCAGCATCATCTGCTGTATTGGCTTGGATGCAGCCTTAGATTTTGAAGGACTTATTTGGGTTAACTTCCTTTGCAAGGAAACAGATAAACCACATTTAATATACACTCTCATTCCAGCCTGAGGGTATATACAGGCCTTTAATAAGTAATATAAAGAAAGTTGAGACTTATTATTTTTGATCAAGGGAATAAACTATTAATGATGGGTGCTTCTTTGTTGAGATTTAGAGCACCTTTAAAGTGAAGTATCATTAAAATTGAAAGCCAGCAACACAAGGACAACAAAATGAATTTTTTACTGACTTTTTAAAATAATGAACAGGGGAAAAAAATCAAGGCGATCTTTTGTTAATTAGATAAGGGTACAGAGACAGAGGTGAAGACAGTTGGTCTCCAGGGTGCAAAGCTGGTGTTGAGGGAGGAGCAGCTGGCCTCAGGCTTCACTGAGTGCTTGGAACTCAGGCAGGAGGCTGTGACTGCCCCTGGGGGGTGGGGGGTGGGGTGGGGCTGTGCCCTGTGGCTGCAGGATCAATGTTGGATCCCAGCCCCACTAGAGCAGGGCCTGAGTGTTCTCCTTCTGATCCTTTCTGTTTGATGCTGGTTTACATGGTGGCATTTATGAGTGTTATAAAATGGATTTTATGACTATAGCTTATATAAAATGTAATTTAATATGGAGAAAAATTTACTGAGTTAAACATTATATAAAGATGAGAAAACTACTAAATCTCCTTTTGTATTAAAGGACCCCAGGTTGGAATATTAAGTGGTGACATTCCCTTATCTTCATGTTGACATGTAATCACTCACAATAACCATGTGTGTAGCGTTCCTTTCTTGTGTAGATCGCATCTCATGTGGATGGCCTCAGACTCAGTGTGTAACCTTGATGATTTAAGATTTTAATCCTCCTGCAGCCACCTCCCAGTGCTGGGATTATAGTGTTGTCACTATGCTCTGTTTAGGTGTTGCTGGGACACACCCAGGGCCTTTGCCTGCTAGGCAAGCGCTCTCCCACTGAGCAGATCCACAGCCCCTCTGCATTCCTTTCTTGAAGGAATCCATTTTTGGCTCAGATAGTCTCTTGTCTAGAACTCTGAAGTTTAAAATAAGCATCAGGGTTGTTGTTTAATTATTGACACACAAAAATTTTGGGTATTCACATTTCGGTACATTTGGGGTGATATTAAAGGAACTGTGGTGTGACCAGAACCCTGGGCCCTGCACCTGCTAGGCAAAACTGCTCTTTTGACTAGAAACTTGAACTAGCACATGTTGTAATGACTCTAACATCTTATTTATATTTCTCAAAGATTCTAAAGATTTCAAAATAGAAATGCTTATTTTTGTGTTTGCTGCTTTTATTGTGGTAAACTATATGTAATAATAAAGTTGACCATTTTAAGCTTCAAGCTGTTGTATAGTATTGCACACACATTCTTTTCCTTTCTTGTATACCCATTGCCCACATTTACTGAACTTACTCATCTTCCCAACCAAAACTCTATGCCATTGAACATACTGCACCCACAGGGCACCATAGGGCTCCATTCAGCTTCCATGATGTGGCATGCTAAGCGGAATCATATACTATCTGTTCTTTCTTAGCTGGGTTATTTCATTTAGCATGTCTCTAGAATACATCCATGATGTAGTATGTGTCACATGCCCTTCTTAAGGTGGCATAATATTTTATGTAGGGGTATATGTCTATATATATTCATTATATGTGTGTATATACATACACACACATACAATTTTATTTATTTTCCATCTTTCAGGGAATACTTGGGCTGTTCTGAACATTGATATACGTACATGAAAGTCGATGTTAATATTCATCTTTCTAGAAATTTTCAATGTGTAGCTTGAGCTATATTTTTGACTTCTCATGTGTAATTAAATGTCTACTAGAAACATCTTTCTTCATGATAGTCTATAAAATATTTATATTCATGTTTGCTTTCAACATTTTGGCTCAGTGTGACAGAGGTGTACTCTGAGGTTCAGGAAGTGGTGTTTTGGAAGGAAGCTTGGGGACAGAGACTGTTGCGGCCTCTAAAGATCCTCAAGTCTAGTTGTACTCATAGACAGTGAAAATGTTTGCTGTTGAGACATGTCCCTGGGCATCAAGCTGGCTCACCTACACAGTGGCTATTAATAATGCTTGGGGAGCTGAAGCCAAGCTTCGGTGCAAACAGTCAGCTGACATTTGTCAAGGTCATTTCAGCAATGTGCCCTCTGGTGGGAACTACCTGAGTCCTCTTGGATACTCTACGTTGTAGGTATTTTTATTGTCATTGTCTAAGCCCATTTTGAAAAGGAATACACTATGACTCAGAGACATGAAACAACTTCCTTATTCTCCTTGCTGTTGTCCCTCAGGCTGTCACTCACAGTGGCGTATTGAATTGTGCCCTTTATGGATTGAGTTATGTCTGTGAAGTCCTTACCTCCTTACCTTTGTGAGCTCTAGTTAAAACAAGGTCACAGAGCCAAGCTTGGTGGTGCACACCTTTAATCTGAGCATTCAGGAGGCAGAGGCAGGTGGATCTCTGAGTTTGAGTCCAGCCTGGTCTACAGAACTCATTTCAGGACAACTGGGGCTACACGGAGAAACCCTGTCTCAAAAAAATAAATAAATAAACAAACAGAGGCCATTAGCATGGACTTTAAGCCAGGACGCCGGAAGTCCTTATAAAATGGGGCACTGCAGACTCAGGTGCACATCTGCAGTGAGAAGCGTGAAGGCAGTGGCCAGGAAAACCAAGTGGCCTGCAGTCACCAGAGCTAGCTGTGAGGTATGGAATAGAGTCTGACGATGCAGCCCTTTCATTTTGGACTTTTAGCCCGCAGAAGTGTGACTGAAAATGTCCCTCCCCTCCCCCTGACTGTGTAGTCCAGCCTGGCCTGGAACGAGATCGTCCTCTTGCCTTCATCTCATCAGTGAAGGGGTCCTCCCCTCCCTTTCCTCTTCTCTCAGCCTGCCTTCTCTGTAAGCCACACGACATGTGGTCCATGGTATGTGCCATCATTCCTAATACCAGCGAGCAATTTATCCTTTGTGCTTTATGAAGAGTGAGGTGCCACCCTGGCATCATTGGGAAGCTAGTTTTGATTACTGGGACCCACAGTGATGCTCTGTGTGGAGAAGAAGCAGGCTTTGGATGGTGTTCGGGTCACATGTTCCTCAGGTGGCAAGGTGAGGTGAGCCTCTGTTTGCACATTGCTTTACTCTCTGGGTTTGTTGTCTTAAGGGTAGCGTCCCGTCCCTAGTGCTTGCAGAGAGTTAGCTCAGGAACCGAGACCTACACTTGATAGGCTTTAAGCTTTTTTTTTGAACCGAAATAGTTCCCTGTTCACTTACCCACCAGTGCTAGATTAAAGAAACTCTGCTTAGGAAAGAAGTTACAATAGAGGAGAATACTGGCAGGCACAGGGGCAGGCTTTGGTGCTGCATTCCAAAGAGAGGCCCAGAAATGTTTTAGACAGTGGTGAGGCTGGGAAACATGTGAACCTTTATTCTGATAGCAGTTCTGTGTTTTTCACTTTGTCCTGAAATAAGAAAGCAGCAAACCTCAGTATTATTATTATTATTATTATTATTATTATTATTATTATTATTTTTCACCTGGCATCCCAAAAGCCTTTCTCTTTGTTCAGGCACCTCACCCAAGGTTAAACAAACCCCCAGTGTTTTAATGCCCATTAAACATAACTTAATCCAGCTGATTTTTTTTTTTTTTGTAATCAGAAGCATTACACCAGGCGCTGGGTTCTTCAGTACTATAAAGTTGAAATTTAAGAATAATCAGCTCGCAATCAAAAGCTGATTATACATGAACAATAATGAGCATAAAAGTGAACCCTCTGTAATGAAAGGAAGGAAAAGGTGCAGTGGCAGTCCTTGAAGAAGAAGAGTGCCGAGAAGATGGTGTGGTGGCCTGCCTGATAGACGGTGGGTAAAGATCAGCAAGCAGCGATGCTCCTAGAACGTGCTGCAGTCTGGGAGACAGCGGGGAGAAGGGGCATGGAGGAGACTTAAACTTTGCAACCGTGACATTCAACGTTGGAGATGAAGTAATGTAGAAAAACTCACTGGGTTTTAGGACTGAGTTAGGTCTCTGTTCCAGTGTTGGTGGAAGGCCGGAAAACAGGTTTGTGTCTTTCTGCCCTATCGATTGGTTGTGTGGTTTTCAGCCTCTGAGCCTCCACCCCTTACTAAACTCTTTAATGTTTACTACACCTGTTATCTGTCCAGACTCTTTCTTGTTGCTGGATCTGTGTGTAACTTTGTACAGTGGCTGTACAGCTGGTTCACAAGATTAATTTAGAAGTCTGGGAAGTAGCATCAAATCCCAGCCACTGCTGTAGTCAGATGATGCACACTGTTCGCTGCTCTAGAGGTGGTGGGAGCTGTCAGTGGAGTGATAAATGAGGCAGATGAAAGGCTCGTAAACTAGCCAGCTTTATTCAGAGCATCTGACAGTTTATATTCCGGAAGTTAAGAAACTGAGGCCACGACTCTTGCTTTCTCACAAGCACTGAGAATTCTCACACAACTCCATTCTTGGGCCATGTTCCAGCATGGTGCTGTCCTCCTTTTTGAGATAAGGCCTCACCCTGTTGCCTAGGCCAGTCTTCAGCTTCTGGTCCCCTCAAGTGGTCTCTTCTTCCTGCTTCCTTGTAGCTAGGACTGCAGATGTGTACCACAACGCTGCCTCACCTGGCTCGATATCCGCTATTTTGAAAAACAGATTAGGAAGGGTGATGCCTATTGTTAGGGTTGAGGAAGTAGCCATCAGAAGGTTAAACCTGAGCAAATCTCTGAAGGAGCCCAGGGCTGTGAACTGTGGAGTTTGTATAGTTATCTGGGCAAAGGGTAATCTCAGACAAACGAATAGCAAGTACAGAGGCCTTGATATGGGGTCCTGTGCTCAATGTGTTTGATAAGGAACAAATGACAGGCAATCCAGAATATTATGAGAAGGCAGTGGATACATCCAAGTTATATGTGTAAAGTTTATGTTCCCGGAGCACATACCATCGTACAATAGACAACATAATATGAAAGTGTATATGTTTTCAGGGTTTATCCCAGTCTTCAGGTGGTACAGATGTTATAGTTTAAGTACGCACCTGCTGAGAGACAGTTTGCTTGTTTTCAGTTTTGTCCATCACAAGTAATCATCTATAAATAGACCTGTTTCAGTTTTTATTTGAACATACTTGTGTCTCCCAGGTTACATTCACATGATGAAGTACATTGGTCACATTCTAAATGTTAAACTGGGCTGTGGGGATGGCTGTGTTGACAAACCTGATGTTTCCAGTTCAGTTTTCATTCTCAGTAGCATAGTGTAAAGTAACTGGGTTCTGCATCTTTGTCAGCCTTTAGAAACCTCACCTCTTCTGGCACGTAGATAGTTTTCTGTCCTTCTGACTTTTATTTGTGTTTCCTATGGCCGGCCGGTCATGTGGAGTATTTTTTTATTTGCTATTGCTATCTGCACATCATCATTGAAATGTCTCTCAGTGTCTTCTGTCCATTTTCTGTTTTGATCTCCTTCTCCCCCTGAGACAGGGTTTCTCTGTAGACTTGGCTGTCTTCGAACTTGCTCTGTAGACCAGGTTGGCTTTGATTCAGAGATCCGCCTGCCTTTGCCTCCTGCTGGGATTAAAGGTGTATGCCACCATTGCCTGGCTGTTTTGATTTTTAAAATGTTCAATTTTGAAAGTTCTTCATGTACTCTACATAGCAGTCCTTTGCCAGATATGTGGAGTGTAAATATCCCCCCCCCCCAGGCTGTGGCTTGTCTTTTCATTCTAGGCTAGTCTGCCAGAGAAAAAACATTTTGAACCTTAATCTACTCCAGATTATCTACTTTCTCCCAATAGATTTGATTTTAAAATCATGTCTAAGAACTATTTATTAAGCTCTAGAGCTGAAAGGTACCTGCCATTTTTATTGATTGATTGATTTATAGACAAAGTCTGTATAACCCAGGGTGGCCTTGAACTCACCTTCTATCTTAAGGGCCTGACCTCAAACTCAGCGATCCTCAGCCTTCAGCCTCCAGAGTCCTGGGAGATGTGAGCCACCCCACCCTGTTAAAAGATGATTTTTCTCTAGCTTAACTCTTCCCTCCCTCCCTCCCTCCCTCCCTCCTTCCTTCCTTCCTTCCTTCCTTTCTTCCTTCCCTCCCTCATTTGCTCCTTCCCTCCCTCCCTTCTTTAAAAAAAAGTTTTAAATATGCATTTCAGATTTACTTTGAGTGAATTTATATGTACGCTGTAGGATTAAGGTGGTGTTTTTCTATTTATTTGTTTGTTTGTAGCTGCACATTCTGTTGTTTCAGCACTGTTTGTTTGAAAGACTGGCACCTCTGTGAATGGATGTTGTTGGAAGGGGCATCATTCTTCTGGTGGAATTCTTATACTTTAAACCACTAGGCAACTCTGCTATCATCCTTCATGATGAAACATCTATGTTTCTGAGACACTAAAGCCTAGGAGCCAATGCTGCCATTCTGCCTTCCTGCTTGCTTCTAGTTTGGGTCTTCTGATTTATTCTGTTCTGGATATGAACTCTGTCTCTGTTGTTCTACCATTTTTATCAGATTCATGTGTTACATGTTTTGAGTCGAGGACCATGTGAGATTCTAGAAAGGCATCTTTGACATTCGGTTTGTTGTTCTTGTGGACTCTGGACTGTTAAAGGCACATGAAGCTCTTGCCCCAATGTACATTCAAACAGATACTGCTCTTAAAACTGTACCGGTATTTTGGTGAAATCAGTTTACATTGTCTCTGCCTAGAAGCTTTCTTTTTACTATTTTGATGTGTAGGGGTCCACAGGAATACAGAGAGCAAAACCATCAGTAATAGCAGTCACATTTACAACAGGTCGGTCAAATAAAACTGCTGAAATGGATCCCGGTGGTCACTAGGGGCCTTGTTTCTCTCAGCTTCTTTTCATTCTGTCTCCTAGGAAGGAAGCTGACAGAAGCTCAAATGTTCCTTCAGAGCCACACACGTGCATTGAAATTATACTTCTGTGGGATGGCTTTAGTATTTTAGGACTGTAAGTAACTTGGAGATGATTCAGTCCCAACACAGAAGCCAGCCCTGTTTTATATGGGCAGTGAAGACGACGCTGTGCTTATAGGGCCTAGAAACCTGCTTCATTTTTCATGAAAGTCTGGCTCTTACACAGACTCCCACTGCTGTGCCAGAGCCCCTGTTCTCATTCTGTTTTGCAAACAGTTTCTGTAATCACAGGCTGTCAAGGCAGACTCCTGGCCCTCGTCCCTGTCCTGACCCTGCTGGGTCTGTGTTCTTAGTCAGATCATATCACTATCTGCTCAGGGAATCTAAGAAAACGTGATGTGCCAGGGTGGCCTCGAGCTGAAGATCATGTGTGCAGGTAGAAGGCCAGCCAGTGATGGTGAGGACACTATTAGTCACACTTGCTATTTGTTAATGCTGATAAATTTTGTTTCTCTGTGTAATAAATTAACTATGAATATTTTTCTTTCATTTTCTGCCCCGATTTTTAACAATTCTTTTCTCTTGCTTGGTTATTTGCTCACTTCCATTAAAAAATGTAATATATACATAAATAAATATTTTTTTTCTCGACAGTTAAGACAAGGTCTCACTTTGTAACTCTGGGCTAGAAATTATAATGCAGTCTCTATAGGCCTGGCACTCCTGGTGGTCCTCCTGCCTCGGCCTTCCAATTACTTGGATTACAGGCATGACCTACCACACCCAGCTTAATATATTTTTCTTAACATATTGCTTAATCCATGGGCAGTCTATAAAGTTGTATATAAAGTTGGTATGCTTTCTTTTTTTATTTAAAAAAGATTTATCTTTTTGCATGTATACGTGTTGGGGTAGGGGTAGGATATATTTGTGTGGGTACCTGTGGAGACCAGAAGAGGGTGTCAGATCCCTTGGAGCTGGAGTTGCAATATAGGTTCTAGGAACTGAACTCTGACCCCGGGAAAGAGCTGGAAGCACTCTTAATCTCTGAGCATCTCTAGCTTCTATGATATGCTTTTTTAACATAGGAACCTGAGTTTATTTACTTATTCAGTGCTTCTAATCGAATCCAGGGCCTCTTGTGTACCAGGTCCCCCTGAGTCCTGTTCCCAGTCCTGTCCCTATCACAAGGGTTTTTAAAGAGTTCTCAGTACCACACTGGGCATGTAGACCTTTTCCAGTCTTCCTCCAGCCTGCTGGCCCTCCTTTTTTCTTCCCTACTGCCTGTAGATGTACATGCGTAGCCCACCCACACGGTGTTGTTACACTGAGCTGTGAAGTTCCCTTTGTCTTGGTCTGCATGTCCTTGTGTGTTTCTGCGTTATTTGCCATATTGGAAATAGGATTTATACCAAATGGTATTCAGTGAAATGTCCTTTGTCTCTTTATGTATTCTGGATCCATCCTCTGTGGACACTAGTTGAGCCCCCTTCATCTTTGTGTCTTTACTGTATTGAATATAACGATTATATAGGATTAAGATGTCTGCTTGCTGGCTAACAGGCATACAGTTAAGTTTGTCGTTAATGAAAAAAATAACTTCCAGTTACTCATAAGAAAGTGTGGGCAGCTGGATGACATCACTACAACTCACAAAACAGAGAGAATAATTTTATTTCTCATTTAATGAAAAAAAAGTCCATGAATAAGTGATAAAAATTTAATTGAAAAGATAATCAGGTATTGCTTCTAGCACCCTCCTCCCCCCCATGAAAAACCAATTACTTACCCTTTTTCTTGAGAAACTCTTTAATCAGTGAGTTTGGAATAGAATGTGAGGAGTAAGTTAAGGTTTGATGGCTCTTGGTTTTCAGGCTGGGAAAGCTTCTGCTGTGTGTAACTTTCAGCACAGTATGGGTATTGTTTACATAATGTGTTGTTGGCATAGTTTTCAGTGTAGGAAGTTATTAACCAAATGGCAATGTTGAAAATAAACACAGGCATAGTTGGGGAAGCTTTTGGTTCCAATGTATGATGCAAGGTTAGCTACCAGAATATTTGGGTTTTCTCCCCACTTCTTGAATGCAGGTACTGAACATAAGCCTTCATGTGTGTTGGGCAAACCCTCTTCCACCAAGGGACATTCCAAGTCCTAGACCCCCAATTCCCACATTCCCCACATCCCTTCTGCATCCCTGTGTTGTTTCTCCTGTAGTTACTTTCTAATTTTACTTGAGATTTAACCTATGGTATGAAATGAAGGAATGAGTGAGTCAGTTATAAGTTCATCTGTGTATGAAATAGAATTATTTAAAGGAAACCCCTTTGGTTAAAAAAAGTAGCCTTATTTTGTCATTAGGATTTTTTTTTATGCCCCTTTGGCTTTTCCCTGATTACTAACCTCAGTTTTTAGTAATCACCTACAAATGGGATATATCTTCTAGTTTGACAGTAGCAATTGCCTTGACTGTACTGAAACTTCAGTTCTCACAGGAGCCTGAGAAGACCTAAAAGGGCCGTTGTGTAGATGGGCCCTTGAGAGAACAGCTCACTAGGACAGGGACAGGGACAGCTGTGGGGAAGTCTGGGTCTAACTGCTAGATGTAGCTGTGGGAAAGTCTGGGTCTGACTGCTAAGAAATGATATCACTTTTCTGATTTTAATGGTGATACATATTAGTGGAGATGGATTAAACAATTATGTAAGAATTGGCCAATAAGAGGTTAGAACTAATGGGCCAGCAGTGTTTAAATGAATACAATTTGTGTGTTGTTATTTTGGGATATAAGCTAGCCGGGCAGTGGGACACAGCCTGCCGCTCCACACTACTACACAGACCTGTTATGCTGTGCACAGACAAACTGTGTGTTTGTAACTTCTTGTAATCAGACTTACAGTCATACTAATTAGATCAGGAGTACTTGCCTACTTAATAAGAATTGATGGAAATATTAATTTTGATGCCAAAGAATTCAGAGGACGTGAAGACTGTGCCCACATAGCTGCAACCATTTATTTTATATTTGTTTATTTTATTTTATTTTATTTGATTTATTTATGTTTTCTTTATTTAATGTCATTTGCATGTGTTAATTGTACATGATAATGCGTTTCCTTGTGACACTTTCATACAGTATATGGTTATCATCTTCATACTGTTGCCCTCTGGTTCTCTCCCCACTCCTGCAGATCTCCTTCATTTCCTGGCTAAGTTCTTTTTAATTTTTGTGTGTATGTGTTTAGAATTTTAATTTTTTATTTTAAATTTTTTGCAATTATATATTTAATTACATAGTGTCCTCCTTGCATTTCTTCCCTCCAAACCCTCCCATATACCTCTTTCTTGTTCTCTTTCTAACTCATGATTTCTTTTTTTAAAATTGTTGTTACATGTATGTATTTGTACGTGGTGTGTGTGTGTGTGTATTCCTAAATATATAAGTACAGCCTGCCCCATCTTTATAATGTTGCTTGTATGTATGTTTTCAGGACTGATTATTTGGTATTGGATAATAAATTGGTGTGCTCTTTTCTGAAGAACACAATTTCTCTTCTTCTCAAAATTCTTTAGTTGCTTGTAGTTCTTTGTGTAGTACTAAAGCTGCAGGAGCTCCTTCCCCCATCCATGATATCATGTTTATTTCTTGTTCATCTCATGTTCAGGAAGTCATGTTTGTGATCCTTTATGGGCATAGTTTCTGACATTCATAGGGGACACAGTTTCACTGCAATCCCCTTGTTCCTTTCTGACCCCTGTTCTGCAGTGATCCCTGAGCCTTAGTTGCCAGTGTTGTAGATGTGTCTCATGAGACTGGGCTCCACAGCTCTGCATTTTGAGTGGTTGTAGCTTTGTGTAATGGTCACCTGTTGCAAAGAGAAGTATCCTTGATGAGAGGTGAGGACTATACTTACTTCTGGATATAAGGGCAGATATGTAGAACATAGTTAGAGATTGTGATTGTCCAGTAAAATGAGGGTTATAGGCTCTCTTTTAAGATCTATGACTTTACTAGCCCTGGATAGTTGAGTAGGTTTTCAGTACCCAACATGATTACCCTTTTGTTGAGTGCTTTAAGTCTAATTAGAGAACTGTTCATTACTACCAAGGTATGTGTACCACTACTGCACCTTCAATTTGTGTGTGTGTGTGTGTGTGTGTGTGTGTGTCACAGAGAGAGAGAGAGAGAGAGAGAGAGAGAGAGA
>NW_004949099.1:9928337-9934698 GCF_000317375.1 Microtus ochrogaster | reverse complement strand
GAGAGAGAGAGAGAGAGAGAGAGAGAGAGAGAGAGAGAGAGAGAGAGAGCGAGCGCGCGCGAGCCCACAGGCAAGGTGGAGGGGTGGAGGGTTCGGGGCGGGGAGTGTCTCTTCTTTCCCCAGGGACCTTAGCTATAGATCTTGAGAAGGGGTGGGACTTCATGAGCTACCCTTATTGGTCTGTTAAATCCTTGGGGAGAGACGGGGCCAGATGGGCTCTTCACCACTCGTGGCTGGATGTTGGGAGGATCAATTTTGTGTAAGTTTTGTGTTGGTAGCATAGTAAACACAATAGCTGTGGTGCCATTCTCTGAAGGTGGAGGACAGTGCACTGCCTCCCTCCGTTTGCTCTCTCTCTCTTGCATTCTTTCCTCCTCTTCTTCAGAGACGCCTCTGAGGGTGAAATGCAAGTGTTCCCTCCACATCATGGCCAAGTGTTGGCGTCACTTTGATCAGTTATGTGTTTCTGGGGAGATTTTTCTGGAGTTAGTTTGTCATTAACTTCTTAGTGGGCATTAACGCTGTCTTGAAATATCCTACTGTTTAATGCTTACTCATCAAATGAATTCTGTCAAATTTTCCCATGGAAAATCTGTACAATAAACATGATAATGACCACTGCTTATTAACAATGCTGATGCTCAGCGTTTTGTGTAGATTAACTCATTTCTCACAAAACATTAGCCTTTTCTTTGAGAGATTAGGAAATTGATGTGCTGTCTGTGACTAGTACCCTGACCAACATCAAATGTAGTAATTAAAAGTGTTTCTAGTTCATTTTGTGTGAAATAGCTTCTCGTTATTTCAAATCGTGTTGCTGTGGTACTGCAAAGATTGTACTTCCTTCATCTCCCAGACAGCAGACATCGTTATCTTTTTCTACTTTAGACAGAAATATTAGGGAAAGTTCACTGGGGCAAATTCTCAAATCTTGTAAGTGAAAAATAGCATTGTTGATTTCTACAGGATATCTTTGAATGCCTGGCTGAACTCCAGCACTAAGATCAGTTATTCTGGATACCATGACATGTTGATAAAATGGACAGAGTTATTTTGAGGTGATGTAACAATACCGTGTCCTTCCATTATTGACTCCTTAGTGTGCTTGCTATCCCTGTTCCTTTACCTTTCCCGCTGGCTTTATACATACTGCACTTAATATTCTACTTACCAATAATTTGTTTGATAGTCAGTATTTGTTAATTGAAACTTTAATACAAACCTCATTTAAGAAAAGTACAGGGTAGAAGGGAAATCACTGAAAACAATGCAAATGGTATGTAGAATAATCTGTCACCAGCTGGCAGACCACAAACACGCTCATGTTGTGTGCACACATGTCAAGTCATTCCCCAGCCCTCAGCTGCTCACAAGGCATGAGGTACCCAAGGCATCTATCCTTGTAAATGCAAATAGGTGCCATGTGAGGCCAGCATGGTTTGTTAAATGAAACTCCTCATTAACTTGCATTCTTATAACCTGATGGGTGTATCTCAGGGCATTACTCTATTATAAATAATTGGAATTGGGGAGAGTTGGAGTTTATTCCACATGATGTTGCTCAGTTAAGCATTTTAATTGAATGTTGCCAGCAGAAGGATGAAGCAGAGATGGTGCTCTTAGATTCCAGATTCAGGAGACCAGTGGATTACCGTAAGAAGAGACAGACAGGCAGATGTAGAGGGGGTGAGAGTGTGGTTAGGAGCTGTTAGGAAGCTCCTGTGGAAAGTCATCAGTTTGATTCTGGACCACTGACACCACGATATCCTGGGAATTTGCAAAGTGCTGACACCTAGGGTACCTTAGGTGTGAGGCATGGTTGGAGCCCAGGCTGAATTCTTCTAACAAGCCCCCAGAGAAGTCTCCACTGTTTGCATTCGTTATTGACCCAAGTGGCCACCACCATGGTCCATTTTCACTTAGTTTATGGGGGGTGGGCACACTCAAACATTTGGGCCCATGTGATTTTTTTTTTCTTACCCCTCAGATGGTTTCTCTATGTAGCCCTGGCTGACCTGGAACCTGCTTGAAGTTTTCAGTAAGAGAATTTTTTTTATTATATTTTGGAGAGTAAAATTTGAGAGTATATTTGAAAAAAAAAAAGCACAGACTTGTTTCTTAGAAACAGAATAGATACCAAAAAACCCTTTTTTTTCCCCTTAATTTTCTCCTGGAGAAATTCTTCATGCCCCTCCCATCAGGCTTTGTTTCCTAGGTCACAGTGAGAATTAGGTCACATGCTCTTTGCTGACCCAGTCACCAGAAGAGAGGTGGAAATGCCCATCAGTGCCCGAGCTGAGTGAGTAGGGAGGAAAATGGCTCTCACTCACAGGGTCCGTACAAGTTCACTGCTAGTGAGTGGCAGTTAGACCTGTGCTCTCTACCACCGCCTGTCAGATGGCGTCACCTGTGTGGTTCTTATAAAGACCTGTGTGCTTGCCACAAAGACGGGCATGGGATTCCAATAGTGGATTTAGACTTTGATGTCCAGTTACCCCAGATTATGCTAGCTGCCTTGATGAACCATGCCTACCTGGCTTTCTGAGTTGCATGCATCATCTGGTCCTCGGAGTGTCCAGTGGAAGCAGCAGGACAGGCTTTGCATGCAGCGGTGTGAACAGCTGCGTCCTCTTGGCAGAAGCGAAACTGCCTAGCGTGATGTCCTGTGGGCTATGTGTGCATGTGCCTCTGCTTGGCCTGTTCTCTATCTGCTTCCCATTGCAGAGTGCTAAAGCAGAGCCTGGAGAGGTTCCCTGACGTCCGGGTTATGGGAACTGAAGCTTGCCACTTTATAGAAAGTTTCCTAAAATTGTGCAGTATACCGTAATACTAAATCCCAGCATTATACAGATAGGTAGTTTAACTTGTAGTGTGAACTGACAGTCCTGCCTCAGCCTCCCGAGTGCTGAGATTACAAACAGGCTGGAATCAGCACAACAAGCTCGAGTTGTATAATTAACTTACCCTGTTTAGTTTTCTAGTGAGTGGTAGATTGGTGGTATGGTTTGAATGTCTCCCGTAGGCGCGTGTGTTTGAACACATAGTCCCCAGCTGGGGTGTTATTTGGAAATGCTATAGATCTTTTATGAGGTGGAGTCTTTCTGGAGGAAGTGGCTCTGGGCACTGAGGGTTTACAGCCAGGCTCCATTTTCTGTTCACTCCCTGCTTCCCGAGTACAGATACATTGTGAGCATACAGCCTCCATGCCTTTCCCGACTCCATGCCTCCCCGCCAGGACAGGAAACATCCTTGCGACTGTAAGACAGGAAAAGCCTTTCTCACGTACTCTGCTCTTGTTTGGGTTTTGTCACAGCAGCAGGACATGGGTAGAGCCTGTGCAGATGGAAACTGAGGACAGGAACCAGAGGTGTGGATGTGCTCCTACTACACTGAATTCACCTTTCTTTCAAAATCCCTTGTGAAATGGTACCCAGCTCATGTAGAGTGTCTGTTCCTGCAGCGTGAGGAGCAGGGGGAGGACTGCCTTGCTGGAGTTTTGTTGCAGATTTAGTGCTGGGGTTATATAAACCTTTACTGACTTCATTGCAGACTCACTCGTTTCTAGTAGCAAGTGTTTCGTTCATTTATATAAGTCAGGAAGTTGCCCTTATACCTTATTGATTAAAATGTCTTAGCGTTTGAAGGACTCACAGGTATAATTTCTCCAAAATAGATTGTACTTTCATTTTTTAAAATCCACGGTTGAGTTCTGTGCATGATAAAGTGGAAGCAAGTGCTTATCAATTTCTTTATTGAAGTCTTCTGAATAAGTGTTTTCTCTTGGTTCATTTCAAACGGAGTCATATTCCTGAATCTAATTAGAGGCAGTTCATGTACTATGGGCTTATTAAGATTCAAGGCACTTTTTTATTTCAGCCTGTCTGATATCCCTTTTTAATTTCACTTAAATTTGAATTACTCTAAACATCATCTGTGCATATTGAAGATACTCAGTATTATTAATAGCGATGATGTTGACGAGTCTGTCTCGTCTCATTTTCCCAAGTCACATAACTTTATTTTGATTCTGGCGTGTGAATATTTGCGACTCTGTGTCCTCCTGTGGCAAACATCAATAACCAATCATGATTTTTTTTTTTTATTCTGGTAAGTCTAGACAAAGCCTTCTGCACTTACTTCATGAAGCACTGTGAGCCTCCATTCCCATTTGATCAGAGCTAGCCCACGTTTGCCATTTCTCCACCCTTGTGTGTGTGTGTGTGTGTGTGTGTGTGTGGAGCCCTATCTGTCCTAGAAGTTTTTGTGTACACTTGCCTTAAACTTAAGGGATCTACCTACCTCTGACTCCTGAGTGCTGTGTCTTTACTCTTTAGTTTGGACTCTTTCTCTGTTTTTGGATAAAGAGCTTCTACCTGCATAGACCCCTGTGTTACTGTTACAGATGTTTCTGAGTTTGTCAGGCTGCATGTTGCCTGCATCTCAACTTATCTGGTGGTCAGTCTTACCTGCCTATATGGAATGTCTGCTTAAAAACGACTTCCCTTAAAGGGAGGACTTTGCTCATTCAATTTGATGAACTTTTAAAACACTCTCATTGTTGATGACTTTGTATTCGCTGGGTGTCTGAATGGAGCAAAACCTTTCTCACTTCCTCTGGGTCTTATGCCACAGGCTGACTAGGCTTTCAATAAGCACTGTTCTAGAAAAACTCCTAAAGCAGTGACTTGCTGGCCTAGAAAATGAACAAAAGCAAGGGGTGAGGGAGAGGAGTTGAATTAGAAGACACAGGCATGTTCTGAAGTTCTGGATTTTACTTTAAGATTTGATCTTAGTGACATGAACTAATTAAAAACCAAACTGGTTTGGGTGTGGTGGTGCATACCTTTAATCCCATCCTTCTGGAGTGTCTGTTCAAGGCCAGACAGGGCTGCACTGTGAGATCCCCTCTCTCAAACAAGATAAAAAACAAACAAGCAAACAAAAAATGACCAAAAGAAAAAGCAACCATTGATCATATCCTTATGAACTGGAGGACAGAGTGGGAGGTGCTAGGGAAGTAGGAAGTCGGAAGGATGGGGTCCGGTATTGTGTGCACATGTCTTCCAGATGGGAAGGTGTGCCCGGAACTGTGCTTGCGTGAAGCTGACACTGGCATAGCTAACATGAAAATGCAGCTTTGAGCTGCTGCCTAAAAGGCAGAGCTGGAGTCTGCATGTGTCACTCATGAATCACTCTGCTGAGATGTCAGCTTTCCGCTGCTGCCTGATAGCATGATGTAAACACACTCTTTCCCACTGCTCAGCTGCCTGTCTCAGTTTCCTATGTTCAGTTCACAGTCGGAGTCTTAGAAAGGTAGGCAGGAGGTCTGAGAAAGTCTCATGCCTCAGTTCTGATCGGAGCTGAGAGCAAAGCTGGATGGTTCTTCTCCACTTCTCCTTCTGCAGCTGTGAGTGTGCTATGAAGATGTGCCTGATGCATATGAACGCATTAGGCTGTGTACCATGGGCTGTCTCAGTTGACTTTGAAAGCATTGTTGAGTATTGCAAGAATCTTACTAGAAATTGTTAATAAATAATAAATTCAATGCTGTATGTAAATCCTATTCTAAACTCTTTATGTATAATATTATTCTTATAATACTCCTACTTTTCATCTGTTTTGAAGTTTAGGAGATAAGGAGGTTGCTGTATACCTGCTTAGTGATGGAGCCAGGGACCAGTAGTTTCAGGGAGGTGGTTAGTATAACATGAGCCCATAGGAGTGTCTCAGACACAAGGTTCATCTCAGATATTATTTGGGCTTAGTTCTGTCAGTTTCCTGAGATAGGAACATTTGGAAAACCCTGTTTTTCTACCGTTCTTTCTTACCATATTTATCAGTGATTTGGCAACAGAAAAGTTAAAGAACAGTAGTTAAGGCTGTTACGATGGTTCAGTGGGTAAAGGCACTTGCTGCCATCTCTGAGACCCTGAATTTGGTCCACAGGACCTATTTATGGTGAAGGAGAGAAATGGATCCCACAAGTCTTCCTCTGGCTTTTATTTTATATACCTGTGCTCCCATCCCCACAGACATACGTCCACACACAAAACAGATACACAGACCACGAAAAATACCAGTGTGTGACTGGATGGCTGGATAGACCCTTTGGTTGAAGGGATAAGTCATGAGTGATTTATTATATTATCTTCTAAGTGCTAGATGCTATATAGTTAGATGATGGCTCTTTTGGCTAAAATGCCCTTACAAGTATTACTCATGCTAAGAACAAATCACTGGGTGTAGTTGGGGTAAAAAGATGAATGCAATGCATGGTTTGTTTATTTGTTTTGTTCTTTTTCTTTTTTTTCTTTCTTTCTTTCTTTTTTTTTTTTTTTTGAGACAGGGTTTTTCTGTAGCT
>NW_004949099.1:9894882-9927831 GCF_000317375.1 Microtus ochrogaster | reverse complement strand
CTCCTCCTCCTCCTCCTTCCTTCTTTTCAAATAAGGGAATAGTTGTTTGCTTTGGATATCTTGAAGTCTGCTCAGAGATTCCTTGGGCTTGGATAGTGTGTATGATGATGGTAGTAGTCCTAGACAGGACTTGGTGAGGCAGGGAAGCTGTGCCTGTTGGGACACCAAGGAACTCCAGTGGTACCATGAGCCTTGCAAGATGATGCTTGTGAAGCAGTGGCTGCAGGATCTGGGTGGCTACAGAAGGAGACTTAGCTGGTAGGATGAGGGTGTCTACGAAGGAGACAAGTCTACAGACTATATCTGCAAATAAGCCTTTTCTGAACACCATGACTATAAACCAGGTACTGTGGCCATCTCTGGAGTAGCTTGTAGGACACAGTGGTAGATTCTCGATAAAATACGGCAAGTAGTATAAAAATATCAAAATATTTGAAGGTTTTAAAGCATAAGTCTTATAAGGTACAAACTTGGTTCCACCCTTGAAGGGAGCTGAGGGTAAGTAAGCAGGCTGTGTTTACTGTTCTTTTTCTTTGGGGTCTTCCTAAACAGCTTTCCATTACAAATGGTGTCTTCCTTTTATTTAATTGTTTTTGTTTTCAGGAGACTGTTTTCCATGTAACCCAGGTTGGCCCTTAACTCCTGATCCTTCTGACTCTACCTCTTTAGTGCTAGAATTACAGGCATGTAGCATCAACTAATGTTTCTTTCCTTTGTTATTTAATAAAAATGTGGTTTATTACCACTGGGCAAGCTTCCTGAGCAAAACAATAATAGAAAATGCTGCTCTCTAGCTGATATTTGCTATAACCAGGTATTTCCCTGGAATTTCATTATGGGATAATGATTTAATTTCATGCCATCTTGGAGAGCAAATATTGGACTTTTACCTGTTTCATTATTTTATGAGTTCCAGAACACATGGGAATCAAGTTTGGAATGCAGGAGTCAGCCATAGTGAGTGTGTGCGTGGCTGTGTGTGTGCCTGTTTCTGTGTGTTTGTGAGTGTGTTTGTGTGTGTAGTGACATTTCTTCTGTATTTTAATAAATAAAGCTTGCCTGAAGATCAGAGATTTAAACAGCTGCACTGGTCAGCCTTACAGACCAGGCAGTGGTGACACACACCTTTAATCCCAGTAGCCACACTATTTTGCTATAGAAACCTGGAGGTAGTGGTGTGCGCCTTTAATCCTAGCACTAGAGAGGAATATAAGATGGGAGGAGACAGCTCTCACACACAGTCTCATTCTGAGATTCCTGGAGGTTCTCCTATATAGAGGAGAACCACTATATAGGACTGAGGTTAAGCTAAGAGTCAATGACTGGCTTTTTTTGCTTTTTTAGTCTGAGCTTTTATTAATTGTGCTTCATGTGTGTGTGTCTTATGGTTTAGAATTTCAGTTTTTAAATATAGAGGATTTGATTTGCTTTTTTCGGTTTTTGAAAGCTTGACCTCTGTAAATGACTTTGATATAGAAACTGTCTATAATACTACATTATGAATATTGATATGATAAATATTTAACATTTTCTGGTAAATACTTCATCTGACATGAAATTAGAGAAATATTATTTGAAACCATCGATGAAACGGCCAGAAAACATAATCATGTCCTTCTGATAATCCTAAAAACATTTTTGCTTTCATTATTTATTTGCTTTGCTTTAGCTTTCTGGGTAAAGCACATTCATTTGAAACATGCAGTTGCCATACATTCATCCGTACACATCTCTGGATCTATCTTTGACTGTGTGTGAAAAGCAAAATAGGAGAAGCTCAAGTTTCTATTTCAGTATGAAGGATTATGGGATTTTTTTTTCTATGCACACATTAGTGGAATCTGTGAGATCAGATGCATTCCCTGCTTGACAGCCTTGATGATTATGGTGCAGTAATAGTTATGGAAATGGAAGCATTGTTGAGTGTCTGCTTTGTGTTAGGTACAGTGATGCTTGCTCCAAAGACAGGACTGCAGTGATTGCAAATGGTAACCACAGGACTGATCAAGGTAGTCGGCCCAGAGTGGTAATTATAATCCTTGTGATGTAGGAAAAATGTCACAACCGTTCTGTGCCTCAGTTTCCCCTCTGCACCTGGAGATCATCCTGTATCTATCTACCTCACTTCATTCAAAATCAGACACTAGTGGAGCTGGAGAGATGACTGAGAGTTGAGAGCACCGGCTGCCCCTCCAGAGGACCTTAGTTCAGTTATCTGAGAGCCATCTGTAACCCTTCTTGGAGATCTGATGCCCTCTTCTGGCCTCCATGGGCACTGTACTGCACACATGCGGTATATGCAGGCAAAAAAAAATGACCATCACAGTGCCACTGTCCCAGGTCATAGCATGCTACAGGATTGTGGCCATTGTCTTTTGTGGGGCAGAGACTCAAAGGCAGCTTTCTATCGCTACTACTCATGACCTTAGCCATTTTACTGCATGTTCAACCTTCTGCCGGACCTATGCATAGTGAGGTACTCATCTAGAAATCTTAGGTGCATCTTCTCTGTGGGTTTGGATTTTAACTTGATTGTTTGGTATTGGAATGTAATAGTTGAGTGCAGGGAGGACACATCTCAGCTTTGAAGTCTTTGAGATAGGAGATGATCGTATTGACTGCAAACTGTTATTCTGGAAATGGGGCGAGAGAACTGTTAGTGGGGAACCACCTGGCCTTGTCTACTCTCACTAGAGCCTTTGTTATTTGCCTCTGTGAAGGCAGGCTAGCGTCTCTAGGTTTTAGATGGAAGATCCTTTTATCAGTAATCTGTGTATTTAATTACCATCCACTGTCTGCTTAATGACAATCCTGGGTATAGAGAATGCATTTGAGAGTGAATTAGATATGGCTTGTGCCTTTGGAACTATTCATAGATGCATGCAACACATCATAGGTATTGATGTATCACATAAACACATGTATGTAATGGCACAGTGAGAACTGTTTAAGCGGAAATGATGGTTCATCCAATCTCTGCTGAAAGAGCACATATTTTAGACTCATGCACCTTATGTTTACTGCTGCAACTCCTTTATTTGGTCATTGCAACATGAAAGCAGCTCTTGATGGTGTATAAATGAATGGGTGCAACTGTTCCAATAAAACTTTTATGTGTAAAAATAGGCAAGTGATTGAATGAAGCACACAGGTTGCCATTTGCGGACTATGATTTAGAGTAATGGGAAGGTTTTTCTAGTGAAAATTCTTTATTTGGAAAGATGATTTATTGAATTCAAGTGATAATGCTTACTTTTAGGAAAAGGGAATGTTCTCACACCCATATGCGCTTCCTTAGAGTGGAGCATGCTTGCTGGTGTGGGTCACTCTCCTACATGAAGAGTTTATTTTGTAAATAGTACCTGAAGTTTCAATAAATGGTTTCTCAACCTCCCAGTGCTGTGATCAAAGGCATAGTCAAGGCAATCCCTTATAGACATGTCCACAGGTTAGTCTGATCTAGACAGTTCCTTAATTGAAGATGACACCAGACTGCATCTAGTTGGTTGTTAATGCTAGTAGTTAAGACACTTGGTACCTTAGTTAGGATACCTATTGCTGTGCTAAAACACTATGACCAAAAGGAACTTGAGGAAAGGGTTTATTTCAGCTTAAAGTTTCACATCACAGTTCATTACCACAGGACATCAGGACAGGAATTTGGAGGCAGGAGCTGAAGCAGAGACCATGGAGGCAGACTGCTTACTGACTTGTTATGGCTTGCTGAGCCTGTGTTCTTACACTGTCCACTACCTGCGCCCCGAGTAGTTGGGGTCCTTCCACATCAATCGTTAATCATGAAAGTGTTCTACAGAGTTCGCTACAAGGCCAATCTGATGGAGGCGTTTTCTTCATTAAGATCTCTTTCAAATGACTCTAGTTTGTGTCAAGTTGACATAAAACCAGCCATCACATGCTTTTCTGGTAAAAATTGGATCCTGGTCACAATCCATGAGCTTGTTTGTTTTAATGAAACAAAAATTTTTGTATACATTCACGAGGAGTTCGATAGCTTAACTGCCTTTACTTGTACTTGAGATAGAGAATTCTTGTACTGTGAGTAGAGTGTACCCATGGGACTTTTCTGTTCCGTGCTCATGAGTACTAGCAGCTGTTTGTTCCCATGGACTCTCAAGCGTTTCCATTTATCACTTTATGTTCTATATCCCTGGAGGTCTGCAAGGTTAGAGGACCTGTCCGTAGATACTTTATGCTTGTGACAGGCATCTCTGTTGATATCACTCAGCCCTGCAGCAGTGATGAGAGAACAGCCACACGCAGTGTTGCACTGGCAGCTCTGCAGCAGTAATGGAGAACAGCCACACACAGTTAACAGGCAGCTTTGGTTGTGCTATAACAAACACTGGCTGATACAGGGCTCAGAAGAATTGATTAAGAGGTACTCTGTTAGGCAGGTAGACTTGCCTTGGGTCCCAACTCTTGTTGATGGAACACTGTGTAGGGAGGGGGAGGGAAATGGGAGGCGGTGGCGGGGAAGAGACAGAAATCTTTAATAAATAAATAAATTAAAAAATAAAAAAAGAGAAACTGAGGCTGACCATTCTCAGGGCAGGGCGGGGGAGGAGGTAACTGACTGGTGATGTCAGTCAGGGTTAGCTTTTGGGAATACCAGCATATATGCTATTTTTGTTGTTGTTTGTTTGTTTATCTTTGCTGTTAGGGTTAGGAGTACCTTGTGAGCAGTGATTGGGCCATTTATTTATCAGCTACTTTAAAAAATAATTAAAGAAAGTTTTATGAGGAGCTGGAGTGATGGCTCAGCAGGGGATCATGTGCTGCACTTGAATAGGACCCACGTTCAATTTCTAGCACCATTCCCACATCTGAATTAAAAATGAGTAAGGTTTGCAAATGAATGGATGTTTAGCTTGATGCTGTTTTACCAAACCACCTATAATCTATTTATACTACACAGAGAGCACTTGCTAAATGCTTGTAGCGTTAATGTAAATATTTGTTTATTTTAATGGTTTTTGTACAGAAAAAAAATTTGTTGCTTTCTATATTTAATATTTTACTATCAATAATTTACCTTTCTGTGTAATAGAACCCCCAACTTCAAGGTTTAAATCATTTTCTTTCATTCTGCCCTTAAGGTATTTGTGATTAAGAACTTCACATGTCTTTCAAATAATATAAGCAATATGATGCAATTAGCATTTTATATTTCTTTTGAAGTATAAAATGCTTAATCTAGGACTGGTTTTTTTCATTCTTGCTTATAAGATCGGTTTCATGTCTTCATAGTAAATAGATTATAGTACTTATCTACTTCAAATGTATGCCCTTGAATCCCTTTCTTACAAGCACAATGTATATACTTCATGGTTTATTTGTCTATTTATCTATATTTTGCATATACGTATATATGCGTGTGTGTCCAGGTTCCTAGCCAGACCTTACGTAACCCTAAGAATTTCTTTCCATAGGATCACCTTTATGTTTATAATTCCCCATTTCAGACTTACTTTTGTTTGTTTTGATGAGGCAACACTTTGAAAGACCTTGAGATGATATATTGGAGGTGGGAATCTGCCATGCCTACAGGATTGGTTGGAACACTCTGCCTGTTTCCTGGGAAGAAAGTTTGGAGATTGAATTCGGTCACAGCTGGCAAATCAGAATTGTGAGGCACGTGGTTGGGATAAGAGAGTTTGAAAATTGTTGGAAAGTAATAAGGATTTAGTGTCAGAAAACACTACACAGTATATCTCTTGCTGATATGTAACTCAGTGTAGGCCTCGACAGTTATTTATCGGAAAGAACATTCCTCTACAGCAGTGGTTTTCAACCTGTGGATTGTGGCCCCTTTGTGGGAGGTCGTATATCAGATATCCCGCATAGCAGATATCTGCATTATGATTTTTAACAGTAGCAAAATTGCAATTATGAAGTAATTTTACATGAATGAATACAATTTAATGATTGGGGTCACCACAGCATGAGGAACTGTTTTAAAGGGTTGCAGCATCAGGAAGGTTGAGAATCACTCTCCTACAGAGTGCCACTAAGTAGGCAATGCAGAAGGTTTCCAGGGAAATGGGAAGGTGTACCCCATCCCTCAACAGCAAATCTCAGGGGTGTTCATTGGTTGTGGCTCCTTATCCAGCTCCCGCTGAGAAGGTTCTTACATGACCAGATACTCTTCCTCCATGTTTTACATAGCTACATATTAAGAAGCCCTTTCAGCTAAGCTCCTTTCTCTCTGGTGGGAATTTGGTGGTCTTCTATGATTGTTTAACATGCCAAGTCCTTCTGGTCCATCTTCTAATTACCCCACATAACTTATCAGCATAGACTGTAAGTGTTAATCTTGATCCTCAGTGTGATTGGCTTTAGAAGAGCCTGGGAGATTGTGGAGCACACTTCTACCTGTGTCTTTGAGAGCCTTCCCAGAGAGTATTAGCCTAGAGGAGAAGACTCTGAAGGTAGGATGCCCCATCCCATGGGTTCAGGGTGGAATATGGTGGGATATGGGGAGAGCCAGGCAGCATTAAGTGAATTCTTCCCCTGTCAAACCCATGTCTCCGTGGTCTCTTGGCCTCCTGACTGATGATGTGACTGGCTGTGTATGCCGTTCCACACCCTCCCTTTCACTCTAGACAAACTTCAGAAATGGAGCAGCATGGGTCCTTCCTCCTTTTGTTTTGTCAGATGTTTTGTTACAGCAGTGAGGAAATTTGGGTGCTGTTCCACCTTCACTTGTCTTTCACGCATGCCTTCATCGAGTGAAACTGAGCACTGCTGTGTGTGTTCTGTGCTGCAGCTGCTCAGTCCTGGGCAACAAACAAAGCTGGTGTTCTAAACCCTATAAATATTAAAGTGTGGTTATAAGTAAAAAATGTATGAAATGGGAAGAAACTATAGGTTTAACTATAGCCACACTTTCATATCCATTTCTGCTTTTGTCCCCTGAGCCCAGTTAGAAATGTAGAAGCCATATGAGTTATTGCTCTGGAGAAAATTTAACATGAAGAGTAGATCAAAGAAATATGTAGGTTAAGGAAAACCAAAGTGGTAGGATTCTGAAACAGGCTGTGACTTCAGACAGCAGCTGCTGCTCCTGGAATGAGGAGCAGGGAGCTTCTTCAAGAACTCTGGGACTTGGTGTGGGGTCCTTCAGAGCTGGGGCTCCACAGATGCCATTTCTGTCACCAGATTCTTAGCCTCCATGTGGTGCCCCATGTTGGCAGACAATAATGGGAAGTCAGGTGACAGAGGAGAAAGTAATTTTCCACTGGGCAGTGAGCACCTAAAACTGAGATGCTATTTCATTGACATCACTGCCAAGGCCTGCCTGTGTTCTAGTGCACTGCATCCAGGAAGCGTGATCAGATGAAAAGAAAAGCCTGAGACATGGATACACAAAGGCCCTTTTATTCAAGAGTTAGTGCCAGTTCCCTCTGTGTGTGTGTGTGTACTTGCGTTTTTGCAGTGTATGGCATTTCTCAAAGGAGGGTCTAGTTCCATGGTGTTCAAAGTAGATGCCAAGTAAGAATTAGTTTGGAGATAACTGAATATCATCAGATGGGCCTTCTTTCCGTGTGTGTGTGTGTGTGTGTGTGTGTGTGTGTCTGTGTATGTGTTTGTGTATTGGATACACAGATTAATGGAGATATGTTAAATTAATACGTAAGAGCCAATAAGAAGCTACAACTAATGGGCGAAGCAGTGATTTAATAAATATATAGTTTCTGTGTGATTATCTTGGGGCTGAGCAGCCGGAAACCAACAAGCGGGCTCTTGACAAGTCTCATTGCCGTTATATTATTAAAACTTTTAAAGTGCTATATTCTGTAGCTCTCTGAAGTGTTTGAAAACCATGTTTCTATCTAAAATATGTCTGTTTGACCTTGAAAACATATCTAACATGACTACAAATTTGATTGTTAGGTGACTAACTACTAACCTGTAATTCTTAATTATCCTAAATAGTTTGTAATAATAACTTTCAGGGACTTGAAATTTACATTACATTGTTAAATGAACTGCATAAGTACAAAACCTTAAATGAGATCAGAAACATATATACAGTATAACAAAAATAACCTTGAATTTGTATTAATATACAAAAATCCATACCAATGTAAAATATTTAAGACCAGTAGTTGAATTTTAACTTAAAAGTAGATTCAATAATCTACTCCTTTTCCTGTCATTTCTATACTGTATCTCCCCTTTTTCCCCTTTAGAAAGAGATCCTTACATCTAATCTCCTTTGCTTAGTGTCTCCCTGACCATATCCAACAGCAGCTCTCAGCCAACCCTCTACATGACGATAAACATCTGTAATCCATTGAATGACCAAAAACCATCCTTCCCACCTCTTGGAATTACGGGTGTCATGTTCTATAGACTGCTCCCTGTTGTTTAAGGACCCTGAGAAAATTGACAATTCTGGGAGAGCTAGCTGCATTTTTGTTGTTGTTGTTTAATCTCTCTGTGGTTGGAAAGTGCAGAAGTTATTTGATGTAGTCTTGAGGCTGGATCATCTCAGATAGCAGCTTTGACATAGTTTTAGGTGCATAATTTTGAGGAGACAGCAACAGAGGCATTCTGAGAGGCTACAATACCTGGGCTACTTGTCTTCATTGGTGTTTGGTCCTTTTTTACTTTCTGAAAACACAAACTTTTTTGTTTTGTTGTTTGTTGTTTTTGTTTTTTGAAACTGGGTTTCTCTGTAGCTTTGGAGCCTGTCCTGGAACTAGCTCTTATAGACCAGACTGGCTTCAAACTCACAGAGATCTGCCTGCCTCTGCCTCCCAAGTGCGGGGATTAAAGGTGTGGAGCCCTACTGCCCGGCTGAAAACACATACTTTTAAAGGTAACACATATATCTGTATTAATTCAAGTATGGAATGTGAGATGTACTCAAGTCAACTAAAGGTATCTTCAGATTTATAAATCTGTTTGGACTATATAACCAAAGTGTATTATAATCTCTATCCATGTCATATAAAAGATGGCATGTAATAATAAATCATGAGAACTCTAGCTTACAAGATTTATCATTTCTCATCCAGTTTCAGATCTATTTCCATGTAGGGGGATCAGCATATAAATCACCTTTTAGTTTTTCTTTTGCTTTTTTTTTTCTTTATATCTATAGTCAAGATTTTCAGGAGGTTTTCCCTGATCAAATAGGATCTTTATTAATTTTGAAGGAATCCATAGCTTTTTGTTTCCCATCGAAACAAAAGCAAAACCTTTCCCCCAATGCCACATATTTCTTATTTCCATTCTGAAATTAAGACATTCTTAAAATATATAGCTTGGTTTAACTTAGCAGTTTCCATAATTCAGCGTCTCTCAGCAGGTATCTTTTTTGTTGTTGTTTTTTTTCTTTTTTTTGTTCAATAGCATTTTAAAAATTCCAAGTCAACAGAGCACTGTTAGGATCCCGACACCCTATGTATTTCTTGTCTGTACATGACTTTTTTCTTTTATATTACTTCACTATATCTTTAAAGATTTCACTTTATTATTTTTAGACAATTTTTCTCTATGACTATCTATGCCCAGTTTCTTTCTTTAGCATCTAAGTATGTTTTTAAACATACTGTATTTGGTTAGAGGTTTTCTTGGTCTGGACCTGACTTTACTAAGCACCTGTAGCCTCCTTTGACTGGGTGAGCCAAACCTTAAACTGTTAAGGTGCAGCTTGAGCCTCTGCTGCATGGCTCTGCTTAGCACATGGCCTGGCAGCTGGCTCTGCCCTCTTTAGGTTGGTGTGAATGGAATCTCATGTCTTCTGGCCCCAATTCTGGAAGGTGCTTCTGCCTGGTCATCTGCCACTGAGTAGTGCACCACTTAAAAACCCCATTCAGTTGCTCAGTAGCAGGGCCTCTTTAAAGAGCTAGATCTCTGTAGGCCACTAGCACTAAGCTTACCCATGAGACCATGGTTGCTAGAAAGTTTTCTCAGGCCTTATATGGATATATGTGGCTGGATGTTGGGCATCAAATATTCAAGCTTTCTTAGACTAATTTTGGATCATTAGCCTGCAAATAATGACATGTAGACTTATTATTGTCTGTGAAAGCTTGGTCTTAGCTTAGATGTTTTCTTTTATTTTCTTTTCATTTTTCTTGATTTTTATTGAGTTCTGCATTTTCTCTGCTCCCCTCTATGCCTCTCCCCTCCTATGGTCTCCTGTGCCAATGCTTTCATGTGTACTTACTATTTTCTCTTCTATGAGGTTCAGTGTGTCTGGATTTATGTTGACGTCTTTGATCCATTTGGACTTGAATTTTGTGCATGGTAGATATGGATCTATTTTCATTCTTCTATATGTTGATATCCAGTTATGCCCACACCATTTGTTAAATATGTCTTATAACTTAATTATCCACATTTTTTTAGTATATGTTCTGCCACATGGCTTGGTTGTCTTTTACTATGTTATATCCAACTTGCTCCGAGTCTACACCTAGGTTCTTCCTCCCAGTTTTTCTCTCTCTTCTTGGAAGTCCTGCCTATCCTCTCCTGCCTTGCTATTGGCCATTTAGCTCTTTAATAAGCCAATCAGAAGACACCTTAGAGACATATCTTTACAGTGTAAGCAAATATTCTGCAATAGATGATACTCTTTTTTTTGTCGCTTAAGAAAGGAATAGGTTTGGTGGCATACGCCTTTAATCCCAGCACTCGGGAGGCAGAGGCAGGCGGATCTCTGGGAGTTCGAGACTAGCCTGGTCTACAAGAGCTAGTTCCAGGACAGGCTCCAAAACCACAGAGAAACCCTGTCTCGAAAAACCAAAAAAAAAAAAAAAAAAGGAGTAGGTTGCCTGCTAATTTGTCTGGATGAAAATGATTCCACAGGCTTTTAGCTTTATCCCTGAGGCCATTTTCTGTTGCTATAAGGAAGTATTTGCTACTTAGTAATTTATAATGAAGAAAATGTGCCTTATTTCGCATAGTTCTGGAGACCAGGAAGCCTGAGAGCATAGTTCCAGTGTCTTGTGAGGGCTCTCTTGCAGCATCAAGCTGTGGTGAAGTAGAAAGGCTGATGGATGCATGGGGAGAGAACATAAAGAGCAGACTTACTTTATCATGTACTGTGTGGGGGGCAGTGAACCCACTGTCATGGGGAAGCCTTCACTTCCCTGAATGACACAGGCCACTTCCCAACATGATCACAGTGATAGTTGTATTTCACAGTGAGTTTCAAGGTAACAAACTGTACCCAGACTGTGAAGCCTGCTTGTGTTTTCATTCTCTCTGTCACTATGACATCCAAGCAGGCACAGCATGGCTGATCTGCAGCTTATTCTTTTTTACTTTGGACTGTGTGTTGAAAATGTTAGAGTCTCACCAAAGCTGAAGTAAGCTTCACCTGGATTAGATATTCCCTGTATTTACTTCTTAGGTGTTTTAAGTCCCTCAACTTTACAAGGGTATAGTTTGACTAAAGCTGCATTTCCTCACTGCTCACTTTGAGGTATCAGATTGTCGGCTTTGCCAGGCACTCCTGTCTGCTGATGCTTTTCTGAGTCCCCGATGCTTACACTGGCCTATCAGATGAACGGCAGCTTTTCTTCCCACAATTCCCTGGAGGACAGTGTGTGGCAGGCGTTCTGCACTGCAGAATACATCCCATAGTTTTCTGATACTGAATACGCATTTGGATAAAGGCAAGGCTTTTCCAGGGAGATGGCTCAGCGAGGGAGAGTGCTTCCTGCACAGACTTGAGTGTGATCCCTTGCACCCATGTAAGGAGTCAGGGCCAGAACGCCAGTGCTGTGTGTGCAGGGTGCCTGACGTTTCCAGTCCAGGTTCCATGTGAGAACACAGCTGCAAGGAAATAAGGTGGCATATACTAGAGAAAGATACCTGAAATTCTTCTCTGGCTTTTTCATGTATACTTAGCATGCACACACATCTCACACATGTGCTACACACACACACACACACACACACACACACACACACACACATACACACACACACACACACATGATTGAGTTAATTTTCTCCCCTATCACTGCACAAGAATTGATAGTTTATGGGGTTTTCTTGCATAGCTAAGACATTTTATATGGAATATATTGGGGAATGAGTGCAGTGGCATGTAATTCTGCAGATTATAATTTTGCTTAAGAAAAATCTGTCAAACTTAAAAGTGGGTTTTACGTTGTAGTATTGTTGGGTTCATCAACAACAGCAAAATGTCTTCCCAAACACACAACAAATGTCTTTCTCAATACAAATAGTGGACTGCAGACCTCCCTGACACCAACTAGCATTCTGCAGAGAGAATGTTCAAAATGTCAGAAAGGTGATCTCAGGAATTTCTCCAGCAAAGGTTGCTCATTTACTCCCCTCCAAATTATTGCTTCAGCTTCTAGTATGACAGGTGAGCCTGTGAGATTGAGTTAGCCAGGTTGCTTGAAACTGCGGCTATAAAGAAGCCATGAGAAGTCTATTGCTGTCTGGTCAATCTTATCAAACTCAAATGGACCCTAAATTGTTAAGCAGTATTAGATTATTGGAAGGAGCAGGAGTGAGTTGGTTGAAATAAAGTCTGCACCTTGCAAGTTCCTAACAGAATTTATTGGAACAGACGATGGGGTGTGGGTGTCACTTAGGGAAGATTAAAAACTGGGAACTGAGGGTGATTGAGGAAGGGAGCTGGGCTCTGAAGGGCCTATCTGATGTGGAGATTACAGTCTTGACCAGGGTCATGTGATGCAGACATGTGTCAGGTTCTCTGGTGCTGCAGATGTGTGATTTTTGTCCTTCAGCAGCAGCTGGAGAGTGGTTTTGAACTAACATATCTGCTTTACTTAGTGTCAGAGTGGATGTGTTTGCGCAGGCCAGTTGGAATAAGATGTTACAGTATTTTTCCTTCCTGTATATTAGATGTGATCTCTGATGCCATGTGTAAATGTATAAAACTAGTGTGGTTAGCTGAGGAACCAATGGACCAAGAATAAAAATGTTATCCATTGGAATTTGGGAGGAATTCACCCATGGCTATTACGTTACTATAATATACTGATTTTGTTTTCAGAGAACCTCTTTACTTGGCTATGATGTTTGAAAGCCGAACCTCCTTTTGCCACTAGCAACTCACTTCAGTGAGTGCCAGAAGTAATGTGAATGAGCACATAGACACCCATACCCACTCACTCACACTTAGACACTCACATACACTTAGACACTTACCACACCCACTCACCCACATAGACACTCATCACACCCACTCACACACAATTAGACACTCACCCACTTATAGACACTCATCACACCCACTCACCCACCCACTTATAGACACTCACCCACACCCATTCACACACAATTTATAAAAACCATATGAAGCAGTTGTCTGATTTTCAGAAAATTACTTCTAGAGTTATTCACTCATACCCTAGGTGAGAAGAAACTCTCATTTTAAACAACATGTCAGACCATGTCTCATTGTGTCAGAGTACCCGGAACCTTGAGAAAGAAGAGGTCTGCTTTGGCTCACAGTGTGAGGGATACAGTCGTCATGGTGGGGAAGGCATGGTGGGAGAAATGGGAAGGGGCTGCTTACCTTGCATCCTCAGTTATGAGGCAGGGGTAAGCCTGCTTTCTCATTTTTATTCAGTCTGGGACTGTGGGTCAGAGAATGGGATATATAGCCCACTGTTAGGGTGTCTTCCCACTTCAGTTAGCTCACATTAGGAATCCCTTCCCGGGGCTGGAGAGATGGCCCAGTGGTTAAGAGCTCTGCCTGCTCTTCCAGAGGTCCTGAGTTCAATTCCCAGCAGCCACATGGTGGCTCACAACCATCTGTAATGAGATTTGGTGCCCTCTTCTGGCCTGCAGGGATACATGCAGATAGAACACTGTATACATAATAAATTAATAAATAAATAAATAAATAAATAAATAAATAAATAAATAAATAAATAAATAAATAAATAAATAAATAAATAAATAAATAAATAAAAAAAAAAGGAATCCCTTCCCCCAAATACCAGAGGTTTGTTTTCCTGATGATTCTGAGTTCCATCAAGTCAGTTGTCAAGATGGCATGGCTGTCATGATCCTGCCTTCTGTGTGGGCTCACCTGTCCCATAAAGATATCGTACTGATGCAAGGGCAGTGCCCACCCCAGGGCTGGATGCTCACACTGGCTTGCTGAGAAGTATCAGCGTGAAGGAGGTGTGTCCCACCTTTACACCTCAGTTCCTCATTGAGAGCATGAACTGTTGGCGTGCTGTGATCTGAGATTTCCTTCAGATCTCGTTAGTCTTATAAAAGTAATTAAAAACTAAAAAAAGGAAAGAAAAGAAAATCAATGGGAAATATAATTGGAAATTATTACTTATTAGAGGTAATTAGAAAAATTACCTTTTTTAGTTTTCTTTCTTTTTGATTAATGAATCAAGTCTTCATGGAGTCAAACGTGGTTATTACATTTAGCATGTAAATATTTTTATTCAGAAAGGTGGAGAAAGTAGAGGTTAATCCCATAGTTACCTATGTGTGTAGTAGTTCAGGTTTGGATCACTGGACAATTAAAAGCGTAAAGTGTAACATAATGGTGAAGTGTCTTGGTGACTTGTCTCAG
Organism: Microtus ochrogaster; assembly: GCF_000317375.1. NCBI lineage: Eukaryota > Metazoa > Chordata > Mammalia > Rodentia > Cricetidae > Microtus > Microtus ochrogaster. The sequence continues at coordinate 9,913,250 of NW_004949099.1, read as the reverse complement.
AACCCTCGAAGCCCCTCCCGGGAGCTACCGTTGTCCTAAACCTTCCGTTTCCAGATTCCTTTGATACATCAGCGTAGATGTTTTCATAGGAAGCTTTTCTATGCCTTTCATGTTCAAGTATGTGTAAGTGTTGTATATGGCTCTCCCTCTCCTGGTTGCTTGTTTTTCTGTTATGCTTTGGAAAATACCTGCCTGCATCAATGCATTTCAAGAACTGTTTCATTAACTTGAAACATTTTCAGTCTTCCTTTGCATATGCTATCTCATATTTAACTCTCTCTTTCTTAGATAAGGTCCCTGGTAGCATCAGCTATCCTCAACCTGCTATGCCGGTGAAGGTAGCCTTGAACTCCTGATCTCTTCTCACGCTGTCCAAGTGCCTGTGTCACCACATGGCATCGATCCTTACTCATTTCTTTTCAGTTATTTTTACAAATTGTAATCAGAGTCATGCTTTCTCCTTGGGGAGAAGCTCAGGCCATCTGTTGTAGCAGGCTGTGGCCACAACAAGTAGTTCACCATCAGCCACAAGGATTAATATGAAATAATGGAAGAAAGATGCAAGATCAAAGACCGGGCAGCTCTGATGTGGTGGAGTGGTGTACAGGGATGTTAATAATTAAGTGGATTACAAAGGCCATTTTGAGCCAAATTCCAGGTTTTGTTTCTAAAGAAATCTGTTAAAAATGGCTGAAAAATTCTTAAATTCACCACATTCATTTGCAGCAACATTACTAGGTACATGTCTTATTCTAGGTTTCCTTCCTCCTCAGCGTCTGTCCGTCTGATCCCTTCGGTAAGCATTTGCTTCTCCAGGCCATTCCCTCTAGAGTCTTTTCACCTCAGTCTGTCTTCACTGTTCTCTGCAGTGTAGCTGAGAGGGCAGCAAACCCTCCTGTTTGTAAATAAAGCTTTATCAGAACATGGCCATTCCTTTGTTAACCTGTAGCTTCTTTGGGCTGTAGAGGCAGGAATGGTTAGTTACTGCAGAGAACATCTACTGTTCTTATATTCTGGGCCTTGCTTGTAAATTTGCTGACCCTGGTTTATTTATTGCAGCAGTCACTTAACTGGTTTTATTTTCTATGAAGAAGACAGAGTGACTTTTCCAAACTCTGGTGTTGATAGTTTGTTTGTTTGTTTGTTTGTTTGTTTGTTTGAGACAGGGTCTCACAGGGTCTGGCTGTCCTGGAGCTTCTTATATATAGACAGTATTGGCTTCTGTTTCTCAGAGATCCATATGCCTCTTCCTCTGCCTCTCAAGTTCCCCTCTGCTGAGATTAAAGGTGTGGGCCACCATGCCCAGCCTATGACTTTGATCTTGTTACCCTGCTTCCAGTTTGGCTTGAACAGCAGCCTCCTAGACTTACCTGCATGGCCTGGCGCTCTCTCATTTTTCCCATTTCTCAGCATCCTTAGCTAGTTTCTCTGTATCCTAGCCTTTTCTCTCCTCAGAGCCGTGGAACACTGAGGCCTGCCAGCCTCCTGTGCTTCTTGGAGTCTGTTCACATATCTACCCCTTCTCTAGCCTCAGGTCCCCACATAAATGCCATTTCCTTGGGGGCAGTGACAGTCTATAATTGGCGCATATAGCTCACCATGCATGCTTTATTTCCTCAGTAGCACTTCTCACTCTATCTAATTACATTCAGCATTTGTGTGTCCCCCTTGTCCTGGGACAGTGACTGTGATAGCAGAGAACTTGTCTGTTTACTGACACCTTGGAATGTCAGATTCAGCAGCCACCACATTCTAGGTGATCAGTGGAAACTGTTATGTACATGAACACATACAGCTTCTGGAGGTTTCCTTGAGCAGGCTTTGTCTTCATTTTCTGTTGCTATAATGGGATATCATATTATAGGTAATTTATGAAGAAAGCACATTCATTTCCTACTGTTTGAGAGGCTGGAGAGTTCAAGGCCAGGGCCTGCATCTTGCTTGTTGAGAGCCTTCTTACTGGTTCCCTGTGGTGAGAGGAGTATATTCCAAGAGATAGGGCCAAACTGGCTTTATAGTAGACCTACTTCAGATAAGCCTTTAATCTGCTAATCCACAAACAGATTAATCCATTTAGTAATTAATCACTTTTAAAGGTCCCGCCTCTTAATACTTTACCATAAGGATTAAACTCCGACCTGAGTTTTGCTGTGAACGTCGAAAGCACAGCAGAGTTCAGTGCCAGGATATGTTTCTGCTGCTTTCATTTGTTTATCTACAAATCAGTCTTGCCGACTTCTACTCACAGTGCAAAATGAAGGTGCTTTTCTTCGTCCCGGCATCAGCTGGCACGTTCTCTGGCTGGGCACAGGCAGGCATTTGGAAAGGATGCGGCTCAGGATATTTTAGAGCCCTTTCCACATTTGTTTTTGCTGTTGTGCTAATATGCCAGTGTTAATCAAGGTCACATGTTTGCCTCCTCTCTTTGCTGCTGGCAGAGGAGCTGTGCAGAATTAGGGAGGGAACCCTCCTTTGGGCATTTGTCTTTCCTGCAAAGAGTTTTCACGATTCTCTGCTGTTTAAGACACTATGCTGCTTTCCGCTGAACCCAGGATACAAAGAGTCAGTATCTTTTTTACTCTTAAGTCTTTTGACTTATTTAAGCCCATCCAGCAACCCCTTTTCACCCTGGGCTCCAGGTTTTCCCACTGAACCATGTGTTCACCACAGACCATGCCTCCAAACCTTTCCACCTCTCCCCAGCCTCTTCCCCTTGCCCTAGCTAGTTTCGTGGCTCAGGAACCACTTGTGCCATCTCCAGTTTCGGTGACTGACGATCAAAGGCTCTACAGTCACACACTTGGGTTTAAAGTATGGTTCTTCTTCCTGGCAGCATCCTCATCCTCAGCTTTTTGTCTCTCTAAGCCTTCCTTCATTTGCCCTCCTATGGAATGGATTTCTGGCAGTCCTTGCTAGAAGAATTAAATGAAGTAATGTTGAAGTGGATATAGAAGCTTCAGGAACCTCATGGTAATCAGATGTCCACAGTATTCAATTTGGTTTAAAGCTGTAATCCTGGCCAGGGATGTGGCTCAGGTAGTGGTGTGCTGCAGATAGAAGTCCTCTGTTTACAGGAAGGTCCAGGTGGAGCCCAGCATCAAATAAACCAGATGTGTAATGATGTAGTCCTCTAATCCTGGTATGTGCTCAAAGTTGGAGGAGAGCCTTGACTCCATAAGGATTCCAGGAATACATTTGGCCCTGTCTCAGAAATGAAACAAACACTAAAGCAAAATAATCCAGAAAACAAAATATTAAGACGTTGTAAAGGAACCCCAAGACAAATGAATTAGAAATAGGAATCTGACACAACAAGGCTTTTGCTTTTTTTTTAATTAATTAATTTATTTATTAAAGATTTCTGCCTCCTCCCCGCCACTGCCTCCCATTTCCCTCCCCCTCCCCCAATCAGCTCCCCCTCCCTCTTCAGCCCGAAGAGCAATCAGGGTTCCCTGACCTGTGGGAAGTCCAAGGACCACCCACCTCCATCCAGGTCTAGTAAGGTGAGCATCCAAACTGCCTAGGCTCCCCCAAAGCCAGTATGTGCAGTAGGATCAAAAACCCATTGCCATTGTTCTTGTGTTCTCAGTAGTCCTCATTGTCTGCTATGTTCAGCAAGTCTGGTTTTATCCCAGGCTTTTCCAGACCCAGGCCAGCTGGCCTTGGTGTGTTCCTGATAGAACATCCCCATTGTCTCAGTGTGTGGGTGTACCCCTCGCGGTCTTTTGGGAATATACCCAAGAGATGCCCTATCATACAACAAAAGTATATGCTCAACTATGTTCATAGCAGCATTGTTTGTAGTAGCCAGAACCTGGAAACAACCCAGATGCCCTTCAATGGAAGAATGGATGAAGAAAGTATGGAATATATACATATTAGAGTACTACTCAGCAGTAAAAAACAAGGACTTCTTGAAGTTTGCATGCAAATGGACGGAAATAGAAAACACTATCCTATTAATTAGGGTGAGGTAAGCCAGACCCTAAAAGAGGGACATGGGATGTACTCACTCATATTTGGTTTCTAGTCATAAATAAAGGACATTGAGCCTATAATTCGTGATCCTAGAGAAGCTAAATAAGAAGGTGAACCCAAAGAACATCATATAGGCCTCCTCCTGAATATTAACCTTCATCAGGCGATGAAAGGAGACAGAGACAGAGACCCACATTGGAGCACCGGACTGAAATCTCAAGGTCCAAATCAGGAGCAGGAGAGCACGAGCAAGGAACAACAAAGCTTTTGAGTGGCCAAAAAGCTCAACTCTCAACCTTTTTCTCATAGGACAGATTGTAGATGCTTTCGTCTTACTGCTGGACCTTGGGCCACAGGCTTGATGTGTCAGAGCTGCATGTACCATGTGTGTAGTGAGTGGAGCAAAGCAGGCCTGAGGCTCTGAGTGCAACCCTAGGCTGTCTTTCTGTGTGTTCTCTTGTCAGGGAACCGTGAAGAACATCTGTTCTAATTAAGTTTCATGTGCCATCAGTGCTGGTTTCTCGGGTCCCACAGCATCAAGGTTATTGTTTCTGATTTGTCAGCATCTCCATAGTCTGTTCTTTAAGATGGAATAAAATATTGGGTAGATTTTTTTCTGTTGTAAGTCACTGTTTTCTGTGTTCTCTTCTTGTAACTGTTGAGTGATAGAGTCCACCAGAGAGCCATTACCTGTGGTGTATTATTTTTTAAAAGAATTTATTTATTTTCTTATAATTCATCTGTATGTGTGCCTGTATATATTTATGGGTACCATGTGTGTTCAGGTGCCTGAAGAAGCCAAAGAGGCTCGAGCCCAACTAGAGCTATATAGGTTGTTGTGAGTCATGATGTGGGTGCTGGTCCTAGGTTCTCTGCAAAGCAGTAAGCAGTCTTAACTGCTGAGCCATCTCTCCAGCCCTAATGCTGGATCTTTTTTTATTAGCATGGAATTCACAAACATTTCTCCAGTGCTATTGATATGGACTAGTTGATATATATGTATGTGTGTATGTATACATATGTATACACAGAAAATATATATTACACATATACATATGTATACATGCATGCATACCTGTGTGTGCACACACATATTAGTTTGCACATTTTTTTTCCTGTATAATAAAAAGGCCAAAAATTTTTAGGCAGGGACTTGGATTGAAATCTTGACTATTACTTAACCATTATAGTGACCCCATACAGGTTAGGTTAGTCTCTGACTTTCAGTGCTCCTTGTCTGTGGGATGAAAGTCCTAGATCGAGTGGAGTGCACCGTGAGCTTACTCGCTTCATTGTAAGATACTTACCAAAAGAGACTTCTGATTCTTCCCGTTGTAAAGTTGTAAATTACTGATCTTTCTGTGATTGTTGAGAAATTCAGGCCCAAGGATTCCACAGTTAGAGTTTAGAAATACCTTCCCAAATGCTTTTAAAGCAAGAGCAGCAGGGCCCCGTGGGCAATTTCCTGTCCTTTATATGATCACCTAGGATTTTACTCAGGGGCTGCCAGGGTGTCTCCGTGCATCACTTCTCCTTCGTTATGTTTTGCATTAAATAATAACAGCCAACGTTTCTGAGCACTTATCTTGAGCATTGTTCTGATTAACTTGCATATATTAACCCATCTAATCAACAACAGACAAGAGCTTGGGCCTGGTAGTCTTCATCTTATAAATGAGGTACGTTGGCTCAGCTGCCATCTTCTCATTTGATGGGGTTCAGGAAGATCCCTCAATTCTGTTTAGAGTTTAAGAACTTAGCCACAGGGGCTAATTAACTGGCTAATTAATTTCCTTATAGCATGCCAAGCAGGGACACTCTCAATGGAGACTGGCCAGAGGCTGGTTTGTTTTCAAAGGTAATTCCAAATGAAGACCCTGAACTTCCCATTGTTGTCGCCACCCCTCTATGCTCCTTTCCACGCACTTGTGTCCTGCTCATTGTCACCACTGCTTTTCTCTTGATCTGACATGTTCTCAGGCTGCAGGAGGTGGCATGTATGTCTCCACTGTCGCATCGAGTCCACATGGATAGGTCATCTTCTTATTCCTCTTACAATTAGGATTCCACTCAATCTCTTTATGAGGCGGTGCAGTTAAAGAGGCTGCTTCATTAGAGCCTGTTTTAAGCGAGCCAGCCTTTTATTTTACAACACTCATATTGAGACACATTGCGTTATATCTGTCTTTTCATTGACACCACCACATTTATTTGAGCTCAGTATGTCCAAGTAATGTGACCAAGGTAGATTTATGAGGACTCATTTGCATCCAGAACAACATTGGCAAAACTAAAATATCACAGACACTAACTTTTGGCTTGCCACAGCCCACTTAGCATCTGCCTTCGTCACTGGGCCTGTAATGAGAGGGAAATATATTTTCCTGGAGTTTACAGCTAATTCCTTGTTGCTATTCCACTGCTGTCGTTGCTGTTGAGAGCTGGAAATGAGGTTTAAGAGCCTCTTCATATCTAACAGCAGGAGCTTCTGTGCAGGGAACAGAAAAAGGCAGCTTCCCACCTCCATTTCATCCCGAGTGCAGAGTTCTCTTAGGGTTAGAGAACTCAAGCTCTTTATTTTTCCAGCAAGTTAGACCCAGCTTAGTTGAGTCAATGCCTGGATTTGTTTATTCCCTCTCATGCTTCTTGTTAAAATAGATTGATTTTCATCGCACAAAACGTAAATGAATGCATTCCTTAAAACACTGAAAGTATAGATTGTCTTGTAACTTTTGTCACCACCGCTTTCCTGGTTTCCCCTCCCTGAGTTCATGGACCTTGTTAGCTTGGCCCCAGCCCTTCCTAGGATACTAGGGCAAGCATTACACATTGTTAAACACTGTAAAGTGTTGGGTCCTTTTCTGCAAGTTTCCTTTGATGTTTTTCTATGAATGAATGAATCTCTTAGGAGGAGGCTGCCTGACAGACTCTTCCCTTGTGCCAGGCAGCCCAGAGCAGGAAACGGCCCAGAGGCAGCTGCACTCAGTTACAAGGGACACTGTAAACCATGGTTGCTGAACAAGAGGGCATGTTCTAGTCACAGCCTACAACAGTTCAGAAACCCCCCATTTCAGGATCAAAAGGCCTTGGTGAATCTGGGGTAACCACCATGGGTAGCTACTGTAGAGAGCCATGCCTCTGGTTGCATCAGACCTTGCAGAAACTGTCTTCAGTTAGGTCCAAAGCAGAATAGACATTCTCTTTAGAGCAGTGGTTCTCAACCTCCCTAAGACACCCTTTAATACAGTCCTTGATGTTGTGGTGACCCCCAACTTTAAAATTATTTTCATTGCTACTTCAATGGGAATGACCCCCATAAGCTCATATATTTGAATACTTGTTTGTCAGTTGGTGGAACTGTTTGGGAAGGATTATCAAGTGTGGCCTTGTTGATAGAAATGTTTCACTGGGTGTGGGCTTTGAGGTTTTCAAAGACCACTGCCATGCTCATTGTGCTGTGTATCTGCTTCTTGTTTGTGGGTTGAGATGTGAGCTCTCATATGTTCCTAGTGCTGGGCCTTTGCTCTGCTGTGTGATCATGGACTCCAACCCTCTGAAACTGTAAGCTCGATTCAACACTTTCTTTTCCAAGTTGCCTTGATCATGGTGTTTTGTTCCAGCGATGGAAAAGAACCTAACACACCGACTTTGCCATCTCTTAGTTGACTAAATCAAGCTCTTCCTAACGCTTTTTGATTAGCTTAACACTGCTTCCCTGTGTTGCCGCATTAGGGCTAATAAAACCTTCACTTTTCTTGCCTACTTGTGAACATTTTTATGGGTAGAGTAGACCGGGCTGATGATAGGGAAGCCATGATATGCATAGTAGACAACACTGGGTTCCATTGAGCAACTGGGGCAGGAACTGTGAGGAGCAGAGGCAGCCGAGACCACAGCTGAGAAAGGTGAGAGGCGTGCTGCCAAGACTGTAGAAGGAAATGTTTCAGAAGGTGAGCGAGTGAGTGTCCTGGCCACCAGAAGGGTCCCAGGGACCTGCCGAGCCCTAGGTGCTATAGACCCTGATACTTAAGATTCAAGGTCTTAATACAAGCTGGTGTTAGCTGAGGGTCTTAGCATCCTGGCCTTGAGAATTATAATACTGCTGCCATCGCAGCTGGCGATGCTGGCTGCTGCTGGGCGCTCTACTCTGCCTTTCTGTTCGCTGGATGAAGGGTCACTCAGAGTCAGGGCCCAGAGCAATAGGCCTCTGGCCCAAGCACCTGGAGCTGTTAGGTTCTCTGGAAATTAGAGCTTGGAGCTACACATCTCTCGTTCTCAGAACTCCATATACATCTGAGTTTGTCCCAGCTCATGAATGGGCCATGGCATTGAACAACCTGGCCCAATACTGAGGAAACTGATTTGTGATTTCCTATTTATGATTTCCATCTTGTATATTTATTTATTTATACAGTGCACTGCTTCATATGTGTACATGTCTGAAATCAAAGTGATATCCCAGTGAGTGCATTGTTCTGGTCTATGGTCTTACCACCTTGAGTGTGCCCAGTTAGTCAGAATCTATTTTTCTGTATTACTGGTTTTCTTTAGTTCTTGTAGTTTCTCTTTGCAATGTGCCATGGAGAATAATCTGTGTTAGTATGTTCATATATAATAGACTATATTATTCTCAAATGCTCAGTGGCTAATACATCAAAGATTTATTTATCATCTGTGTGACTTTTAGGTGCAGTAAACCCAAGGACAGGATTTCCCATGGAGTAACTCAGTCCAGGTTGCTTTTACTCTTCCATTTTATTAACTCTGTTTGTGGCTTCCAGGAGTTCTGGAGTGTCATGCATAGTCTTTAAAAGTGTTGGCACATTTGTTACAGGCCAGGGGAGTCCTGTGCAGGCACAGATATTTTACATGCTTCTGGAGCAGGTGTTTCTTCTATTGCAGTGTCATTTCATACCAGTACACTTATTTTAAATTGAAAATCAGAGCTGAAAAGGTAGCGTAGCTGCTAAGGTTCTTACCACACAAGTCTGAGGACCTGAGTCTGATCTTTTGAACCCATGTAAAAAACATGCGTGTGGTAGTGCACGCGTGTAAGCCTAGTGCAGTAGTGACAGCAGACTCCCTGATAGCTAACCTAGTGGTGTGGATGAGCTTTAGGCCAGTGGAGTTCCCAAATGAGGTGGACTGCTCCTGAATTATGCCACTCAGATTTCTGCAGGCACACACGTGTACCCATATGAACACATGGAAGCCAAGATCCCTAGCCTAGGGGAGCTCACTCTTAGAGTGCTTTTCATTTTACAGGTGGGCAAATCTGCCTATAGCCAAGCCCATTTCGTAATAATGTACTGAGTAACTCACTTAGTTTATTGACTACTATTCACAAAGGGGAAGTTAGAATGGTTTTGGGGGCATACGCCCACTGCTACACATTTGATGGAGGGTCAGGTGAGAAGCCATTGCGAGTTGGGACCAGCTGCCTTTTGGTCATATTATAACTGCTGTAGCCACTCCTATTTGGTGGTCATTTAGATCATTATCTGCCTTCCTTTTATTATGAAGGACAGTACTCAGAAGTATCGTGTGTCTATCTCAGATACATGTTGTATTAGTATAGACATGAAAAACAGACATGCCAGGGAGAGAATATAGGTATTCCAGTTTTCAAACATGTAATTAAATGATTCAGAAATGTAATTAAATATGTTTTTGAGACATACCTCTCTGTGTTGCCAAAGTTAACTTTAGACCCGAGGCCCTCCAGGCTTAGCCTCTCCAGTGCTGGGATTCCAGATAAGTACCACTAGGAATGCTGTTAAGCTGTCCTTGAAGGTTTTTACCCCAGTTTTGTGTAGACGGTAAGAGGGTAAGAGTACTGTCCTTTTTATAATTCAAAGTGAGAACTTTCCCTAGTATGTTTGATAAATGTCCAGGTTCCATTGCCAAGAATGTGTTGTCTAAAATGCCTGTTTAGTTTTCAAGGATGGAGCTCCACCCTTTACTTGGTTTTGAGTATGTATGGAATGCTATGATAGGACATGGTAATAGTGGTGGTCAGATGTAGAAATGGTAGGGAGACAAAAAATACATGTGAAATGAACTCAGTATTTTAATAAGAAAAGAGTATAAAAACGCATATCTCACTATGACTTAAGCAGCGACAACTCAGCCTGTGCCCCTCGAATGACATCTTCATTCCTTGGGAGGCTTTTCCTATGTGTTAGATTTCTAGTTTTCTACCTTTATGGCATGTGCAGGCTCTTTCTAATATTCTCTTATGCGGTATTCCAGAGTAGGGCAGACTTCTGGGCAAAGCCAAGATGGTTTTCTATTTCATGAGGGGTTGTAGCTCACAGATTCTGACTCTGGGGGGCGCCTGGCTCAATGACATGCTTTTTTTGTTCTCCCCTATTGATTTTTTCCTTTTCCTCTGTGGTGCTATTTCAGTAGTCTCTACACCTCTAATTTTGAAACCCCAGGGCGAAGATGATTTCTCGGTCGTGTCATTTTTTTTTTTCTATGTAGCTGTCTAATTTTGTGCTTTGAATTTTCCTGTGAATTTTTGCCTGCTTAGTCATTGTCTTCTCTTGGTTCTCTTTGTCCTTTTTCTCATTTTCATTTTTCTTCCGTCTCTGCTCCCATGTTCCCATCGGCCCTGAAATCTTTGTGTTACTTTTCTTTTAAGTTTTATTTCCTCTTTCCCTCTGAGCGTAGACATGCCTTCTCTGTCAGAGGAAGGCAGAAGGGGATGGAGAAGTGGGAAGGCCATTGTGAAAGACCCACTCCACCTGGGTGACTGCTTACCCCAGGGGGCTGGGAAATGGGGCAGAAAATAAGAATTAGCCCAGATTTTAGCCTACCCCTGGTGCTATATGTGATCCTGGGCAAGTGACTTCTCCTTCTCAAGGTTTCTGATTATAGAGGAGGAAGATGGATCCCTGCGGATCCTTTGTACCGTGGGACCTCAATGTGAGATATAACACTGAACAATTACTCAGCACAGGGTCAAGACAGCTCCTCTTGTCTTGAGTCAGTGCCACACTTTTCTTCTTTATTCTGGAGGGTCCATGTCAGTCAGGGCCCCACAACACAGCGCACAGTCCATCAGATCATTTACTGTTGACAAGGACAAAACTCAGTTCTGAAGGTTATTAGAAGTGTTGGAAGGCAGAGGGGCTGGGGCTACTGAGCATGCTGAGTGCTTAGAGAGGAGAGAGTCTGGACCAGCATGTCATGACAGGGGAAATGGGGGAAGATGGTGGGAAAAGGGTAGCCAGAGGATCCTAGAGCTTCCTGAAGAGTCAGTTCTGCTGGAAACACTGCCACTCTGGGACACTTAAGCAAGGTCTGACATCTTCTTCCCACTGGTTGATCCCCAAGCAGAATCTCAAAGGTATGCAGAAACCGATTAGCAGAGAAGCATGAAGAAAGGATCTGAGGGCAAGCAAGAAGAGTTCTTTCTCATTCTTCTTTCTTTTCTTCTGTTTTTCCCCCCTCAAGACTTGAGTTTCTGTATGTATCCCTGGATGACCTGAAACTCCATAGAGCAGGCTGGCCTCGAACTCAGAGAGTTTTGCCTGGCTCTGCTTCGCAAGTGCTGGGATTAAAAGGCACTTGACACTACTGCCTGGTACCCATTTTATTTTTTTTTGTAGTTAATGGTCCAAAATACTAAACAGGAAACTAGAAATAATTCACAAGGTTTAACTAACTGAATTTTAGCATGTTATAATTCTAGTTTATTTTCATCCCTAGTTTATTTACATTAAATTTTAGTGTAGATAGGAAAGCAAAAATATTCAGGAAGCCTCCAAAATCTCAAACCATATCCTCTAGACTGCTTTCCTTGTGGATAAGGGGAGGCTCCATGATAACTGGCAGAAACAAGAGAAGGCCCTGGGTTTGTAAACTTCCTTTGTCATTTGCATTCCAGAGTTGGCGGACACTTTAGAACCTTGCTAACTTCTACACTGAAGATACTGTTGTAGTCCGTAGCACTTGTTATAGTATTCTTGTATTTCTCAGGACAGTGCTTGATTCTCTACCTCCCTCCTCCCAGCCTGCAGCAGCTGCATTTTTCCTGTCATGTGATGTCCCCACATTTCATGCAGGTTCTGTTTACAGTAGACTTTTGGTCTTTTGAAGAGTACAGCATCTTGCTCATCTCTACCCGACTCTGTATCACCAAGGAACCCCTGGGAAAATGGGAACGGAATACAAACACAGGGAACCAACCATGTTAGTCGAGCAATAGCTGTGGTCACAGAGGCTTTTTTCCTGTTTACTCTTGCCTATGATCTTAGCCTAGTGACTTACCATTGGGTTTTCTTATCTGCAAGATGGTTCTATAAAACACAGCTTTCACAGGTTGTGTTCTCGGTAAGTTGGGTCTACTGTAGCAGGCTCTATGAATGCTTGAACTTATCTTGTTTGTCCTACTAGCTCTTATAACTTACTTTACCCTGTTTTTCTTCATCTGCATTTTGCTTCAGGGCTTTTTACCTTACTTTCAATCTGTATGGCCTACCTTTCTGCTTCTTCCATGTTTGGCTGGCTGGTGGCTCCCTGGCTGGCTGGCCACAGGCATTTCCCTCTTTTTCTTTCTCATTCTCTTCTCTCTCAAGCGTATATTCCTCCTCCTACTTATTCTCTGTGCTGGCCAGCCCCACCTAGCCTTCTATTGCCTAGCTATTGGATGTTCAGCTTTTTATTAGACCAGTGAGGTGCCTTAGGCAGGCAAAGCGAAACAGATGTAACAAATCTTTATTCAGTTAAATAAATGTAGCATAAATAAATGCAGCATACTTTTACATAGTTAAAGTAGTATTCTGCAATATAAGCAAATGTAACACATCTTTGCATAGTTAAAGTAATAGTCCACAGCAGTCTACAATAGTAATAACCCCAGAATCAACAGTGTCTAATGTCCACAGACATTACTGCATGTCCACAGGGGTTTAATCTTCACTGCATGTTTATTGTGAGCCACCTCTGGCATGAGTTTCTTTCCCACTGCAGGCTGATAGATTGTTTTCTATTGTTGTTCCTCTTGAAGAGGTGTGGGGAGAACTAAGTTGAGGTGGGGGGGTAATCTAATGTTTCTTGGTTATGTCCCATAGAATATACACTCATGGATTTACTGGCTGGAGTTAGTGACATGGCCTCGTCTAATTTCAATCAAAGGAAGAAGTTTGAGAGTATTTGTGGGTTTACACTAATGATAGTTACACATGTAGAGAATATTACTTGACTTCATGACTCCTTCAGTCATTAGATTACATGAGCACACAGTGAAATGTCTAATACATCACCAGTGCTCAATGATAGCAGGAAAATTATTATGAATAGCCAATGGTTTTAACCATACTGTTCACTTGTTTAGCATTTTTTCTTATTCCCCTTAAAAATGCAGGAGGTAGTGGGTCTTGAAAGGACTTAGCAGAAATTCATACATGCACACTGATGGATATGTATATACATGCGTGTACACATGTGTGTATGCAACGTGTGTGTTGGTGGACGTGTGGCTGTGCATATATATGTAGATGTAGGCGTGTAGGCCACAGGACAATCTTTAGATACTTTTTTTTTGGGGGGGGGCTTTCTCTTTCATCTGGAACTTGCCAAGTAGTCTAGGTTGGATGAGACAGGCTCTCTCTCCCATTGGTCTGGTTTGGAACTTGCGAAGTAGGCTAGACTAGATGACTAGCAGCCATGGTTTCCACCCATCTCTACCTCCCTAACTCTAGGGATTATAAGCACATGCTGCCATGCCTAGCTTTATGTGGGCTCTGGGATTGAACTCCGGTTCTCATTCTTGTACAGCAAGCATTTTGCCAACTGAGCCATCTCCTTAACACAGCACAAATTCTTAAGAAGCGGAGATGGCGTAATGAAGTTTAGACCCAGTCGGTGACCCTGCTCTTCCAAGGTTTTGGTTGACCACAGTCAGCTGACACTTCTGTAAGAGGATTATTTTGTGAGGTGACAAGGCTGGGCATTAGCACAGGCCTTGCAAGTCTGCTCACTGTCTTGGTTTTCATTTAAGAGCGAGCGACTTTAAGCTGGCATTCATTTGGGTCAATGTAGAAGCAGTCAATATGTATTATATGTCTTTGATGCTGGTCTCTGGATCAATTGCAATTAGTTTGCAGCAGATTGCATTAACATATCTGAAATTAATAGAGCCAGTGGTCTAATGAAAAGGAATTGACCATGACAACACGGTGGGTGTTTTTAGTTTCTCTCAAATGTGCTTTTCAAACTAAACTTTTTTTCTTCTTTGGTTAATGGCTTTAAATTGATATGTCAACATAGGCCTAATCTATTGATTTTTCCCATTTGCCTTTTAAAAGCAATCCCTGATAATGACATGCGTGTAACATTTAATGTTTTCTTTCATTAGGTGGCTTTTCCTAAATGCCTTAAACTCATGTTTTTCTTGGAATCTTGTATGGAATGCAACAGACTATTAAGCCCTTGAGTGTGTTCATTTATCAAATTTATGTCTTTTCAACTTCTATTGTTTCATTAAGACCTAGAAAGTCAGAAGTAAGATTAAGAAGTACTAAAATTAGATGGTGTGAGCATTGTTTGTCCCGCTATGGAGTTTTATTTAAGTATTATTAATTTTTAAAGAGTAATTATAGTCAATTTCAATATTAATGTTGTAAACAATATATATGTATATATAATATTAATATATGGATGGATGGGAGGAATGATTTTTAGGCTTGATCCATGTCAAAGTTTAAATACTTTACAAGTATGCATGGATTTTTTTTGTTTATTTCACATTCCACGAGATGACTTTTATTTTTCTACTTTAGAAGTAGTCAGCTTCTGAGAGTGGCATATTCTTTGTACTGGGGGCAAAGGGCAGGGTTTATTCCCTTGGTCATCTTGATGATTTATTTTGGTATTTTCCATTTGACAAGTAAGATATTCTCCCAAGAATGTCAGAAGGTTTAGAACACACTGCCTTAGAGCAGAAGCTCATCTGTCAGTGAGGGTCTAGAGGGGTGTCTGGCCTTGTGACTCTGTGGTGTCACATTGTGATCCACAGATGTTTTGGGCCATGTTCATAGCTGTCCCGGGGAACATGTGGTCACCAGGTCTCAGGTCAGACTTATCTATGAGCTTTGTTGGGTCACCTGTTTGAAAGAGCTCATGAGTACTTCCTAGTTTGGAGGCTATAGGAAATGACATTTTAAGGACATTTCAGAGCTTCTGAAAGCAAATTAAGTTTCTGTCCACATTCCTTAGGCCCCAGCAATGTGGTCAGGCTGACATTGTCTTGGACATTCATGGAGACCAGGGTAGAAGCTGGCAGGGGTCATTTATCAGGTGATTTTTCACACTCTGCCACTTTGAAATCCAGCTATGATTAAACTTTTTAATTTGCGTTAATGGACAGTTATCTTTTATAAGTTCCTTAACACTATGACTCATGGATGTAAACATAACTAAATATATTCCTGTGTTCATTGAAAATGAGATTTATGGTTTTGGCTGTTAAGATTATTGGCTAAAATACAAAGTAATTTACCTGAGGGTCATCTTGTTCTTTATAATCTTTTGATATGAATTACAAAGTAATTGATAGTGTATTTCAGAAAAAAAACCTCACTTCTACTGAATTTTAAAGCAAGATTACATCATATCCAACTGCAGCTGAGCAGGGGTCTCATAATGAAGACTCTGTAGTCAGTGTTGGTTCTTGAGTAAAACCTTACCCTTCAAAATATCTGTCTATTAAAAACTAAAGAAGTGCTGCAGGGAACTGCGAAGATTGCTCAGCCATTAAGAGCGTGCACTGCTCTGGCAGATGACCTATGTTCAGTTCCCAGCATCCACATCAGGTGACTCACGAAGCCCTGTAACTTTGGTGTATCGGACACCCTTTGGCTCCCACGTGCACCTGCATGCACGTGGTGCACAGAAACTCACCCATACAGGCACACATACACATTTAGAAAAAATCTTTATAAAGAAAAGCAAAGAAGTTGATTAGTCTGCTGCTTCATGACCTTATAGAGTTAAAACAATTTCCCTAAGATCTTTTTGAGTGTGATTAATAGTGCATATTAGCCATTAAGATAATGCTTTGAACTTTCCCTACTTGAGCCAGGTGAGAGAGTGGAGGCATAGCGGTACGGGTGGACCTTTAATGTTTTTCTAAAATAACTTCTGTCTGAAAAGAATTGCCAGCTCACAGGACGCTACAGCAAAACAAAATGAAACCCGCAATAGCAGTGCTGTGCATCCTTTGCCTGCCTACTTCCTCTAATGTTGACATCTGATGCAGTTCTAGAACAATGCTAAAACCAGAAATTCGCGCAGATGTCTTTCTATACCTAAGCTATTGAACTTTTTTTTTTTTAAAAAAAAAACACTTTTTTGAGTTTTTTAAAATAGCATCTGTTAAGAGTTTCACTATGACAGTCAAATTTTGAGATTATAATTACATCATTTTCCCCTTCCCTTTCCTCTCTATAAACTCTCTCATAAACCGTTCTCTCTCTCTCTCCTTCTCTGTCTGTCTGTCTGTCTGTCTGTCTTTCTTTTTTTGGTTTTTTGAGACAGGGTTTCTCTGTGTAACAGCCCTAGCTGTCCTGGAACTTGCTCTGCAGACCAGGCTAGCCTTGACCTCACAGAGATCCTACGGCTTCTGTCTCCTGAGTGCTGGGATTAAAGGTGTGAGCCACCACTGCCCAGCTTTTGCTCTAACTCATGGTTTTTTCCTCCATTAATTGTTTTTATATACACATATGCATATATAGTCCTAAACACAACCTGCTTAGTTTGGATAATGTTACATATATATACACGTCTTAAGGACTGACCATTTGGGAAGACTATCTCTCCAATGCTCAGCATTTCTTAATTGCCAGGAGTTCTTTGGGAACAATGTGACCTCTTGGGCTTTCTCCTCTCCACATTAGCCTGTCTGTTGTTGCTATCCTTGTTCACTTCTTGTTTAGGCAGTTGTGTTAGTGAGAATTTATGGACGGCTGCAGCTTCTGACATTGTTAGGAGACACCATATTGCAGCAAATTCCTTTATCCTCTGGCTTTTACTGTCTTCTACACTGATCCCTAAGCTGTAGGTGAGGGAGTTGATCTGTAAATATATTTATTGGGACTGGACTCTGCAATTCATTTTGGTTATTTGTGGTTTATCTGAAGAGGTCTTCTCACAAAAAGAAGTTTCCTTGATGAGGGATGAAGACTGCACTTCTCTCTGGATGTAAAGATAAATATTTAGAATGTAGTTAGGAATTATGGTGCTTTAGTGAAGTGGTGGTTGTAGATTCTTGAGGGCGTAAGTCACAAACAATGCCACACCAGTTTGGAATTATGATTAATAGGGTGATATTTATTTAAAGGGGAAAAACTTACAGATCTCCGTCCCAGACAACAGCCCTCTGCGCAACCAGGAAGGGAGTCCAGTGCCGGCGGAGCAGGAAGTGAAGAGAAAGAGGAGAGGGAAGTGGTCCCTTTTTTAAAGGGAGAGGGACCACGCTCCAATGGGCTGGTATCTCAGCCGCTATAGGCTGGAGGAGCAGAAGGACCTCCCGCAACAGATTCTTCTCTGAGATTTGTGGTTTCAGCAGCCCTGGATAGTTAAGATTTTCCCTCTTGTTGAGTGAGTCTTATATTTAGACGGCTGATGGTTGCCACTGAAGCATGCGTGTTACTACTACACCCTTAGGGTTACCCTGTCCTGTTTGTTGTTGTGGTTTATAGGCATGGCATCATACTTAGGGAGAACTCTTGGATGCTTCCTTCCTTTGAAACCTTATGTTGTATATTTTGTGGTACCATGAAAGCTAGTCCTCAGGGAGGAGGCCTTCAGGTCAGTTCCACCTCAGGGGCCTTAGGTCCCTGTATCTGAAATGCATGGTGTCTTCAGCAATACAGACTTATCTTCCACCTCTGGGGCCAACCAAGGGTAATAGCCATGGCCTGCAATGTTTTGGAAGTCTCTTGGTCAACCCTGACTAACAACTCAAAAGGCTTTCTTAATGCCTAGTGTAAAGGTTTTGTTAGATGGTCTTTGGCTTTTAGAAGGAGCACCATCAAATCAGAGGAGTTTCTTTTAAACTATATAGGTGTGTACATATATATATATATATACATACATACATACATACACACACATATATGTATATATTTATATGTATTACATTTTTTTCAGGCTGATAATAGTATGAAAATTTCCTGATAGATCACTATGACTTTTAAAATTCATATGTGTAATATATTTTGATCTTTACCCTTTATTACCCTCTCTTCTCCCCTTCCCTTCATGTTCCCAGCCAATACTGACTTCTTCTTCAACTTCCATCTTTCTACCTAATTCTCTCCCTCTTTCCCCTACACACACACACACACACACACACACACACACACACACACACACACACA
>NW_004949099.1:9876404-9894782 GCF_000317375.1 Microtus ochrogaster | reverse complement strand
CACACACACACACACACACACACACACACACACACACACAGAGAGAGAGAGAGAGAGAGAGAGAGAGAGAGAGAGAGAGAGAGAGAGAGAGAAGAGAGAATGCAAGTCCGTGACCCAATGATGTGTCCCAAACAATTATTAAATGCCTAGTCCTTAGGGAGGGATGAAGTCTGATTAGCCCCTTCCTCACATGACAAAAAGGTGATTTGTGATTTCCCCAACCTTGTGCAAGTAATCGTAGCTGTACTTTTACCATTTTTTAAAAAAAATCTGCATTTATTTTGTGTATATAACTTTTTTGACGTTTTCGATTAAAAAGGCATTGTGGAGGATTTACTTAGATTTGTGTCTTAAGCTGAGTGTTTCTCAGTTCTGGTTGATAGTACCTGTAAGACTGGCTATCTAGAACAAGTGTTCTTTTTCCTGTTCTTATTAAATATCCTTCCACCTCTCCCTAGGCCGGTCACTTAACCTCCAGAAGATGGCTGAACCTGCAGGAATACCAGAGCAAGAAGCTCATGTCCGAGCATGGAGTGAGAGTCCAGAGGTTCTTTGTCGCCAGCACTGCTAATGAGGCTCTGGAGGCAGCAAAGAGACTGAGTAAGCTGGTCCAGTGGATGAGTATTGGCCATCAGTGAGAGCTCAGGATGGGGCTTCCCACGTCTGTGCCTTTGCTACAGGTTATACGCTATCAGTGAGAGCTCAGGACGGGGTTTCCCACTTCTGTGCCATTGCCTCAGGTTGCACTGTCTGGGTGGGAATAGTGAATTGCTAAAGCAGAAGAACACTTGAACAGGAAAACTTGATTCTTTCTTTTGAGGTAGCAGGACATGGGGGTCACGTTGTGGGAATTTCTCTTAAGTGTTCCTTTGTACCCTCTTCTATCAACTGTGGCTTTGAGGTGGGAAGAAATAGGGCTCAGATGAGGCATGAGAGTGACATCCATCTAGAAGCCTCTTAAAAGATGGGGTGAGTGATTGGAGAACAAGGGGAGGCAGGCAGCAGTTTCCGATTGGTCTGTCATTCTCTTGAACTTGTGATCCTCCTCCTGAGAGCAAGTGCTGACATCACAGATGTTCTGGCAGAGCCTGGCTAAGGGCACAGTTTTAAAGCCCAACTATTTTGCCCTCCTGCTACCAGTTCTGACTGCTTAGAAGGTCCTTCTCCTTTCTGTGCCTCTGGTTCCTCAGCTGTAGAGCAAAGCTGTGCTTTCTGCCATCACTGTCATCTCCAGGGCCTCATTCATTGTAGGGACGGAAAGTCTCATCCATGTCTCTAGCTGTGGATGGAGAAGAATCAGGTCCTGCTATCTTCTTTCCACTGACGATTCTGTGTGGTGGCATAAAGAGTCTCTGATTGGCATTTGGGTTATAATATCCAGTATTAATAAAATGGGAGCCACATAGAATATTTAAAATTTCTAATTGTCTTTAAAAAGGAAAAAAAAGTGATAGGTAAAATTAACTTTGATAATACATTATATTTAATATATCCAGCTAGCAGCATTTTATCATAAGACTAATATTAATGAGTATTAGGATTTTTTTCCCTTTCCTTTCTCTTGTTTTTCCTTCTCTTTATTTCTTTTCTAAGATAAGGTTTCCTGTAGCCCAGGCTGGCCTTAAAATAATCCTTTTGCTGAGGATGACCTTGAACTCCTTGCCCGTCTCTGCCTCCAGGCTGGTAAGATTATAGGCATGCTTCATTTTCCCTGGCTCATATGGTCTAGGACTCAAATCTAGAGCCTTGTATATCATGGTAGGTGAGTATTCCATTTCATATGAGTCTCATGTCAGAGGCTCAGACACTGTGACAGCTATATAGGACAGTGTGGTTCTGGACACTGCAGGGAGGGAGTTGCATATGCCAATAACCTTGGAGAACAGTTTTTTTCCTGCTAGGCCTGGAGGAGATCCCCACCCCCTCAATGACCTGGGGGACAGACTGGATAAGGGATGAGTATTTTTCCTGAAGGGGATGATTTTTGTTTAAGGGATTGAAAAACGAGAAATAAAAATTGTAGTAAAGTCAAGTTGCTTTTGCTTTTTATTTTCCCTTTATTTCTTCAATGCAGGCCTGTGTACTAGTGTTGAGGCCACGCTGGAAGCCACTGATGGCTTCCGTGTCTCTAACCAGCTTAGACACAGCATAGCTAAGTGACAGCATGGCTTTCAGGTCTTCCTGGAGTTAGGAACTTAGTGAACCATCCATCCTCCTACTCTTGGGTTTATCTTTTAGAAAAAGTTTATTTGGCCAATATTTCACAGTTGGAGATCCTAAACTATGCTTTTATGATAATTTTTGCTCTTGGGAAATTGACCATGTATTGTCTACTTATGTTTACAAGAAGGGAGAAAATGGACAATAGAGCGAGTTTAACAGAAAATAAAAATTAAATAATGAAAATAAACTTTTTAAAAAATTGAACTTTATTTTTGAGGGTTTTCAAGAAATTCATCGTGTATGAAGGAACTGAGAATAGAAAGGGATTAAGAAAACCAGACACGACGATGACAATGAACACAGCGCTGCTGTGCACATGAGTACTGTTTCCCTGTGAGCACCTGTGATGTCTTCACTGGTCCTGCTTGTTGCTAAATGAGAATTCAGAGAACTAATCACAAGCTCATTTGGGGCCGGGGAGACAGCTCAGTCAGTCTGTAGAGTATTTACCTTGAAAGCATTAGGACCTGAGTTCAATTCCCTAAAGCCCACAGGACAAAGAGGGAGAAGGGCATCAGCAGTTCACCCTGTGACTGAACCAAGAGTCACACTTGGTGAGGAACTGTCTTACAAGCAATGTCTCATCTAGTTCCTGATGTTAAGTTTTGTTGATCTGAGAGGAAGCTGATGACTTTGTGAAAGGAGATGCTACCAGTTCTAGAAGGTTTACAGGAAAACAAGCTGATAGTAAGAAGAAAGGAAGTGTAGGAGTCACTGTTACTGTGACTGCCTGCAGAGAGTTCAGCCAAAGAATCTGGTGGAACACCATAGTTTTCGGATTCTTGCCACTACAAGATTGACAAGGAACCACAGACACACTTTCACCAAATATATTTGAGGGCAAGATTAAAGCTGGATTATGTGTCTTCTTGACTGTTCTGGGATCTCCCATTTATATACATATATTATGGAAAGAAATTATATAAATATTAATATACTGACATATAGAAAGCATTTTATGGGTTTGTATTTTATCATCATCATTATCAGGGACATCTAATTTCAGGAGACTTACTACATCTAATTTCAGTCGTAATGTAAATTTGTGCACAGATCCGATGTCTATAAGTAGTGTCGTGTCACTCTTGTGATAGGAGAATTCATATATTAATGTATAATGTTTGTAAAGGTCTATTTACTTTTCTTATATTCAGATGCTGTGTTAGCTTACCTTTCTTAGTGCTGTGACCAGATAGATACCTGACCAGAAGCAACTGAAGGGAGCCAGTGTTTATTTTGGCTCAAAGTTTGAAAGAATACATTCTGTTGTGATGGGAGGCATGACAGCAGGTGGCTTATGGGGGAAAGAGTTTAATTTTCACAGGACAGGATGCAGAGAACAGGTGGGAAGTGAGGTCGGGCTATAAAACCTCAAGAGGTCTCCTTCCTCTTCTGAGCCTCTGCCTCCATAAGAAGCACAACTTTCCAAAATAGCCCCATCAATTGGGGGCTTAGAATATGAGCCTGTGGGTGGTATTTTACATTTTAGCTACAGTGGATATTTTGAAATAAAATGTTGTATTACAAAAACTTTTTAAAAATGTTCCTTGATATTAGGTGTACCCGTGTTCTAATGAATCCCTACCCTACCATCTGTTTCTTTCTGAACAGATTGGGTATCGGAACCCTTAGTCTTGGCCATCTGTGGATCAGATCAGCTATGTTTGTAACTCTCCTGGACCAAACGGAGTATGTTACCTCTCAACTGCCCAGATTTTCTTACTGTCCTTGTCCTCTGTCACGCCTCTCCTATCTTTCATATTTAGTCAGTAGCCAAAGCCTGTCAGCATTGAGTGCAGCATTTTTACTTTATTGAAAAGGAAATGACAAGATAAGGGTAAAAGCGTGGCCAACATTGTCGGGCTAAGAATCAGCAGAGTTGTGGTTTGCCCCCAGCTCTAAAAGGTTTAATCCATCCATTCCCTCTTTGCTGGCTTGATGGCAGCAGTCTAGGGAATGGTTTGTGTGGGTCATCATGTTTAAAATTGAAAGTGAATATAAATAAAATTAGAAGGTTGTATTACCTTGATATGGCAGGTTCTTAGATACAGTTTATAAAACCTGTAATTTGGAAATACTTTCTTAATGATTCATTTCATTGTATCTCTTTGGGCAACAGAACATTTTGCTGTCTAGTTGTGGAAAGCTTGTCAACTTGAACATTTGTTAAAATGGGCAATGCATAGCTATTGTGTCTGAAGTACAGTTTATAATGATAAGAGATCGATTGAATGAGATCCTCATTTTCTTGCACTAAAATAGATTTATATCTGACTGAGAGAATAAATGTAGTTTGGCAAATGAAGATTTTAGTATATGGGTGGTTCTCACGAAGCAGTTTATAGTGTCTAAGCATGCTTTAAAGAAGGAAGATTAGGCTGAGAAACAGCTCCGTTGACGACAGGTTCATTCAAGCCTGATGAGCTGAGGACCCCAGGACTCACATGTTACAAGGAGAGAACCGACTCCCTCACATTGTCCTCTGTCCTCTGCTTGTAATCCTCCCCCACCACACACACACAATAAACATCTTCAGGTGTCCTAATCAGGCGTGTTACTGCACGCCTTCTTTTAATATGAAGTAAATTTCATAAATGCAACCCACAGATTGCAAGAGAACATCTATTATGTACAGAACGGATCTGTGTATTGCCTTCAGTTCTCTTTGAGGTCCACCCAGGATTGTCAGTATAACTCAGAAGTACTGGAATATAAACACAGATGAAACTTCTTGGACTACCTTTCCATTTTGGGATTATCTACAATTTGTTAATTATGTCCATCGCATGGACAGAAACTCTCAACATTTCAATAAGCAGGAAAAAGTATATTTTAAAAAACTCCAGTTTTTTTTAAATCAGGAAAGAGGATTGAAATATAAATGGACAGATTAATCTTCTGTTTTGTACTGACATTCCCTCCTAAGATGCAGATGGAGCTCTCACTGGAATTGGATAGCTTGGGTTGCTTTCAGCTATAGCCTGTTTCCATTCATCAATATGAGAACTTAACTCTTGGTTTTATATGATTCCTTCCTGAAGCCTGGCAGATTACTTACACCATTAAGAAATTCTGCTTCTTGTCTTAAGGGGGCTGCTACCCATCAACACTGATTGACAGCTACTGTTAATCCTGTAGACAGTTACATCCAGGACAGCAGTCTCCTGGACTGTTGAGGCTTTGCCATGTGATGGTGTGTGATGAACATCTTTCTTTATATTGAGATGATCTTTTTACTTACAGTGATAGTCAAGGAGAGCTTTGATTTCTGTGAAGTAAATCCCTCTCCATTATTTTGACCCATGAATCAGCAATGCAAAGAAGCCCTTTCATTTCCATGTTCTGTGTGTTACACCAAAGCTCGTGCTGGTCTGCTTTCTAGGACTCACCGTGCTGAGAACATAATGGGGTTTCTGTGCTGATTCAGTTGTCTTTCTGGCAGCTAGTGGCCCCTTTGATGTTTTCACAGTTTCTACACCTGGTTCTCCCTTCCTTCTACTTCTTTCTTCCCTCTGCTCTTTTTTTTTTTTTAATGTAGTGTTTAGGCTCAAACCTGGGCTTGCATGAATGCTAGGCCAGCATTGTAGTTATTCACCTATATTCCCAGCCCATAGAGTCAACTTCTCTTGCTTGCTGCTAGTAATCCTGACTCATCCAGGTACAAAGTGCTCATCATAGGTCTAAGCATGGAAGTGCACCAGAGACATTGTTGTGGTGCAGGCAATTTTCACTTGCTAAATCTTAATTATTGTCTATGTACCCTAAAAGAGTCCCTGAGTTGAGATTAATGGTTGGCCCTAATTGATGTTTATGGAAACACTTCCATTCATCATGCCTTTAATAACATTTCCCATTATATGTATTTTTGCAAAGAATTCTCTTTTCTAAAATGTTCCCTTTTCCCGAATCTTCAACTATAGATGGTATTCTCCTTCAGGGTAGGAATGTCTTTTTCAGTAACCGTCTTTTGCCCCTGAACAGAAGCAGCAGGAGAGCTACAGAGCCCTGGCTGGATCGGACAGGCTTTGAGGAGGCAGGCCTAGGAGAGTGGACATGGAGCTTCCTTTGAGGCTCCTTAAAAACCAATGGGAACACTGCGTTGAAAGCCATTGCTTCAGCTTCAGTTTGGCAATGCATGAAAGCAACACATTTGAAACAACAAAAATAGGAGCAGGAAGGTCAGCTCCTCGTCTTCACTATGTGCCTGTCTTCCTGTCAAATATTTGAATCCCTTCTTTCATATAATACTCATTTAAACCAAAGGAAAAGTATCAGGAGATTTCTGTTTACCCTTCAGTGTGTCTCTGCCACTAGTGTGCCTTTGATGGAGTTAGGTATTAACTTTGTTTTTAAAACTTCCTCATTGGCAATGAATAGGAAACTATGTTCCATGTGGCCTTATCTCTAGAACTTCAGCAGCCATTATTTCCTTGGGTCTAATTTACTTCATTTGTGAACTATAGTTTCGAGTATTCATAGAACATCTGATACAGTTGAAAATAATGAAAACTTTGCTTGGATTAAATGGCACAGGGGCTCGTTTAGGATTCTTCTGATTGTTTTGACTTTTAAAAAAACTTTAGATACATAAATATTTAATAATTTTCAAAGGGCTATGTTTATTGTTAATCTTGGAAAATAGAGAAAAGTGAAAAACTGAAAATCTTTTTATTCCAATTATTTAAAGGAAACTTGTATTACTATTAACATTTCTTTTACTTTTTCTTATTTATTTATTGCTTTCTTCAGTATTTTGTTTTACCTATATGCTTAAATAATGTAATTGCAATGTGATGAATTTGCTTATAAGGTTAGGAAGCACAAATAGTTTTAAAAATCTGTGTTATGATTATCACCCAAATAATTTGTTTTTTTCTTAAAAATATTATTCCCACCAGTACATAATAATCTCTAGATTGAGTATGCTATCTCTCATTGTGTTTTTTCCTTTCAGTGTTTGCATATCAAGGAACGCTCGTTTCTTTAGCACATATACTGCCCAGTTTTAGTAGCTCAGGATAATAAAATGGTTCCTTTGCAGAGTCCCCATGTGATCTTCTTGTGCTGCCCCAGCAAAATATACTGCCTTCATCTTTTCACTCTGCCATCTTCATCAAGTGGCTTCCAGAGATGACCTGGGAAACTTGCCATGACAGCCACTCAGAGGGAAGAGGCATGTAGGGCTGAAAGTAAAGATTTGCTCGAACTGCATACCTCACTTTCACCTAATTCCATTGTCCAAGACTAGTCTTATGGTCCTAGCTGTGAGATAATGTCTCACAGTTCAACCCTTGCCGGCCTAGGGCTCCATGTAGACCAGGTTGGCCTTGAACGCAAAAATATCTTCCTTTCTCTGCCCCCCAAATGCTGGGATTAAAGGTGTGCTCCACCACAGCTGGCCCAGTATTTAGACTTAGTATTTATTCTTTCTTTTTCTTTTTCTCCTCTTCCTTCTTCATTTTGCATTTGTTTATTTGTGTGAGTGTGTGTGTGTGTGTGTGTGTGTGTGTGTGTGTGTGTGTGTGTGCCTGCGCATGCGCATGCACATACCGGGGCACTTATGTGGTGGATGGAGAACAACTTTTAGGAACGAGCTCTTCTTTCATTGTTTGGGCTCTGGGGGTCAAACATAGATAATCAGGCTTATAGACGAGCACCCTGACCTCCTTGGTCTGGTTTTTAGACTCATGAGAGAGTATTTATCTCTTTGATTTGAGGCTGAATGTGATACTGGGCCACATAGTCAGGGCGCTCATCTCCCTCTACTTTCCTGGTTATTTCCACACACAGTTTACTTGGATATAAAATTGAGAGTGATAATATGTACTTGAAGGATGCTTGAGATTAAGGAATAAGAAAAGTGAGTGCATGCCTCACATCAATGAGGGACTGACAAAATTCCTTTCCTTTTTCTTCTTTTTTAGACTGAACCAAACCAGTGTTTTGAGCTTTCATCAGAGGAATATAATAGCTACTAACAACACCAATGCAAAATAAGAAAAAGATTTCTCAGTGCTTTTGTGATAATAGCTAAGTGTTAAACTCTTATTTACTTTCTCAGATGACTTGATATTGAACATACTATTACTCATATATATTGTTGGTAGTTTCTAGGAAGATGGTGGTATATGAAGTCCAAAGCTGCATAATTTTGAAAGAAAATGAAAATTGTCCTTGCCTTTGCACTGCTACAGAATAAATATTTCCTGAAGAATTTTGCTTTTAAGATGCTCTGCTATTCTCCAAGGTGGTTATTAGAGACACTGACAGTGTTTAACATGCTCGTGAATAGCACTAACTCTCCACCTCAGTTTCCTAGGTTATCTTACAAAAATAGAAACTCGGGGAATAAATGAGAAGCTATAAAAGAACGATGCCATTTTATCTGCCTCAGAATGAAAATTGACGTGTAAACAACCTGCCTCGATTATGTATTTTTTTCCTTCAGTGTGGAACAAACTAAGATGCTTGGGAGACTGTTATTTTTCTCAAATTAAATGTGAACCCAGTATTGGATTTTTCTTTTGTCTTTAGCCTTTTATTTGAGTGAATGTAATAGTCACTTCTGTATGAGGAAAAAGAAACACAGATGGGGCATAGCTAACGGGAAAATGACACTCGAAGTACTCAATATGCAAAGTGAGACTTTTCAGTGACTTCAGCTGCTGCATGGGTTGAAGAAGCAGCTGCAGATAAATGCATCTTTTCTTAATAAGATACTTGTCGATTAGCATCATAAACAGGTAAAAGGTCTAGTAGGACACTGTTGTTCAGACTTCCTTTTGTCTTCCTGTGTGAACCACTGTGGTATACTGGGTGGACACTGCACAGCATGACAGAGGTTGCCTTTCCCAACTTATCACCCTTTGTACTTTGTGTGATGCTCACTGCGTGTCCACAGCTGTGTTGTCGTCTTTGTTAAGGTTTTTTTTTTCTCTACAGTGTGATTTCTCCCCCTTCTTTTTTTTTTTTTGATTTTTTAAAATTTATTTATTTATTAATTATTTCTGTCTCTTCCCCGCCACCACCTCCCATTTCCCTCCCCCAATCAAGTTCCCCTCCCTTGTCAGCCCAAAGAGCAATCAGGATTCCCTGCCCTGTGGGAAGTCCAAGGACCACCCACCTCCATCCAGGTCTAGTAAGGTGAGCATCCAAACTGCCTAGGCTCCCCCAAAGCCAGTACGTGCAGTAGGATCAAAAACCCATTGCCATTTTTCTTGAGTTCTCAGTAGTCCTCATTGTCCGCTATGTTCAGCGAGTCTGGTTTTATCCCAGGCTTTTTCAGATGTAAACACAAACACAAGCACAAAATCTTTGATCTACCATGGTGTCCTACCTGCAGGATACGCTAGTGCACTGGTGACACAGGTGTGGGAGTAACCTACCGATACCTGATTTGACTTAACCCGCTCATGAGATAGACCACTTGTATGACTAGTGTGATTTCTTATACATTGAGGCTAACCTTGGCATTGGTCCTGCCTTCTGTTCTGAGACAGTTTCTCCATCCTTCCTAAGGTTGCCTTGACTCTGTTATCCTCCTGCCTCTACCTCCTGAGTGCTGACATTAGAGGTATATATCTCCACACTCAACTAAGGAGTCTCAGCTAGTTCTCCTTAGGAAGGAATATGATAGCTCTTTTTGTTTGTTTATTTTTTGTTTTTTTTGAGGCAAGGTTTCTCTGTGTAGCTTTGGAGCCTATCCTGGAACTCACTCTGTACACCAGGTGTCCTTGAAGTCACAGAGATCTGCCTGCCCCTGCCTCTGGAGTGCTGGGATTAAAGGCATGCTTCACGTCGGGTAGGACCTAGGAACATGTACTAATTCATTGGTTCACACTGTGTTTAACTGAAGAGGAAGAAGGGAAGAACAGAGCAACAAGTGTTGGACCTGAGTTTGCAGACAGATGGCTAGTTCAAGGCTTCCTTTCTTCCAGGGTTGAGGCCATTCCCACCCTTTTTCTTCGAGACAGAACTTTACCTATAGTCTTGGCTGACCTTGAACTTGTAGTGATCCTCTTGCCTCTGACTCTTGAGTGCTGGGATGGCCCACCTTCCATTCCAGTACCTTGACTGTCATACAAGGTTCAAAGGTGATGAATGATTGAAAACTTCAGTAAAAGAGCAAACCATACAGCCCTGCATCTCAGTTAAAAGTTGAAGTGTGTGACTCCTCTAATGTACACACAATGCTGTTTCTTGTATGCACTTGGGTATATACTTAACCTTTGTTTAATGGGGAAGGCGAAACTAAGGGAGCAGCATCCTTAGGACAGTGGTGGGAGATACCGTGGCAGTGCTGTGGGCTGATGCTAGCCCTGGTAGGCTGTGCTTCAGAGGATCTCCTCATGCTGGTCCTCACATCACATCACACTAAATAGCCTTGGCCAAAATGTAGCAGTTGTTAGAACAACTGATCCTGCTTAGATAAAAACAGATGTTTGTTCTTATTGTATATAACTTTGTATCTGGTTTAGAACTCTCTTATTTAGACAAAAGGTGAGCCACAGCCACGTGGCAATAACAGATTAATAAAAATGGGTTAAATAAGGTGTAAGAGCCACTAAGAAGCTAAAGCTAATGGGCTAAGCAGTGATTTAACACAGTTTCTGTGTGTTTATTTTGGGAGTCTGGGTGGCCAGGATGAACAAGCGACCTCTTTACTACAGATTTAGGTCTGCATTTGAACTGCTACTTTGATTTTGAATGTTTTCATGTTCTTTTGGGGGGAAGGAATGGCCTTTTTAGAATCTGCGTATTATCAGTCTCATTTCTCATTGACTAACACAGAGGGTGTGTGCATCAAGGTCCGACTCCCCAGATCATTTGGGGATGTTGGGTGAATAACATGGAGGTCCTGTTCACTGAGGTGCCATTATTAGTGAGGTAATCCCATCTCTTTATATAGGCAATGCTACACAACACTCTTGGTACCTTAAATAATACACTTGGTATATGTGTTGGCTAGGCTTATGTCACCTTCACACAAGCTAGAGTTATATGAACGGAAGGAACCTCAGCTGAGAAAATGCCTCCATAAAGCATCTTATCAATTAGTGATTGGTGGGGAAGGCCCAACCTATTGTGTGTAATATCATTTCTGGGTTTTATAAGGAATCAGGTTAAGTGAGCCATAGGGAGCAGGCCAGTAAGCAGCACTCCTCGGTGACTTCTGCACCAGTTTGTGGCTCCAGATTCCTGCCCTGTTTGACTTCCTGTCTTGACTTCCTTCAGTAACGAGCAGTGGTATAGAATTGTAAGTGAAATAAATGTTTCTCTCCC
Organism: Microtus ochrogaster; assembly: GCF_000317375.1. NCBI lineage: Eukaryota > Metazoa > Chordata > Mammalia > Rodentia > Cricetidae > Microtus > Microtus ochrogaster. The sequence goes on along the minus strand of NW_004949099.1, from coordinate 9,883,277 downwards.
CAACTTGCTTTTTGTTAATGGTGTTTCATCTCAGCAGCAGAAACCCTAACTAAGATAACGTTTTTGACTAAGATTTCTTTCTGAAATGGGGACTAACAAAGTGGGTATATTATAAGTAAGTATAGGAGAGATTGAAATGAAGCTGTCTTTTGAGTTCTGAGCAGTAAGTTCCCTTCCCTTCTGCAGTAGGACATTTAAGTTTCTAGGCCTGCACTCACACTGCCTTCATTTCTGTCAAGTGCTGTGTTTTGCAGCACATGGCACTTGCTACTGAGAAGCATATACCCGTGGAAGGTATAACTGGTAAAACTGGTCTGTTTCTGCAGACATTCGTCCTGCTACTTACCAGGTGAGGTCTCAGGCAAGTGTCTTAAATTCCATGCCCTGGTTTTTCTATCTGCGTAAGTAACTTGGACTGATGTGTGTGTTTGGAGGCTTGAATGTCTTCTTTATATTAACCTACATTTTCTTCTGTTAGCACACACAGTTAGACCAGTGTTGAGGATCCGAGACTCTATCCGTTTTCTCACTGGATGTCGGATGTTCTGTTTTAATTTCTGTTGTTATTTAGATGCAGATTTTCTGCTGTACTTTCTTGATTTGCAGGACTGAGTATTTAGTTATGCGGAGAACAGGAAGTCACTGTCCTGGTAAACTGACTCTGAAGGGTCACCTATGATTCAGTTCTATTGCTTAGCTTTTATGGTTTATTAGAATAATCTACATTTATTAGAATAATCTACGTAGATATTAACCTCTGCTTGATAAGTACTTGAAAAGAACTTTTGATAATCTGAAATGCAATTGCTTTTCAAGTTCAAGTCCATTAAAAATAAAATCTGACTCAGTTTCCACTTGTTGTGCACTGCCAGAGTCTGCTTTCTCTGTGATGGCCATCCGTCTGTTGCCCTCTCCTCTCTCAGTCCTTGGCTTCCTTGTGTGCTTCAGCTTCCTGTTTTCTGTTCCTGTGCTCTTGATTTATTCAAACTCTGAGATCATCCTTTCTCTGAGATGGGAAGAAAGGCTCTGGACAGACAGACTGGGAGAACTAAACAGCCCCTTGGGGTACTTCTTGTTCTTTTTACTACCGAAACTGACAAAGGATCAATAAACAGGCAGCACTGAGTGTATTCTGCATGCTTCCTGGAAAACTGGCCTGTGTTCAATGGCTGAAGAGCAGAGAAGGCTTTTTTTTTTTCCAGTAGGCAGGTCTTTGTAGTTGCAAATACTTTCTATAAATTCTTTCCTTTTTTATTATTATTTGTTTAAAGAACATTCATACTGAATATATCACTCACGTAGATTCAATTCATACACTGTAGACAACAAGACAGACAAACCATACACATACAAAACAACAACAACAACAAAACTCAGAATTTATTTATTTTTTTAATATCTGAAATCATGGGCAGTGAAGTAATTTTTGATGTGAAACGTTGAACCATGGAGAAACAGTTTCAAAAGTGTTTGAACTCTGTGAAGACAGTGCAATGAAAGCCTTGTCCTGTGTGACTCAGAAGCCTAGAGACGGGCTGTGGGCACTGCCCAGGCCTCAGTTAATTTAGGAAGTATGTGAGAAAGACATCTTTTCAAATTATGCTGTATATATATATATATATATATATATATATATACATATATATATATATATGTATATATATATATATAACTTCACATAACTGCCGATGACAGGAAAGGAATTACTTTTGTTTTGCAAATGAGGAAATAGATGTAGTGAGCTTAAATTGGTTAACATATCACAGTAGCAGACTAGGCCTAACACCATAAGTCCTGAGGTGGAAGACTTTTCATGGAGAAAAGTTAAAAGGAGGAGAAATTAGCTTTAGCTCAGGGTGTTAGAACTTTCAGCCCAAAGCTAGCTGACTCTGTCATTTCTGGGCCATGGGAGCAGAGTATCATGGAAAAAAGGCTATAACAGCAAAGTTCCTTATTTCATGGTGGCCAGGAAGTAGAGGTAACGACAGGAAGGCGGTCAGGGCCATAGTATCACTTCCAAAGACACATGCTTGATTACCTTGGGAAGTTCCCACCATCTCCCAATAATACCATTAAATGATGATACCGGTGGACACGTCAACTGATTAGGCCAGAGTCTTCATGATCCACTTACACCTTTCAGTGATTGGATTGTTAAATGGGGGCCAAACCTTCAACACATGGGTATTTCAGTGGAAAATTTCATAATGATAAAAATATTAATAGGAAATGAATGTGTGTGGTAGGGCATATATAATCCCCTCATCCTTTAGGCTTCCTGACTCCATTGTGGAATTGAGTCAGATTGTGAGGCCAGTAGTGAGGTGTCAAAGATACAAATTGAATATTGTTCCAATTAGCTTTAACTGTCAATTTGACACAACCTACAATCTCCTGAGAGGGAAGTCTTTATTTTGCATTTATTTGTTTGTTTGTTTGTTTATTTATTTATTTATTTATTTATTTATTTATTTATTTGTATGGGTATTTTGCCTGCATGTCCATGTGTGCACCACTTGAATGCTTGGTGCCCAAAGAGAACATAAGGCACACAGGATGGTACTGGATCCCTTGGAACTGGAGTTCCAGATAATTATGGGTTTTCATCTATATGTTAGTAATCAAATCTGGTTCCGTTAGAACAGTTAATGCTCTTAACTACCGATTCATCTCCCCATCCAGTCCCAGCCCTTAGGTTTATAATAAAGTTAAGTGTGGATGTGCAAGTGAGGCAGTGAGCAGCTTCAAGGTCCCTCTTAAGTTCCTGCTTGAATTTCTTACCTGACTTCCCTCAGTGAAGGGTCTGTCAACTCTAAGCCACATAAAAGCTCTCCCTCCCCAGTTTGCTTTTGGTCATGGTGCTTGTCATAGCAATAGACTGAAACTAGAACAAATATAAATAGATTTATTTGTTTTTGTCTGCTGTGATTACAGTATTCTGGTTAGTGTAAACAGTTTATTTCTTCAGCCAGCATGCACTTAGTGTGTGTAGACATTTGGGGCTGGATGATGTAACTGGAGTATATCCTGGTGTAGATGGAGACGGCTCTTTCGTTCCTGGCTGCCCAAACCTGAATAATCACACAGAAACTATATTAATTACAACACTGCTTAGCCTATAGCTTAGGCATATTTCTACCTAGATCTTCCATCTTAAATTAACTATTAATTTGTGTATCACCACGAGGCTGTGGCCTACCAGTAAGTTCCAGTGTTTGTCTCCTTTGGCAGCTACATGACATATACATGGCATGTCCTTGACTCCTGCTTTATCTCTCTCTCTCTCTCTCTCTCTCTCTCTCTCTCTCTCTCTCTCTCTCTCTCTTTCTCTCTCTTTGGATTATCTGACTGGCTTTATTCTGTCCTGCCATAGGCCAAAGTGGCTTCTTCATTAACCAATAGTAATAAAGGATATTTATAGTATACAGAAGGAAAACCCACATCGTTCTGGGAGGGGCTATAAATTAACATAAGAAAGGATAGAAAATGAATATGAGAACAGTTATATCAAAGCTACGAGGAAATCAAGAGTGGTGAGATAGTGAAGGGAGGGAGGGTAGAGCGAATGCTGAGGGAGCCTGTGAGGTGACATGTGACTCTGGCATATTTGCAAGAAGACAGAATGCTTGCTGGCTTCAAGGGACAGGACGGTGGTCATGAAAGCTAGGGTTGTGGTTGGTCAGGTAGTAGAACAAGTTGTGTAGACATTTGCTCTAATGAGTCTTATCACTTGTAATGGAAGAATGTTACATTCCTGCTAGAATCACTTAACAGTAGCTTATTCAAGCCTCCGTCATTTTACCAATGTTCAGTGATTTCTCCTGAAATGTATGTCCTCCCTCTCTTACAGTCCTTTTGCAGTCCTTTTAAAGGTTTCTATGCATAGGTGCTCCTCCCAAGTACTGTGAAAGAGTTGGCCATGTATTTAACTATCAGGCGTCTTGTCTTCTGGTGAAAATATACGACCAAGAGCACTCTGAGCGTAAATAGAGGCTGCTCTTGCTGTGGGTTATTTCAGAACTGTTCTTAGGTTCCACGTGCCTTCACCTTCACACGATTTATAGGAATGTGGGTAATGTGTTGGAGACTAACAAATCAAAATCTCATTTCAGATGTGTGACACTAATGCTGTGTTGACTTATTGTTTCATGTGTTAGATTTCTGATCATATTACTGAAACACTTTCTTGAAGCGAGTAACAGGAAGGAACACTGAGGCATCAGATATCAGCTTCTGTCCTTTTCCACTAGCAGGAATTCGCTAGAAGTTGTTAATTGTGTTAGATGCTATAGCAGACTGCCTCCGTACAGAATGCTCAGCAGTTTGCATTTTGTGGGTAGCAGAGAGCTTCAAGTGTTGTGATGCTTAAAAGAAAACACAGAGGCCAATTTTGTTTTATATTTATTGTTATGATTTTTTTTACTATTAAAGGCATTTGCTCAATAATAACCAGATGTGTAACAGAAGTGGTTGCATGAAATTTTCATTTTTATGTACCATATTGGAAATCGTAGACAAAGTGTATTGCATGTTATGGAAATTAAAATGGCCTTTCCCTGGTCTGAACAGCTGTGTGGAACAGAATGATAACATCATTTGCTGTCTTCCAGTGACCATCTGTTTTGAAAGGTTTGACAGGTAACTTATTAATTTTAAGAGGTTTGTTTTAGTGAGCTCTTGCTCTTGGTAACAGTGTAAGAGGCATCCATTTTTGGACAGTGATGCGAAGCTCTTATATTCTCCTAGCCATTGAAGGGCAGATAACATCTTTAAGAGTTTATGGGGTCCCCCCCTTTTTCTTTAATTGAGCTATAAAGTTTTCTTCACTTCCCTCCCTTACTCTGCCCTCTCCTTCTACCCTCTCCCATGGTCCCCATGCTCCCAATTTACTCAGGAGATCTTGTCTTTTTCTACTTCCTATGTAGATTAGGTCCGTGTATGTCTCTCTTAGGGTCCTCTTTGTTGTCTAGGTTCTTTGTGATTGTGAATTGTACGCTGGCTTTCTTTGCTTTATGTCTAAAAGCCACTTATGAGTGAGTACATATGGTATTTGTCTTTCTGGGTCTGGCTTACCTCACTCAATATTATATTTTCTAGGTCTATCCATTTGCCTGCAAATTTCAAGTTGTCATTCATTCATTCATTCATTCATTCATTCATTTATTTATTTATTTGTGCTGTGTAGTGCTCCCTTGTGTAAATGTACCACATTTTCCTTATCCATTCTTTGGTTGAGGGGCATTTAGGTTGTTTCCAGGCTCTGGCTCTGACAAACAATGCTGCTGTGAACATAGCTGAAAACATGTCCTTGTGGTATGATTGTACATCTTTTGGGTATATACCCAAAAGTGGTATTGCTGGATCTTGAAGAAGGTTGTTTCCTAATTTTCTGAGAAATGGCCACACTGACATCCAAAGGGGTTGTATCAGCTTGCATTCCCATCAGCAATGCAGGAGTATTCCCTTTACCCCGCATCCTCTCCAGCTTAAGTTGTCATCAGTGTTTTAGATCTTGGCCATTCTTACAGTTGTAAGATGGACTCTCAGAGTTATTTTGATTTGCATTTCTCTGATGGCTAAGGATGTTGAGCATTTTTTCAGCCATTTTAGATTCCTCTGTTAAGAGTTCTCTGTTTAGGTCTGTACCCCATTTTTTATTGGATTATTTGTTGTTTCGATGACAAATTTCTTGAGTTCTTTGTACATTTTGGAGATCAGCCCTCTGTTTGATGTGGGGTTGGTGAAATTCTTTTTCGATTCTGTAGGCTGCCGTTTTGTCTTGTTGACCTTTGCTTTACAGAAGCTTTTCAGTTTCAGGAGGTCCCATTTATTAATTGCTTCTCACAGTGTCTGTGCTGCTGGCGTTATATTTAGGAAGTGGTCTCCTATGCCAAAGTGTTCAAGTGTACTTTCCACTTTCTCTTCTATAAGGTTCAGTGTGGCTGGCTTTATGTTGAGGTCTTTGATCTATTTGGACTTGAGTTTTGTGCATGGTGATAGATATGGATCTATTTTTATTCTTCTACATGTTGATATCCAGTTATGCCAGCACTATCTGTTGAATATGCTTTCTTTTTTCCAATTTCCATTTTTTGCTTTTTTGTCAAAATTCAGGCGTTCATAGATGTGTGAATTGATATCTGGGTCTTTGATTCAGTTCCACTGGTCCTCCTGTCTGTTTTTATGCCAATACCAGGCTGGTACTTCAGCTTTGTAGTCATGTTTAAAGTCAGGGATTGTGATGCTTCTAGAAGTTCTTTTATTGTACAAGATTGTTTTGGCTATCCTAGACTTTTTGCTTTTCAATATGAAGTTGATTATTGCTCTTTCGAGGTCTGTGAAGAATTTTGCTCGGATTTTGATGGGTGTAATTGCGCTGAATCTGTAGATTGCTTTTGGTAAGATTGTCATCTTTACTATGTTAATTCTACCTACACAAAAACATGGAAGATCTTTCCATTTTCTTGCATCTTCTTTAATTTCTTTCTTCAAAGATTGAAAGTTCTTGTCATACAGGTCTTCCACTTGTATGTTTTTGAGTTACTCAGAGTTATTTTATGCTATTTGTGACTATTGTGACAGATGATGTTTCTCTGTTTTATTTTTTTTCCACATTTATCATCTTTGTAAAGGACAGCTGCTGTTTTTTTTTTCTTTTGAGTTTATCTTGTGTCCTGCTACATTATTGAAGGTGTTTATGAGTTGTAGAAATTCCATGGTAGAACTTTTGGTGTCACTTATGCAAACTTTCATATCATCAGCAAATAGTATGAATTTGACCTTTTCTTCTTCTTCTTCTTCTTCTTCTTCTTCTTCTTCTTCTTCTTCTTCTTCTTCTTCTTCTTCTTCTTCTTCTTCTTCTTCTTCTTCTTC
>NW_004949099.1:9873135-9876304 GCF_000317375.1 Microtus ochrogaster | reverse complement strand
TCTTCTTCTTCTTCTTCTTCTTCTTCTTCTTCTTCTTCTTCTTCTTCTTCTTCTTCTTCTTCTTCTTCTTCTTCTTCTTTTTCTTCTTCTTCCTCCTCCTCCTCCTCCTCCTCCTTCTGTCCTTCTGTCCTTCTGTATTTGTGTTGATTTCATTGGTTGAATAAAGAAGCTGCCTTGGCCTTTTGATAGGGCAGCCTTAGGTGGGTGGAGAAGACAGAACAGAATGCTGGGAAGAAGGGAGGTGTGACAGACGCCATGCTTTTCCTGCCCAAGACGGACACTGGTTAGACTCATCCTGGTAAGCCACAGTCAAGTGGCAATACAGATTATTAGAAATGGGTTGAATCAAGATGTAAGAGTTAGCCAATAAGAGGCTAGAACTAATGGGCTAGGCAGTGATTTAATTAATACAGATATCCATGTGATTATTTCTGTCATAAGCTAGCCTGGTGGCCAGGATGACAAGCAGCCCACTGGCCTTGGTGTAAGCCGGACGCAGCCTGCTCTTTATGTTACACTTCCTCCTCCTCCTCCTCCTCCTCCTCCTCCTCTGTTTGTTTTTTTTTTGAGACAAGGTTTCTTTGTAGCTTTGGTGCCTGTTTTGGAACTAGCTCTTGTAGACCAGGCTGGCCTCCGACACACAGAGATCTACCTGCCTCTGCCTCCCAAGTGCTGGGATTAGAAGCCTGTGCCACCACTGACTGTTGTTTGACTTCTTCTTTTCTGATTTGTATCCCCCTTGATCTCAGAGTTTATATTTTAAGCTGGGAGTAGTGGTGCTTTGCTGTGCTTCACGTCCTTGGGAGATGGAAACAGGGGAATACAAGGTTGTCTTTCTTTTCTTAAGCAGCTTTGGGGCTAGCCTGCATGCCTTAAGATCCTATCTCAGCATGTGGTGGTATTGGTAGAGTACTTGCCTAGTTTGCAGAGGCCTGAGTTGGATGCCCAGCACCACCTATAATCCCTGTAATTGGGAGTTGGACCTAGGGAGATCTGGGGTTCATGGCCAGCATTGGCTATATATCAAGTGTGTTGAGGCTGTCCTTGCCTATATGGGACAGTATCTTAAAAAAAACCAAGTAAACATACCCCTCCCATCCATCCTCTTTTTTCTTTCATATTTTAAATGGACAAAGGTGCTTCCAAGGCAGGATACTGAAATGTATGCATTAGTGACACCTTTGAAAGTCAATCCTTTTGTTTTGGGCCAGATTTAGTAATATTAGGTATATAAGTAAGAAGTAATTTACTTAATTTTTTATATTTTTTAATCACTTCAAGTTTTTTCTGTTGTCTTTCTCTCCTTGGTTTTTGTTATCTACCTGTCTATCTGTCTGTCTATTGACATAGGGACTTACTAAGTTGTCTTTGTTGTTCTCAAAATGACTATGGAAGCCATATAAATCTTGAACTTGTGATATTCCTACTTTAGCCTCCCTAGTAGCTGGGACTGCAGGCCTGTGCCACCATGCTAGTTTTTGGTTGCCTTTTTAATATAAAAGTTAAGCATACCAAATAAGCATGGAACTCCTCTCAAACTCTCTCCTCCTCCAGTCCAGCTGTCACTGCACTTTCCTGGGTCCTCCTGGCATCTCCTCACACTTGGAAGAACTGTCAGCCTTTTTTCACATTCATTTTTCACTTTTAAGGCTCCACTGAATTACGCAGGCAGAATGCAGAACGGAAAGAAATGCCATGTTATTATGCTGACTGCAGATACACTGTGGGAATTCGCTATGATAGGCCCTTACTCATGTCTTAATACTTTATTTATACCTGTGTTCCTTGCAAGGCAGCTTGGCCTTGCTTCTCTCCAGGTAGATAAGATGGTTGGAAATAGCGCTACCTGTATTCATTTGGGAAGCTTAAATGTTCTTAAGATGAGTGATCGTGCTGAGTGAAGAGAGTGGAGTGTCATCACTTCTCTCTGCCTCTCAGTCACCAGGCGCTACTCGGAGGCTTCATCATTTCTGGCTGCGTCCCCAATCTGTTAGATAAGGATTATAGCATTTTCTTCTCTTGTTCACTGGAGTAGCAGCAGAATGAATGAATTCTGTGTGTTTTATTGGAAGGCGCTTGCTGATTGTGACATTTCAGAGGTCAAGACTTAATAAATTAGAAACACGTTTGATTATTATCTCCAGTGTGCTGAGACTGCTTATTGTTACCAGTTATGGGTGGTGACCAAAGAAAATGGGAAGCCCCTCCCATGAGGGAATAACTGCTCCTGGATCTGGGAGTCAGGCTGCCTTGGATCAAATCCTGTTCCTACCACCTTGTCAAGTTACTTATGTCTTTGAAACTAGTTAATGTCAGATTTTGCATTTGAACCTAAAGCCTGTCTGAGCTTCTTCCCCATCTACCAGACAAAACTAAAATAGCCAGAGTATGTTCTAGAATGTTGAACATTTGAGAAGCTCAATCAATGGAGCATATAAAAGCAGGAAAAGCCATAGACACCCTTAATGTCTTAAAGAGGCTTCCCATGGGATCAGGAGCACCCCAGACATTGAGAACAGCACTTTAATTGGCTGCCTGAGGACTGAATTTGTGTATTGACTTTTACTGCAAAACTTGCTTATTTCCAATTGCTCAAAATCAATAAATCTCATTAATCTCTCTCCCATTCCTGTTCTTTCTTTTCTCTTCCCCCCTTCAGCCTCCTTCCTTTTCCCTTCCTCCCTTCTTCCCTTTCCCTCCTCTCTCCTTTCTTTTCTTTTTTCTTGTGTGTGTGTTCATGTGTATAAGTATGAGCACACATGTGCCTGTGTGCATGGAAGTCAGAAGACAATCTTGGGTGTTAGTCTTTGCCTTTTACTTTATTTGAGGCTGGGTCTCTTGTCTGTAGCTATCTGAACCAGGCTAGCCCTTTTTACCTCCTCCTTGTCTTCCCTTTAAAATATTTCATTGCAAAGAGAATTCTGTTACATGTAGGCTTTAGAGTTTATTGAGTATCCAGTGCCTTTCCGTGGTTTCCGGGTCTTGGTAGTGGTGTTCTTGCTTCTGTCCTGTGGATATCGGCTGGGAGATTTGGTTCAGTAGCTTAAACCTCTGTGGAAGTCATCGAGAATTACAAGCAAGAAGAATGTTTTTTCTTCTTCTTCTTCTTCTTCTTCTTCTTCTTCTTCTTCTTCTTCTTCTTCTTCTTCTTCTTCTTCTTCTTCTTCTT
>NW_004949099.1:9845689-9873035 GCF_000317375.1 Microtus ochrogaster | reverse complement strand
TAGCTCTTATAGACCAGGCTGGTCTCGAACTCACAGAGATCTGCCTGCCTCTGCCTCCCAAGTGCTGGGATTAAAGGCGTGCGCCACCACCGCGGCCGGCTTTATAGAAAAAAAAACAACAACAAACAAAAACTGGCTTAAGAAATAGAAATCACAAATTTCTTTTGGTAACCCATTGCAATTTATTTAGCTGCTTCTGTTATGATAATATATGCTAATTTTTTTCTAATTTAGGTAAGGATTGGTTGAAGTTGGCATAGTTTTGCAAATATTGAGGGAAATCTGTCCTAGAAATAATTGTAATAAGGCGGTGCTCGTAGTGGTAGGAGCGACCCCAGGGAGAAGGCGTTTCATCGTGGTGGTTGTCTGTGCACTTAGTTCTTAGACTTCTTCAGCAGATTGTCACCTGCTAGCAGCTAAAGACAGATGATGGAGTATTCTCCTTCTGAAAAATGCCCCTTGCCTGATCTCTAAATATTACCAGCTTGGATCCTTTCACCATGTGACCATTTTTTGTTAATTATTCTTTTTCTCCATAGTGGAGAAAAAGGAACTGAGAGGAGTGTTGGCTGCTTTGATCTTATCTCTTCATGGGCAAGGCCAGGTTGGATCAGAGCTAGCTCAAGAGAAAGCCAGCTCCCAGCAGTGTGAGCCTAATTCTAAGGGATCTGTTGGAAGACTCCAGGCAGGCATGTGCCTTGTGTAGTCAGGTGACATTTAGGTCAGTATAGCAGGAATAGGCTACTGGGCAAGAGGGTGGAGTGAAGTCAGGTTGGGGCCTGGGGAACAAAAATTGGGTAGGGCTTTGTGTGCACTCTGTGCAAATATATAGGCCATAAGTTAACGTGAAAAGGGAAAACATTTTGCAGACATGGTATTTGTTTTCTAATTTGAAGAAGTTATGTTTATATCTCACAAACTTACCCCCATCCGATGTACATTTCTGTGACCTGCAATAAATGCCATTTATTCCATCCTCACCATTGTCCTGTTTTAGAGTAGTGTACTCCAGGAAAATCCCTCCTGACTGCTTACTGCTAATCTTGCTATTGCCCTGTCCCGGACTACTAAGATGTGCTCTCTGTCCTTATTGGTGTGTCTTTTTCCTTCTCCACTCTCTGTGCCCTCCCCGCCCCCGTTCCTCATTTTTTCCCCCTCTTCTTTCCACTCCTGCTTTTTTGAGACAGGGTCTCGTAGCTGACTCAGATCTGTCTTTATGCTTTTACCTTCCAAATGGGGCAGTGTACTGTGTGCTGCTTATGACGTGGGCCAGGCTTTCGCCCAGTGTCGTATAACCTGTGGCCCTGTGTCTGGGTCTTTCTCCTAATGTGATGCTGTTGAGGTTCATGTTGTTGAATGTATCAGTCAGTTCTTTATGTTATTGAATGGCACATGGTTGTATTGACAGAGTACATTTTTATCCATCTCCCATTTGGTGGATATTTCTGTTTTTCTGAATTTTCAGTGTTTATGATTAATGCTGCTATGAAAGTATATGTTTGAGATTTATAAAAGAAAAATTACTGTAACATTATTTTTTAAATTGTGTGTTGCTGTGTTTCAGTTTGAGTATGTGTGTGCAGTTGCCCACATAGGCAGAAGAGTGTGTCAGATCCCTTTGTGCTGGAGTCATAGGCAGCTGCCCTAGGTGGGTGCTGGGAATTGAACTACTGTCTGGAAGAGCAGTACATGCTCTTAACTGCCGCGCTATCTTTTCAATCCTGAGTTGTTATGCAGGATATACTTTTATTTCTTTTGGGTATTGTGATGGGCAAAATTTTGCTCTCAAGACTTTTGTTGCTGATATTACACCTGTGAATATGTACTATTGTATATTGAAAAGAACTTTGCAGATGTAGTTTTGGTATAGATGTAACTTTGCAGAGGTTACTAATCGGTTGGCCTTGAGGTTGGAAGATTACCCTGGACTAACTAAGGGGAGCCAGTGTGATTTCAGGAGCAGATGAGGAATTCAGGGATGTATAGAGATCATAAAGCAGGAGAGGAAGAGTAGAGTGCAGTGTGCCACGCTGACTTCAGCACATGGAGACCCCAGTCCCACAGTCGGAGGAACACAAGACTTTCAGTACTTGTGGGCTGGAAAGAGGACTGTGAAGCCCAAATGAGAATTAAAGTCCTAGCTCATAGCTTGATTTAGCCTGTGCAGACTGTCAAGCAAAATATCCCCCCACTTTGTGCCTAACTTCTGACCTTTACCCATTGTGAGTTTTAGTGCAGTTTTAAGCCATACAGCTTCAGGTCATTTGTTATAGCAGCAAAAGTGAAAAGTTCAGACAGACTCTTCGGGGAGTAGTGATAAATTTACACTTGTAGAAGCCTTGCACTAATTTGAGTAGAAAGCTAACATTTCAGACCTACTTGGTTGTGTTCCAGCCAGCCTGTGAGGAGCCAGAGCAGAAGCAGGGAGAGCAGTGGGCAAGGCTTGCCAGGTAGCGATGTTCTGACCAGGGTGCAGTCAGGACAGGAGAGATGTGGCATGGTGGGCAGTGACATGGCAGCAGGCGGCATGGTGGACAGTGATGGTCATGTATAAGAGCCATTGGTAAATGCATAACCCAAACCGGTGGGTTTTAGGTGGAAGCTGAAGAAGAGGTTTGTAACTGACTTCGGGGATGAAAGGTAGCGACTATATGGTATTTTCTGCTTTATCAGTGCATATAATTAACCTGCAGAGGCAATCTAACTACTAGTGAGAGTTCGTGGGAATATGACAGAAGGAACTAATCATAAATGAATAGACTCAGAGTGGCTTTGTGGGAAAATCGAAGGTGGGGTTTAGGGAGGGGCAAGGAATGGCACTCTATGTGAATGTGTTAAAAATGAGGTGTACATGTATGTGATGCTTTCTGCAAACTTTCTTTAGTACTTTCTGAACATAAAGCTTCCAAATGACCCACGAACAGATTTGGTTGATGATGTGAGAAATAGCAGTAGTCCTTAATATCCATCCTCTTTTGGTTAACATCTTAATATGTAGCAAAGACTTGCCCTGAACTCTTGATCCCCCTGCTTCTATATCCCCAGTTCTAGGCCCACAGGTGTGCACCCCTATATTTGACCTTTCTGATTTGAATATTACACGTTATAATGTAGTACTTCAGGGGCTGGAGGGATGGCTCTGCATGTTAAGACCTTTGCTGCTCTTAGAGGCCACAAGGAGCTTAACAATAGTGAGGCAGGAGAAAGGATAGGTGGGGCTGGCAGGCAGGGAATATAAATAGAAAGAGAAACAAGGGGAAGGAGGAGCAAGAGAACAAGGAGAGGAGGACATCAGGAGCCAGCCACACAGCTACACAGCCAGCCAATGATAAAGAAGTAAAGAAAGGTTTACAGAAGTAGACAAAGGAAAAAGCCCAGAGACAAAAGGTAGATGGGATAATGTAAGTTAAGAAATTCTGGCAACAAAGGAGCCAAGAAAAGGCCAGACATTTATAATTAAGAACAAGCTTCCATGTGTGATTTTTTTTTGTGTGTGTGTGTGTGTGGGGGGGTGAGCTACGTGTAGGGCCTCGAAAAGAGCTAAAGAAGAAAGGCAAAAACGTAGAGTCAAAAAAACAACCAACAATATTTTGGCATTCTAACATGGAGCTTGAGTAAAGGAAAAACCAGCAACAGTTAGTCTTACTATGTAGCTCAGGCTGATCTAGAGCTCCCTATGTAGCTCAGGCTGGCCCCGAGCTCACGATCATTTTGTCCCTGTCCCCTGATGCTGGTATTAAAGGCATGGGCCACCACCTCCATCCATTTCTACATCTAAAAGCCTATTGGTAGACTTTATTCTTGCCATTTGAAACCTACCAGAAAGCTTCCCAATACCTCTGGATCTTTATAGTCATTGTTCTCTCCTCTGGTTCGTTAGTGCGCACATTCCCTCATTAGTGCTCCATGAAGCCTCTCTGTCATTCTGTGTTTGACTTGGGTATCTTTTTGAGATGCTGCTGTGTGGTCAGTTCACATTCATGACTTTTATCTTTGTCTACTTTTCTTCTGCTTTCCTAACTGCTGTTTGAATTTCAGAAGATCAAGGCTCTGCACTGCTTCTTTAATAGAAAGAACTTGTCATGGAGAAATGCTTAGTAAATGTTCATTGGGTTAAATCAAAGGGGCACTGCTGTTACCCCTCCTCTTTTAGAAAATGCTTTCTTGAAAAAGTTTCTTGTGTCCGGAGAAAGTCACTTCCTTATTGGCAGGTTTTCTCACCCTTTTTACAAAACCTGGCTGAAGGGACTTCATTTTGTTGCACACAGATGTGTGGTCACTTTTGGTTAGCACTGTTTTCAGGATAAAGACACAGCTATGTGTAAAGCACGTTTGGCCTTGTGCCTTCTTGGCTACATTCCTGAAATTTGCTCTTGAGAAATGAGTACCATGGGAACATCCGAAGAAGGTGTTATCCAGCATTTTTATGCCTTAGTAACACAACACCGCTCTCACCCCCACCTGCCAACAACCCCTGCTGCGTTCATACACAGGGATGTGTGTTCACTGCATATCCAAGGGTATAGAGGATAAAATTCCCTTCAGAAGTTATTTGGCTGTATGTGCAAGGAACTGTGAAGGTGAGGAAAGCCTTGTTTTCAGCTTCTCAAACTCAAGCAAATATACAGGTCATAGTTAGAGAGGGTCTTGCTCAGGCTTCCCAGAAGTTCTTGCAAACAGTTCAATTTTATTTGACATTTATTGGGTCATACTTGACATTTCCGAGCAAAGTAGACATTTTTTCTTTCTGACAACTCAGTTGTGAAGCTATGATTGACACTACTATAATGTTAAGCTCAACTTGCTTCAGAATCAGGCAGTGGTATTGGAGGAAGAGCCACCTCCCATTTCTGTGATCCATAGATAACAAAACATTCTTACCCAGGAGGAGAGGTTAAACAAAAGATGGTCTCTGGTCAACTGGGGTCTCCAGCTCTGGGTCTGAGCACAACTTTGGCCTGTCTGTACTCCTGAGTGAGGAGGTCCTCAGCATGGCAAACCACCTGCAGC
Source organism: Microtus ochrogaster (assembly GCF_000317375.1). Lineage (NCBI taxonomy): Eukaryota > Metazoa > Chordata > Mammalia > Rodentia > Cricetidae > Microtus > Microtus ochrogaster. The sequence continues at coordinate 9,868,025 of NW_004949099.1, read as the reverse complement.
CACTTCACACAGACAGACAGACAGACAGACAGAAACACACACACACACACACACACACACACATCCAAACAATCAAATTGGTTGGAGATTTTTCTCAAAAATAAGTATAGGAAAGGTCAGCTGGAATCTAATTCAGAACACAGTCAACCTTTTCAGTTTTGTAACCTTCAAATTTGCCTTTGAATGTAAAAGTACTTACAGAGAGCTACATAATATATTCATAATGTACCTACTGGGGCTCTCTTTATTATTCAGTGTGTGTGTGTGTGTGTGTGTGTGTGTGTGTGTGTGTGTGTACGTGCACGTACGTACATATGAACATATGCAAAGTTGTTATCAGTTACACCTGACCTTATTTAGTCAATGATGTAGGATACTTGCATTTTACCTCTATTATAAACAATACCCTATGGATCATCTTGGTCTGGAGGCTCTTATTCTACTTACTGCAGTTATACTGGCTAGTTTTATGTCAATTTGCACAAGCTAGAGTCATCAGAGGATGAAACTCAATTGAGAAAGCCATGAGATCAGGCTGTAGGCAAGCCTGGAGTACATTTTCTTAATTAGTTATGGATGTGGGAGGGCTTGGTCTGTTGTGGGTGGTGCCATCCCTAGGCTGTTCTTCTGGGTTCTGTAAGAAGGCAGACTGGGCATGCTATGGGAAGCAAGGCAGAAAGCAGCACTCTTTCTGCCTGGCCTCTGCATCAGTTCCCGCCTTCAGGTTCTTGCCCTATATCAGTTCCTGCTCTCACTGCTTTTGAGGATGAACTGCTATATGGATCTGTGAGAGAAATAAACTCTTTCCTCCCCAGGTTGCTTTTGGTCATGGTGTTTCGTCACAGCAATAGGAACCCTAACTTAGACAGTAGTAGTGCTACAGGAGTGACATGCTGGCTGCTGAGTGCCTGAATGGAAAGCCGTTTGATTCTTCCATCCCTTGAAGACTGTAGCAGTGCATGTTCATAATCATAGCCAATGACTCAGTGACTCCCAACGTTAGTGACTTAGCCTGTTTTCCTACACAAAGTTGTGTTTCGGAGATCTGGAGTTTTTAACCCAAATAGCCATTTCATTGTCAAGAATACTACTAATCCATGCTACGTTCTATTATGGTAGTGATTCTCAACTTGTGGGTCATGACCCTGGGGGATTTGAATGACCCTTTCATAGGGGTCACATATCATATATATTACAATTCTTAACAGTAGCAAAATTGCAGTTATGAAGTATCTATCAGTGGGGATAGTTGTATGATCAGGGGTCACCACAACATGAGGAACTGTATTAAAGGGTCACAGCATTAGGGAGGTTGAGAAACATTCTATTATAGACCTTTATAGATTTTTTTAACTATTATTTATTTTGGAGCTGAATATTGCACTCTACATCTTCCTCATATTCAACGTACACTTGGTTACTGAGCTATACTCCAGCCCTGTCATAGAGTTTACATTACATTCTTTAAGACCCAAACTACTGTTTTATTTTAACCCTCTTGTACCTCTAAGTTCATTCTATAAGCTCCTCAAGGACTTGGGCAGCTTTCCTTATATCGAACCTGTTACCTAAAGCAATTGGTATGAGACTGTAAACAAAAGTCCGTGGCTTTTTTAGTGGAGGAAATTTCAGTTTGTTTTGCTTGTAAATGTCCCCAATTCCTATGTATGGGCATTTTCCCAAGTGCTTCTTTTGTTGCTGTTGTTTTATAGACTCTTGGATAATTTCATACATGTATATAGTGTGTCTCTTCTATCCTGTCCACCTCTAATTTCCCCTTCTCACTTCCTAGGACACCTTCTGACATGACCCCTCCCATCTTCCTTTTTTTCATGTATTAGCCTTTCCTTCCTCCCCATCTTCCCTCTCTTCTTCCTTTCTTTCACATCCTCCTCCTCTTATCAGTCTACTGAATCGAGTTAGAGCTGCCTGCTGGAATGTTAAATGGTTTTGCTGCATTGATCTTGCGCAGGTAAGCTCAGCTGCAGTGAGTTCAGGGAGCAATGGTCATGTCGTGTTCAGAACATGGCATTTTGTAGCATTCCTCCTTGTGCTCTGGCTCTTACATTCCTTCCTTTCCCTCTCCTGAGATCTGCCCTGATCCTTGGTGCAGATGTAGCTGTAATGGTTGAGAATTTATCAGTCCCGTATCCTGAGCACTTTGTCTAGTTAGGAATCATTGTACTAAGTGTTGTCCACTAAAGAAAGATGCTTCTCTGACCACGGGTGAGGACAGCACTAACCCCTGAGTATAAATATGACTACTTAGAGGGCAGTTGGACAGCCTTCCCAGATAGCAAAACAGTAAAACAGCAGGTTCCCCTCTGGGGCCCACAATCCCAGTTCATGGGCTTTTTACCGGGACTACAGTGCCAGGCATGGATTCCTTTCTATGGAGCAAGCTTCATGCCTCATCAGAAGGTGATTGTTTACCTTATAACCTTTGTGCCCCTGTTGTGCCAGTGGATAGTCTGTCAGGTTGGTGTTCAGGGTTCATCACTGCATGTTATTGATGACTTTTCTCCTCCATCAGTCCACATAGCACCTTCTGGCACTAGAAAAAAGCTAGCTAACAGAAAAGGAGTTTGTAGATAAGTTCCACATGATTTTTCTATGTTTTGTAACCAGCAAGTTGTGTCTTCGGCAGTAGGATTTTACCATCTAGTCGTAGTGGGCAACCAAAAGCAGGCAACAGCCTGTTTTGTTTAGGGGTCCTCTGGGGCCTCTTTGACCAATAACTCATAGGAAGTTCCCCACATTTGGTGTTTTGATTTCTTCTGGGGGAAGCATTGGCCTGTGTTTTTACTTCTAAAAAACCTGCACTTGATAATTAGCTTACAAAATAGTGGGTTTCTATAGGGTTCATATATCTACTTAAGTGGGCCCTACTCCTCCTTGCCTCCTTTTTTTATAAATAAACAAACAAATATATAAATATCATAATTTTTCTACGTTGTTCTGCTTGCTTTCTCATGTTTTATGCTTGACATTTCAGCCAAATATCTTTCAAGTGTGCTTCATCTTCTATAATCAGTTAGCATATTTTTATGTTGTTCTGGAGAATTCATTCTTCCTAAGACTTTTAACCTTTGAGAATCTATAGGTCTTTAATTAACACCAAGTACCTGTTGAGTTTTATTTCAGAAGTTGGTGGTTATATTGCAGTTTGTGTAGTGTACCTGAACACAACAGAAAATGAAATAAAACATAGGCGCAGGACTGATTTTTGTTTTGTTTTGTCTTGTTTTGTTTTTGGAGGCAGGATTTCTCTGTAGCTTTGGAGCCTGTCCTGGAACTAGCTCTTGTAGACCAGGCTGGCCTTGAACTCACAGAGATCCGCCTGCCTCTGCCTCCCGAGTGCTGGGATTAATGGTATGCACCACCACTTCCCAGCTAGGATTGATGTTTTTACCCTATCTCTGCCTCTTTTAACTTTGTGATATGGGAAAGACTTATTTCCTCCTGAAGCTGTTTATCATAGGTAACACAAAATCCTCTACAAGATTTTTAGTGTTTGATAATGGAGTGAAGTTTTATGATTTCAAAACCTCTTTAAAAGTTATACGGTAACAGAGAAACAAAGTTTAATTATCTTCCAGGAAAAACAAGCAAAACAGACAGAAAAAAAGAATCAATGAAGCTGTTGGAATACAGAGATCCAGGAGGTGGATGTTACAAAGAGCGGGTTAAGATGAGAGAGCTAGGTCTCTGTCAGTGAGCACTGGGGAAGTCTGTGGAATGATGGAGCAAGGGTGAGTCCCCAAAGATGGCAAGGTGAGCTTCTGGGTAGGGGAGAGGCTCGGTCTGTTTATCAGTGCTAGGGAAACACTATGTGTTTGCTTCTTGGGGAGCGACTGGTCTTTGGTTCAGTGGATGGTTTGGGATCTGGACATTGCAGTATGGGGCTGGACTGAGGGTAAGTGGCAGTAGAGGAAAACTCACTGTTATTTGGGCGATTGACCCTGAGGTGGCAGACATCATCTTGAATATCTTCATGAATGTAACTTCACATTCATGCAGTTTGAGTGTGACATACTTTAGAGATAGGTATCTTGGTAGAGTGTCTAGGACTGTTGTAGCATGTTAGCATTAAAGTGAGTAGCATACATATAGTAATGGTAAGCTAGTAACCCCTTTACTATTGGTTCTAGACAGAAGTCTGATGCTGATGCATTGGTAGCTTGGTCTTTTCTGGAAACTGGGAGAAAATTAGTTCCTGGTATCTGAGGACTGCCAGCCGGTCATGATGTCCTTGATATGTAGGTGTGTAACTCCTGTCTCTGCTTCTGTTTTTGCTTTGTGGGAATCTTTCTGGAATACGTACTCTGACACCAATGAGAGTAGAAGAGAGGAGATGTATTCACTTGTGGACTGAAGTCAGCATAGTTTTTGAAAGGTCTCAGTCCCAGATCCAGTAGGCATTCTCCTTTTGCACCCTAAAATGACAAGGTGAATGGCAAGCAAGCAAGATATTATATAAGCGTCTGTGATAGTCAGCAGGTTGTTATGGGCAACGGCCCATTCTTTCAGCTATTTTTTCAGGTCTTTCTGTTCAGTTAACAAGTAAAGTCATGCTTGGTAAATAGGCAGTGCAAGTAATTCTTCTCTTAAGTCGCTAAATAAATCAACAAAGAAGAATCTAGTAATTTTTTTTTAACCTTATTTTACTTCAGCGTCCTTGTTACTCCTGTTTTTCAGGGTCTTGGGTCTCCCCCTTCGTTTTCTTATGAGGACACACATAGAAGAACACATGTCAGAGTTCAGGTGGTCTAGTGGGATCTCACAGGAAGTAGTTAACTTAGTACAAAGACCGTCTTCCAAGTGTGATGTTGAAGGGTCTTCTGTTTGTGTTGATTTCATTGGTTAGTAAAGAAACTGCCTTGGCCCATTTGATAGGCCAGCCCTTAGGTGGGTAGAGTAGACAGAACAGAATGCTGGGAAGAAGGGAAGTGAGCCAGACACCATGCCTCTCCTCTCTGGTCAGACGTGATGAAGCTCCAACTCAAGATGGACGTACACAAGAAACTTTCCCGGTAAGACACCATCTTGTGGTGTTATACAGATTATTAGAAATGGGTTAGTCAAGATATGAGAGTTAGCCAAGAAGAGGCTAGATATAATGGTCCAGGCAGTGTTTAAAAGAATACAGTTTCCGTGTAATTATTTTGGGTGTAAAGCGAGCCGTGTGGGAGCTGGGTGGGATGAAAAGCAGGCCTGCTCAACTCATCACTACACAAGTGCAGTCACATGCACAGGCTCTGGGTAGACATGTTTTGGAGAGCCACAGTTCAACCCAGTGCAGATAGTGACGATAATTCTATGGCCTGATAATGAATAACTTGGTAAGTAAGGCTTTCTTTAGGTAATAGCACAGATCTGTGTACACTCCTTGTCCTACTCAGCTTTTATTGTTAACTTGACATAGCCTCATCATCCTGATTGATAAATTAACCTAGATCTGATTGGCCTTGTAGACATGCCGATGGAGAATTATTTTGGTTGTCTTCATTGATGTAGGAAGGCCCAGTCCAATGTGGGCAGCACCATACACTGGTCAGGTGTCCTACAATGCATAAGAAACCTAGCCAAGCGTGAGCCTGTGAGCCAGCTTCATAGTTTCTGCTTCAGGATCTTGCCTTGAGTTCCTGCCCTGACTTCCCTAAGTGATGGATTTTTTTACTTGGAAGTATAAGCCAAATAAATTCTTCTTGCCCTGAATTGCTTTTGGTCATGACATTTGTTGCAGCAACAGAGGGTAACTAGAACATTCCTGAGAGGAGTCCATACTTTTTATTTGGAAGCATAGTGCTGTTTTCTGTTGGTTATTTTAGACGTTTTTGAGACAGTTTCGCAGGCGCAGGCAGTCTGGCCTGGAACTTACTTACCTTGTAGTTCACGTTGGTGACTTACAAACTGCTCACCTTTGATTCCCCTCTGTATGCTGTGACCATCCATAGTTTCCCAAGGGCCAGGCTTAAATGTGGGCACCACCATGCTTGGTTAGCAGGGACTTGTATATACATTTGTCAGCATCCATGTTACAAATGGGGAAACAGAAATTGTCTCAGACCTCACATCTGGTAATTTTAATAGAATGTAAAGATGTCCTGTTTGATGCCAAAGCCCTTGAACTTAAGTAGTGCAGTCAGCAGAATAAGACCATAATCCTCTGGGAAAGGCTTGGCATACAGTCCACGATCAGCTTTCCTTCCTCTGTTTACCAATACATATCAAGGCAAATGATGGTGTTTTTGCTTTTATGTGCTGTTCATTTTAAATGTGGAAAAAGAAAAGAATAGTGGATGTTTTAACTACATTCCTCCATCAAGTATGACTTAAATATTAGTATACATTTATAAAATTAAAATATAAAGCCAGGAGACTAGAAAGGAGCCTCAGAGTTAGGAACTTTTCCTTCTCTTTCAGAGGACCAGGGTTCGGTTCTCAGCATTCTTGTGATGACAGCTCCATGTGACACATATCCATGTGACAGAAGGTCGTTTGATGCCTTTCTGTGGCCTTCATAGGTACTACATATAGTGCATATATACACTCAGACAAAACATTCACATGAAAAGAAATAAATGTAAAATGTGTAAAGGTGGAAAATATGAACTATCAATATGGTCAGGCTTACTATAGTATATCCTAAGTGGGTTTTCCTTATACCCCGCCCTTTTCACTTTGAGCTGTCTCCCTGGTCTTAAAATCTGGTAGAGTTGTCCTGACTGACACCTGTGACCTCTATCTTCTGTGATTGCCTGTATCTGCCTTGCAATCATAAGCACCATTTTACCTTGAAACTTAATAACATGTTCTATAAATTGTTTTTTATTTATGTGATTAAATTAATTAACTTTGCAATGGTGAAGATCAGATCCAGGACCTTTGAGTGCTGGACAAGTGCTATCTTGTTCACTGAACATGGGTCCTCTGGAAAAGCAGCCAGTGTTCTTAAACTGAGGCTGGAGAGGTGGCTCACAGGTAGCAACTGCTGGTGTACGATCATGAAGATCCAAGACAGGATCCCTCTCCAGCTCCATTTTTAACTCTAACCCTTACTTTCTGTGCGACAAGCTCTTTACATATAGGCCAGCCTGGCCTCAAACTCGAGTCTTCTTTCCACTATCTCTCAAAAGCCGGGGTTACAGGTCCCTACCACCATGCCTGCCTTAGATTTTAGGGGGTGATTTTGTATTTATTTATTAATTTATATTAAGTGTGTGTGTATGTATGCGTCTGTGTTAGTGTATGTTCAGAAGTGTTTGCTGATGCATGTGTCTGAGTGTTCATGTACAAAGACCAGGAGGGGACAGCACATGCTCTCCTTTATCGCTCTTCCCCTATTCCTTTGGGGATGGATCTTTCCCCACCAGGGCACCCTGTATTCTGGACTAGCTGGAAACCAGTGAGCGCCATTTATCTTCCTGTCTCCATCTGCTGCAGACCTGGGATCACAGGCATGTGCAAGATGCCTTGTTTGTTAGTAGTGGCTGAGATTCTAACTTGGCGCTTCATGATTGTACACTAGCACTTTCAATCTCTTAGCTACCTCTCCCGCCTCAATTTAAGAGAACTGGCTGCTTTCCCAGAGGACCCATATTCAGTTCCCAGTACCCATATGACACCTGACACCACCATCTGCAACTCCAGGTCCAGTAGATCTGACACCCTTTTCTGGGCTAAATTCAGGCAAAACACGCATACATATAAAATAAAAACAAATAAAAATATAAACACACCATCGAGCTGATATTTACCTGGGTAGTTTGGCAATATTATCCCGTTCAAAAAATTGTCTGTTTGTTTGTATATATGTGTGTATGAGCATACATGTGTGTGTGTGTGTGTGTGTGTGTGTGTGTGTGTGTGTGTGTTTGTGTGTGTGTGTGTGTGTATGCATTGCTAATACTACCTTGACTGGTTCGAAATTCTTGAGGTGTCATGCTGAAAGTAGTTAGGGTTCAGCTTTCACCATGCAACCAGAAATAACCTGTCAGATAGAAAGGTAAGTCAGGTTAGAGAGCCCTCCTTTGAGAATCTTGTGGCTTGTGATTTAATGGCATTAAAGCTCAGTAAAATATGTTTGCACTTTTCCTCCCAGTTTTATAATGTGTACCATGTAACTGATCCATTTTAATAATGGTGAGAGAGAGAGAGTTAGAGTTTGTGGTTCTGAAAGGCTGCACACCCGACTGGTTGGAACTGGCACACTGCAGCCAACTCCAAGCTTCGTCTTTGCAAAACAAAGTTCCACCCACTCTTGGTATTCATTAAATTAGATGTAAAAAAGTTATTTCTCACTTAAATTAATGCCACTTGACATTCTAAATTCTTCTGCCCTCAAACTCATAATTGCCTCATTTGCCATGATTTATACATTGTGAACTTAGACCCTGTAACCTACTGAAAACACAGTTGTAAATGGATCTATTAATGAGGACGGAAAACATTTTCATTTAAGGATGAAACAGTTTTATTCCCACCCATGTTTTAATGATAAATTCGACTATTCACCATCTTCCCAATGACATACTAGAACTTCTAATTCTTCATTTTTAAACAAATTTTAGGATTTACTGATATAAATGCTATCCTTTAGAAATATGATATTTTAGAAACTCATTATGTGAAGCTCACTTGAGGCCATGCTAGCTGCTCCTCGATGCTGTCACAGGGTTCTAGCATGTTGTGCCAAGTCTGCCTTAGCCCTCTTGAATTTATTCCACATTGGTGATTTGGGTGGGCTCCCTTGTCTCTGCTGAGGGCGAAGCTAAACTGCACAGACTGAATTTCAGGCCATTCTCCCTGATTTTTGGCAGATAGAGACCAAAGACAGCGAACAGGAGAAGGTTATAGATAAGTTCCTGTGTTGTCTGGTCACCCTGTCCTTTTTGCACTTCCTCCTCTGAGGATTGCCCCAAACACAGAGTTTATAACTGGAAAGCTCCATCTTTCATAACCAAGCAACCAGTTCTGCTGGCTGGTGCTTCCTGGTCACCATGGCAACTAACAGGATGCATTTCACTCCTTCTTCTGAGACCTCATGTCCTGACTCTTCACTTGCTTCCTTAGAATTCCCCAATCATGCACATTTGTTGGACGCTTTTGGTCTTTAGGAAAGAAAATACTAGATATTGTGATAGATTCCCATCATTATTTTGTTTAAATTCTTATTTTGGGTAACTAGATTTTTTTTGTATCAACTTATTCTTGATTAGATGCCACCATTTCTTTACTTCGCAATGTACACAAATATCCTTTCATGTTACATATGATACATAGATTACTGTATATTTAGTATGTAATGAATTTATGCTGTTTATCCATTACACATCATATAATAAATCATCTTAGCAGAACAAACAAATAAACAAATAACAAAGCAAAATAACAGACCTATGAATTTGTAGGAATTTAAATGTTAGTTGACCAAGGCAGAGCTAGAAGCTAAGGAGACAAAGGAAGCTTGAAAAGTCAGCACTGTTTTGACTAACTATCCCCAAACTCCAGCTACTCTCACCAGTTCCTTTTAGCTGCTGCAAGGTATTTTTGAATTACATATTTGACTGTTTTCTTTCTTCTGTTGTTCTTAGGAAAACCTATAAGGAAGACCTCTTTCACTGCCTTGGTCCTTGGTTCTTTGGGTGAACAAAGAACGGATGTACTGTAACACAGAATCAGTTGACAAAGTGTGTCTTAAACATCTCACACTAGCACAGGTCTGTGTGTGTGTGCTTGTGTGTGTGTGTGTGTGTGATCCACTAGTGCGGTAGGGATGTTCCTTTATAGTTGTGCCATTAATAAGTAAAGTCTTCCTATTCTGTTCTGATTTGACAAAGTCATCAGAGACAGAGACTTTCCACTACTGGATTCCTACTCTAAGCATTAGTGAAATTATATCTGTGTGTGTATACATGCACATACATGTATGTATTTGCTAAGTTTTGAAATTTCAAAGTAAAAGCTCTCCCATTTCTCTGTTTTAAAGATCACTTAGTAATTCTTTTTTTTTTTTTTCTTTTTTTTGATTTTCGAGACAGGGTTTCTCTGTAGCTTTATGGTTCCTGTCCTGGAACTAGCTCTTCTAGACCATGCTGGCCTCGAACTCACAGAGATCCGCCTGCCTCTGCCTCCTGAGTGCTGGGATTAAAGGCGTGCTCTACCACCGCCCGGCACTTAGCAATTCTTGATATTTTGCTTTTCCATTTACATTTTGTGATCCGCTTGTCCATTTCTGAAAATTATCTGACTGAAATTTGGGTGAGAGTCTCCATAGGTCATATTGCTATCTTGATAGCATTGCAGCTGCCAATCCATGAACATGGGCTATCTTCCCATTGGTTTTACTCTTCTTTCATTTTTTTTTTCTGCAGTATTTTTCAGTTTTAAGGCATTTAGGGTTTTATTTTGTGGGGTAAATTTATTTCTAAGTATTTTATTCTCTGTTACTATTTATTGAGAATGAAGTTATATTCTAGCAATTTGTTACTTTTGAAAGTTATTGATATTTTTGCAGTCTTTATCTTTTAAATCTATGACATTGCTGCATTTGTTTGTTCTAGTAATTTTAAATATTTAAGCCCCGTCCCCTCTTAATATGGAAGATCAGACAGAGACTATGAATAAATCATATTACTTCTCAGCATCTCATCTCAATTTTCAAGGCTTCTACCTCCAGTCTCCCTTTGCCTGCTTTCACTACATGGACTTGGAGCGCTCTGCTGAGTGGGAACGGTAGAAGCGCATTTCTTTACTTTGTCTTCGTAGGGGAAGAATGTTAATTCCTTCTCCATTCAGTGTCACGTGTACTGTATTCCTGGCCGTTCTAATCAGAACTTTTCAGAGAAGGTTCCTGAGAATCTAACCTGTTCTTGCTTCTCTGAGGAGTGGGATTCATTAAGCTTGGGAGAGGATTATATCTCCTTCACCATGTATGGCTGTTATTTGTTTTCTTCTGTTGAACAGTTATGTCTTCATGTATTATTGTGGTAATATCAATATATTATTTTTATTTAGTTTCAAACAAAACTCGGTAGCGATCCTGCTTAGAATCCAGAGAAAGAACCTACTTCATAGCACTTTCTGTAGCCTCAAGGAGCTAGTCAGGGCCTCCGGCTCTCAGGAAATTACTTGCTCTTTTTTGTGTCTTCACTCTTAGGTTTTATGTTCATTTAGCCATCTGTTCATCTGTTCTCCCTTCCATCCACAAAGTCGAATTAACACACATTTCACTGGATGATGTGATAGGTTTTGGGTTCTGAGAGGGGAAAGTTGTTCCAGTTGGTAATGATAGAAGCCAGATGCAGACATACAAAGCAAGCCTTGTTAGTTCTGGTGATCTTGATGGTCCCTGTTGTGGGGCAATGTGTAGTTTTCTGGAACAATGTCATGTGGGAGGAAGTTACTTAAGTGGTCGCTTATATTTGCCAGGTAGTTATATTCAGTTGCTTGCCCTGATGTCCTGCCTTCTGTAGCTTGTACTGATGTTTGACAGTGCCTCTTGAGTGTTCTAGCAGGGAAGGCTTGTCTGAGCCCTGGTGTTCACTGTTTTTGTTGGAGTTCTACTATGTAGGCTTGCTGGGTGTTTGATTGTTTACACAACTTATCTCAGCCTCTGTGTTCTCTGAAGCCCTTACCCAAAATTTTGGTCTCTTCTTTATGACTAGCCCCTAACCATAAGATTCTTGGATATGATTGACCTCATTGTAACGGTTTTAGCCTTAAAGACATTCCTATCATGTAACAAAGTTATATCCAGAAGATAGGGCTAGCAATGACCAAACTAGTCTTTGCTTCACCATCCCCAAGAAAAGGAGTAGACGTGCATTTGTGGTGGGGGTAAGTGCATGTCTCAGTTCAGGGACTACAAATTGCAGGAATATTATTTACTAAGAGCTTCCATAACTAAATGCCCCAGGTGGAGTGTTGAAATAACAGAAATTTATTTCTTAGTGTTGGGAAAGCAGACGTTTCTCCTTGAGTTGCCTAGGCCTGTCCTCCTCATGTGGCCCCAAGTGGTCTTTCTCTTGTATACACCTGTAACTGTGTGTCTGTCTTCTGACAAAGATGTCATTTGTATTGGGTTGCACTCCTACTCTTTTGGCCTCATTTTAAAGTGGTCACCTTTTTGAAGACTTGATCACTACTTTTTTTTTTTTTCTTAAATGTGATTGTTACGTTTCCCATGCTGGCCTTGAATTGCTGATCTCAAGCAATCTTCCTGCTTCAGCCTCCCCAGTAGGCACTGCTGTAACATGCTACCAGGCCCGGTATACAAGACCTTAGCTCTAAATATGGATTCATTCTGGGATACTTGACACTGCTAACTGAATATGTTGCTCAATACTTATATTTTGAATATATGAATATATGAGTATGGAGATGGATATACTATTTAATTTATAGCATTCCTCCCTTTGTGCCACCCCTCATTTTATATTCTTCTAGTGTATAACATAGAGATAGCTGTATACACCTCTTCCCAACTGCTTTTGAAATCCAAGTCCAAAATTTCTTATTGGCAAGGCATGAGAAGATGTATAATTTAGTCCTCTTTGACTTCTAACCTGTGAAGCCAGAGGCAGCACAGAGTCTCATTACCATTCCCAAAGGGAGAAGCCAGGAGGAAGAGGAGAGTGTGGGTGTGAGGGAGCTGTAAACCTAGCAGATGCACATTCCGAGATTTTTCAGCTCAGGAGTAATCCTTTGTGTTTCCTTGATGATCTGCTGCCCTGAAACCTAAGTCCAGTCTTCTGTGGCCGCTGGGAAACACATGTTCTTGAGGACCTGGTGGCAGCCTGCCTCAGGAAAGCTTAGTGGGAGGAAGTAGTATTTTATATATATATAATCTGTTTATTAGAACAAGGAATTAGAGTCCTGCTTGATGGATTCTTGTTTTTAGAATTAGGGTCTGCTCATACAGAAGTTATTATAACAAGCTAATAGTCAGTTTGTGAATGTTACAAGGATTATGGTCTGAGAGTTTAGCAATCTTTACTTGGAATATCCTCAGGGATATTTTGAGAGTTTTGTTACTTTCATATCTTATAAGAAATGATTAGATTAATGAATCACGAAATGAGAGTGGTAATGAGCTTGCTTGAGATTCAGAAATCCAAAAGAGAAGGCGTCGAAGGAGGCATAATTGCACAGCTCAACTGTCTGATATCTTCCTTAACTAGGTTCCTGATAGAGTTTAATTGTGGTATGCTTGGGTCTCATTTACGAATTATTTCCCATATAGTGCTAAATTTGTTCGTGATGCTTTCAGTATTCACTTTTTAAAAACTCGATTCTCGAGGAAGAATGAGTAAAGGTAAATTTAATGATTCAGCATTTATGTTCAAAAACTAGTTGTAGCTTTTCAATAAAAACTTAGCTGAAGTTCGAAGACTGGCAAGCATTCTTGTACTCGTGTTTTTCTCTCATTGGTCTGTTACGTGGATCCACAGGCTTGTGTAAGGGCAGGGACTCTACCATAGTTTAAGTATCTTATGTTTCACCTTTCCTTACCTTGCCACTGAAAGTCTCTGAGAGATTTTTCTCTTCCCACTAATTAGTGGATCTTACTATCTGGTCTAACCCATTTCCCCTCATCTTCTCAAAGCTGTCTTTAGGACTCAACTTTGCATCTCCTGGTCTCATGGCTTTTGGTGTCATGAATATCCTTATCTTCAGTTTATTTAAGCTCAACGGTGCTTTTCACAGTATCTTTTTGACTTAATGCTGCAAACCTTTTTGCTGTTTTAGCCCCTTCCTGGCACACAGCAAAAGTCAGAAAAGATGGGTCTCCACTGTACCTTGGTTTTACATTTTGGTGAAATTTCATTTGTTCCTGAGAGAGCTGATCATCAGAATTGAGTAGAACAAGTCTTTATCTTTTGCCTGGGTTCCTAATAATATTGTCACCAGCATCTTTATTTTATTTTCTTAATTTTTGTAGTTTCAAGTTAAGTACTATTGAATTAACTTCCCAGAATGACAGTTTTGAAAACATATTCACAGGAACAAAAAGACAGATTTTCTTTGTATATAAATAAAGAAGTCAGTTTATGCTGGAGATGGAAGGCTCTTTAAATAAAACATTGTCTCTCTTCTCCTTGGACTCAACTGGGAAAAATCAATATTAGGTTCTTCAAATGCAAGAAAGATCAAAGGGAAAAGTTTATGTTTTCACAGGGCAAGGTGTGTCCTTTGACTGGGGCTGTTTCTCCTGTGCATTTAAGTCTTCTCTTCCCAAATAGAGTGAATTATAGGACATACAAGTTCACTTCTTTGAAAGTTGAAAGAATGACTCACATATACAGGTTGTCAAATGCATTTTTTAAAACTCCTGAAAGAGTTCTTCCTTATTTATTTATTTTGCATTTGCTCATTTTGATACATTTAAATTAAAATATTATTAAATGTTTACTCTTTTCTCTATCCTTTCTCTGAACCCTCCTATGTGCCCTCCCTCTAACCCTGCCATGTTCCCCAACTCAGATGGATAGGCTTTTTCCTTTAGTTGTCATTGTTAGACATGCACAAACATACAAGCACAGATCTAGAAATACAACTTTCTAATCCTTTTTCTCATATGGATATGGTTTCAGAGATGGCCACTTTGTATTTGATGACCAGCTATGGGCTCATTCCTGGGAGAGGCATCTTCTCCTTTCTCAGCACTCGTTAGTTGTGTATAGTTCGCTGTCTAGTGGTAGGGTCCCACGCGGATTCTCTTCTTTGTGACCATGTTCCTTGACACTGTCATTCTCAGGTCTTGTTTATGCATCCATTTCTAAGAGAGACAATCTCCTAGCAAACTTCCTGGTATTCTGGTGTGTGGACCTTCTCTCCTGTCTTCCATAATGTTCCCTGAGCTGTAGATGCAGATCTGTGCTGCAGATGTATTTATGGGGCTGGACTTCTACACTCTGATCTCTGCATTGTAGCCAGTTGCCGTTTTCTGAAGTGGTCCCCTATGTTTGATGTAAAGAGAAGCTTCTTTTATGAGGGACAATAACTATATTTCTTTGTGGCTGCTAAGATAAGATATAGAATGTGTTTAGAAATATAGTGATCTAGAAAAGTGTTGAGAATTGATTCTAAGATCCTTGACCTTGTTACCCCAGGTAGTTCACCAGGTTTCTAGGACCAGGCATGGTTTCCCTCATGTTGAGTGAGTTATATGTCCAATTAGCTGTTGGTTATTACCAACTTGAGAGTGCCACTATTGTGCCTTTATGGATATCTTGCCAAGGCAGTCTTTGTTGTGGTTCAAAGGTGTCACTGCTGGGTAGGACTGTCAAATTGCTTCCCTCCCTGGGCAGTTTATATAATAGAGCTCTGAAATAATTAAATGCAGTATTTACTTTTTGCCTTATATTGAAAAGTGTTTTACTAAATTCCATTGATGCAGTCCTTCTTTTCTAAAGAAGGTTAGCTAAACAGATTGCACTCAGGAATCATAAAAACCCACAATAGAAAAAAAAAATGCCTAAATATAACAGTAACTTGCCGGGCAAAGGTGGCACTCGTCTTCAATCCCAGCACTTGGGAGGCAGAGACAGGTGGATCTCTGTGAGTTGGAGCCAGGACAGGTTCCAAAGCTACAGAGAAACCCGGTTGTAAAAACCCTGAATGGTCCTGTAAAATCCCCATGGTCTCAGAGCTCCCTTATGCAAACGGGGAACCAAGCCTAGAGACTTAAAATCACATGCACGCCAGCATGCACGCGCCCCCCCCCACACAAACAGAAAGAGAGAGAGAGAGACAGAGAGAGAGAGAGACATGGACACCTGTCATCCTTAATACAAGAGTGCCAAATGCCAAACTTCACTGTGCTCAGGGGTAGCTTATATAGGGATCCTTAGCCACACCCAGCTCTCAGAATCTTTCAGCTGCGGGCCCACCAGCCTGCCATGAAGGACTCCTGCTCGGAGCAGCTACAGGCAGGGTCTCATGATCAGTTCACTCCAGCAGGCAAAGAATCTGAAGCAGGCAAAGAAAATCAAGGAGTCAGGGATCTGCAGCTCCCAACACCTGGTCTCTAAAAATAAAATAAAGCCAAACCAAAAAAACCAGTAACAAGTTTTAATATCCTTTATTAAATTTATTAAAAGTTCATTTTGTTTACTGTAGAAAGAGGCATAATGGCTCATTTTAATCTTTGATATATGTATTGTTAATAAATAAGATATAATTTAAAAATAAGAAAAGTTTTTTATTGGGAAAAACTGTAGGAACTGGAAGAAATGTTTATTTCTGAATATACCATGGGGTCTGTCGATAAAACGTACTTTTCTTACTAAAAGCATACTTTTTTGCCAGAATTTCTATACATAATACACAATCAAAATAGAAACTATTAAATCAGAGGAACTTTAAAAATAAATTTTTTATATTGTCTATATAAATATGTATGTACGTACAAGTATTTTTATATACATTTTTTATCCCAAATTAAAATTTTTGTGTAAAGCTGTGGTCTCAGATTTTACACTAACAGACTATATTAACTGTTTTCCATGGAGTTGGATATTTTGTCTAATATTGTCTTGAGGATTGTACTAAAGTCTGTCATTTGGTGAATTCATATTTATCTCATCTTTTTCCTTTGTAAGAGTTTTGGGTGTTTTCTTTGTGTCTACAGCAGACTTATCTTCATAAGCTGAGAAACACAGTGGCATATTCCCTGTGTCCAGAGAACAAAGGGTTCATCATCTGCTTGCTGCTTGAGCATCTTGCAGCAAACCTTTCTCCTTGAATAGAAAATTCTGTCTTGTGTGGACAGGAATGTGATATTTACTGCACTGTGCTCTCTCCTCTCTGTCTGATTGACCCCACAATCCTGAATACAATGTAGTAAATCAAAGATGAGAAACAGACGGAATGAACCGCACGTATGGTGGACAGGGGACGTGCCCCAGGATTGTAGGACATTTCTAGATTAAGTGGTGCATGTGGCATGTGTGATACCTGGGCGGCTTGGGATGACACCTTGGTGGTAGGAGTGTTAGGTGACTGCAGTGTGCCAGGCACTCTGGATCACACTGTGGCTGTGGCATGTTCCTGTGCACAAGGACTCACAGGTTACCAAGTGTGTTATTCAGCGTGATGCTGTAACACAGTAGTAGACATTTTGATGAATTATTTAGCAGTGAGGGACCACAGACTTGGGCTAGAGAGTCAAGAAGGTTTCTTGGGAAGTGGCATTTCTCATGCTGATGGAAGTTATTCTATGATAATTTGGACATTAGTCAGTGATCAGAGAGATATGTTTTTTTTTTTTTATCGTGGCATATTTGTATTATAGCAGCCAATACTAGGTGACTCAAATAAGATAACTTGTTTTTCTGGGACATGTCTAAGGCATCCTGAGCATCTACTAAGAAAACTACTATGTTCCATAGAGTTCTTTCTACAGTACCTTTGTAAGTCACGAGCTATAGAGTGTAGGATGTTGCAGCTAGCAGGTTATGGAATTACCTGTGGGTGGTATTTCCTCTACACATAAGCCTAGTGAGAACACAGATTGGCTTATTTTATTTTTCTTCTGTATCCTCAGCACCTGACATGTGACTGGCATATGGTGTTGTGTTTGATAAGTATAGCCACACAGCATTCTGTTCAAGCTTTGTCTGATTTCTTTAGGCCCAAGGACTTACTCATTACTTCTCTTCTCAAGTGCCGCAGTTTGACAGCCTGGTATATACTGTTAACAGCAGTAGAGCATTAAGAAGAACAGCACGAGTATTCCAGTTATGTTTTGTCTTTTTATGAAATGGAAAAGATTTCCAAGACCTCAGATAGCAGGGCCTGCTTTGTATTGCTTATTAATACTCTATCTACGCTATCATATCATCCTTATCTTTCTGCTGAAATACTAGGATTCCAAGCCCTAGCTTGTAAGACACAGATGCCACGTTCCCTCAGGAAAGGATTTCATTCAGCAAGTTTGTGTAGTGTGGTAGTAGGAGTTCGTCGTTTTGCTATTCATGTCAGTGTCCTTCCTTCCATGAGAAGACTGTGTTTTAGGTTGCCAAAATTAGAAATTAAGATCAACTATGAACCAGTCTGTAATGGGCTCCAGAAAAGGAAGAAAACCTACCCCATCCCTACAGTGTTGATCCAGCACGTTGGGGATAATGCTACAAGGGGAACTCTATGAATGTTGAGAGCAGCCTGCTTTGTTTATAAAAACCAGAGTGTGTTTGATTGGATCAAACTGTAATTTCTATTGCAGATACATTTGACTTCTGTTGAATGAAAGATAATTCTCCTGAGGTTTTTATTTGTCTACTCTGTTCCTTTCAGGATATTAAGTTGGTGAGGGAGAACTTTGGGCAGCCAGACATTTCTTAGTTTAATTCTGCTTAAGGTTAAGATGCTTCAGGGAGTCCTGGTCAGCTTGGCTATAACTTCTCTCTGTACTGTCCCTTCCTCATGGACCATATCCTAGCTGTCAGAACACAGGGGCATCTTCATTCTTTTTACACAGCTTAATATATTCTAGTTCTCTTTATGTAAACACCCTGGCAGGCCTCATTCACCTCAATTCTTGTTAAAAAGCCCAAAGAAGACTCCTCCTGTCCTGCCTGAGCTCTCCAAATCGGTAATGAGGAGGGGGATGCAGCTTTCCACAGGTCAGGACCCTGCTCATCCAGGATGGTGGCCTGGTTCTGAACACACCACCTCTATGGCCCCACTCAGTCACAGTTCCAACTCCTTCTCTAAAGCCAGAGTTACTCAACTGGACAGGTAGCACAAGCCTTTCTAGTCATTTTTTATAACAATACAAAAGTTTTAGAAAGCATATCTAATAAAATTCATGATATAAAATAAGCTGATTATAAATAATAGAATATAATAAACCAGTTGATTATCACTTAAGTTACAATAAACACAGCCATTTCATTAACGTAAGTAAAGTATGTTTTGTAATTATGTTTTAGAAATTGCAATATTAAAATTTTCATAAGTGTTTATCTGCATATAACAAATCCACTCACCTTTTGTGTGACTCTTTATCCTTAGTAGTAGGGAACCACCTCAACTGACCATTAGGCAGTTATAAAACTCAAGTCATTATAATTCTTTTGCAGCCGTATGAGGTGATAGATGTTGTTCCTTTCTTACAGATGGGGAAATTGATATTGAGAGATGGATGAAGCTTGCCATGCTCTTAGCCATTAACTGTAATGCTCACTTTTTCTGGGGGGGGGGGGGAACTGGAACAATGTTTTAGCAAATATTTTCTAAATTGAGGAGCCAGGCCTCTGAGGGTGCATTAACACAGTAAGCTTGGAGCAGCCCTACAGTGACTGAAGATTCTGCTCAGGTAGAGGAGTTACAGAGAATTTACTAGGACCCAGGTCTCAGAAAGTGACTTAAAATATTTGTTGTGGTGCTTCTGGCTCTCATTGACTGTACCTCCAATACAGATGCTAAGGGAGGACCTGCGAGATGGCTCAGTGGGAAAGGAGCTTGCTGCCAAATATGGCGGAAGGGCAGAACTGATTGCCACAAATTATTTTCTGACTACTTTACACAGAGTATTGCATGTCTACACACACACACAAAATATACAAATAAGTAAATATAATTAGTATTGTTGTTATCATTTTAGCGATGAGGGAAAAGGAGGTAGGAGTGTAAGAGGAGGGCTGTCCCAAATGGAAACCAAATGTTGAAGTGACTCTTAGCCAGAGCAACCTGTTGAGATGGCAGAGCACCTCTTTTATTCCAGAAAACTGGGGAAGTGCTTGGCACAATAGTACCTAAATTCAAGAACAGTGACTTAAAGTGCATTTGAAGACTGAGCATGAAGGAATAGTTCAACATGTGAAGATTATGAAAGCAGATATTAAAGCAGGGACCGCACATGGCACATATTCACACGGCACATATCGAGTCCTTCGTATGGATGTGCATCATCAATCTGTCTGCATTAAACAAAAAGGTTTATTTTTATTTCTCCCTGTCTCCCGTGTGTGTGTGTGTGTTGTGAGCTGCCCAACATGGATCTTGAGAACCTCTGCAACTTGCTCTCCTAACTACAGTGTCATCTCTTTAGCCCCCATTATATACTCTTAAAAACTGGAAATACAGAAATCTAGAATAAATATGATTAGATCTATTCAATTTTAATTTATTTAATCTTTAATTTTCTATTTTAATTTTGTATTTAATTCTTTCTGAATTTTGAGTATGACCCACTGAAAAGTGAAACCTTCAAAAACTTTAGTGGTTTTTACTGAAGACAAATTCAGAGAGATGGGAGAAGAAGGAATTGGCAGAATGATCAAGTAAAGAAATGGCTGGATGTTTTGAGGGGTGTTGGAGCAGGTGTTTAGTTTTGCTAGAGATGAAAATATACTTAATCTGCCAGCCCATTATTGTTTACCTGGTTATGTAGCAAGACAGGAAAGATGTTGTCGCTGTCTTCTTTGCCAGACAAAAGTATGTTTTCTTTTCTATTTGTTGAAGACTTGAATATTTGCTTTCTCTAGGATGACACAGAGTGTTTTCTGAATGTTGGCAACATTTAATTGAAATATCAGTGCAAAAAAGCAAAACAGCAAAACAGCAACGAAGAAATTCCTTTTTTTCTTTATGTTTTTGTTGTTCAGAGAGTTTACCTGCATGGAAGTTACTGTGGTGCTTGGAGGCTCAGTTGGCCAAGTGCCTGTGTTATAAGAATGAGAACCTGGGTTTGATCTCGAGGACCAGTACAAATAAACCCCTGTAGTGATCATGCAATTGTAATGCTACCTGGGCTAAAGGACAGGACAAGGCAGAGCCTTGGGACTCCTAAACAGAGCCTTGGGACTCCTTGGTGAGTTCCAGGCTAGTGAGACATCTTGTCTGAATAAACAAGCTACATGGTGTCTGAGAGACCACCCAACCCAAGACTGTCCTGTGGCCTTCATATACATTACACATACAGGAATGTGCACACACACACACACACATTCATGTGCCCAGAAAAGAGAGTAGTAGTGTTGAGGACAGGGAGAGGGCTCTTTGGGAAAGCAGTATGCTGAACAAGCTGGCAGCTTCAGTTCTACCCTCAGAAACCACACAAAGTGGAAGGAAAGAATCACCTTCAGAGCTGTTCTGTAACCTCCACAGTCACTTAGGCACAGATCCCCCTCCACTGCAAATACATCATGCACATATACATGAAAGAATAATATACTGAAAAAATATGGTGCTTAGCATTTAGTAGCTCTTCTTTGTTGTGGCAGAATTCCAGAGAGGATTACTCAAGGGAGAAGGGTTCTTTTGGCTCATGTTTTGGTGATTTCTGTCCATGGTCAGCCGACTACACCATTTCTGGGCTTTTTTGTGGTGGGACAAACACCATGGCAGGAAGCATGTAGTGAACAAAGTGGCTCATCTCATGAATGACAGGAAGCACAGGGACAGACAGAGGAAGGATAAACCCTACAGGGTACCCCTGCCCCCATCCTGTGACCTCTTTTACTGTAAGAGTGCTCATAGTCTGTTCACCTATGAATTCATCAGTAACTAATTCTGCTAATGAAGTTAGTGCCTTCCTGTCTAATCACCTCTCAGTAGCACCATCAACTGAGGACCAAACTTAACTCATGAACCTTGAGGGATATTTCATAGCTAAACCCTGACATCTTACGTAACCAGTAGGTACAGAGCTCAGGACGGTTGTGCTTGATGAAATCTGTAGGACTCACTAAAATCAGGGGAACATTGCTGGGTGGTAGTGATGCATGTGTTTAACCCAACACTCAGCTTTTGTTTCTTTGTGATTTAGCTCTGGCTGGCCTGGGACATTGTATAACCCAGGATTGGCCCTGAGTTTGTAATCTTTCTGGTTTTGCCACTTGAATACTGGGATTAGAAGTGTGAACTGTAACCAGCTGTTCTCTCCTGCCAGCCTGTTCCCAAATACTTGGCAGCCACTTCCCAAATAATTGACTCAGAAGCTTAATATTAATTATAAATGCTCTGTCAATACATCAGGCTTATTACTAGCTAATTCTTACACTTATATTAACCCATATTTTTTATTTATGCTCTGTCATGTGGTGGTACTTTTATTAGTATGACATTCATTCATTTCCTGCTTACTCTTTGTCTGGCTCCTCTGACTCCACCCTTCTTCCTCCCAGAATTCTCTCTGTCTCAGGTTGCCTAACCCAATCTCTTCCTGTGCACCTATCTGCGAATCAGATATTTTTTATTAACAATTAGAGTAGTGCACGTTTACAGTGTTCAGAGGTTGTTCTATAGCAGTAGACCAACATTTTGGGGGTAATAGTCTGCTTTTTTGATCTGTTTCTGTGTGTGTGTGTGTGTGTGTGTGTGTGTG
>NW_004949099.1:9841491-9845589 GCF_000317375.1 Microtus ochrogaster | reverse complement strand
TGTGTGTGTGTGTATTAAATTTTAAGTTAAAGCAAAGGGGAAGTACAGAGAGTTATTGTATACCCTTGTTGCGACAGGACAATCTTCCCACTGATGGTACATTTGTGATGGATGATGTACCCACATTGGCACAGCAGTGTCACCCATGTCTGCAGTTTGCATGAGGTTAATCTTGCTGCTCTATGTTCAAAGGGTTTGGACAAAAGTACACTGTTACTTATCCAAAATGGTAATATTTATAGTAGTTTTGTTATGATTAAAATAAAACCATTTGTAGGTCTACAGGATGCCTCAGTGGGTAAATGTGGGTGTCTCAAAATCTAATGGCATGACCTTGGTTTCAGAGAACGACATGGTAGGAGGAAAGAACCAATTTTCAGATCTCTGACTTCTGCACAAATGCCATCAATCATCACCCCCATACAAAACATGCAAGAAAAAAACTTCTCTACCATTATTTATTTACCTTTGTGTGTGCTCCCTTCCCCTTCTGAGTTGTGAGGCTGTGACTTGTTCCTTAGCCCAGACTGGCATGAGCTCAGGGTCAGTCCTCCAGACTCCAGCTCCCTCTGATTGTCCGCATGGATGCTCTGCTGTTGCCTGTCAGGTCTGTACCTCTGGTGATTCTTCTCTTACTGTTCTTTGTGGGAAGACATGAGGATGGTTTCTCTTTTCTTCACACCAGAGTGGAGGGACCTCTGTCCTTCTGGACTGCCTCCTCAGATTCCTTCACAGCTGCAGTTCACTTCCGTTACCTGGGAAGGAGAATTCTCAGTAGTCCTGTCTCAGCAGAGCAGGTAGTTAGGACGCTCCTTAGAACACAGCCACACTGTGATGTATTTGCTTCCACACTGAGACACTAATACAACCAAAGCTTTTTCCTCATTTATTTATTTATTTGCTGTCACAGTGCTTATCATGGATGGGGTCTTAAGTTTTTGTTTGCACCCTCCTTGGTACATTTACCAGAATTGGGGCCTTGAGGACTGATAGAAGGACACCTTCTATTCCCCACAGGCTGCTTCCAGAGGAGGCAGCTCTTCCTCAACTCAGAGCAAGTATAGCTGTTGCTGGAACAGCATCACCTGTCCAGACAGGCTCCTGTACCAGATCCTGCCATAGCAGTGGGCTATAGGAAACCACCTGTTTTCCAAGGAAACAAAAGTCTGCTTTTTCAGCCCAATCACTGATACAAGGTGCAAGGCTCACCAATTTCTCAAAGCTGTCCTTCACATACTCCCCAGGGTTAGAACAGCAGAGAGCCAATGTGCTAAAATCTGGAACAGTAGATATTACCCTGCCAAGCCAGGCATCCTGTACCCATGCCATAGACGTGGAAAGTGGGGCATCCTCTTTCTAGAGAGATGCAGATGCCATTGAAGTTTCAATTTTCTCCCTGGCATTTAAACCGTATGATTTCTGTATATGTGTGTGTGTGGTGTGAAAGAATAGAAAATTAGTTTTAATTGTTACTTATGAGGCACCATATGGCTACACTATAATTTTGGCATCCCATGGAGCTACATGTGCATACGGAAAATGAAATTAATTGGAAATCACACCCTGAAATCTATTATTAAGTTAATATAGCTAACAGCTTGTGGGGTGTCCTCTCACTCAGCATGGTGTAATTGCACATAATAACAAGTAGTTATAAGCTCACATAGGAGACAGGCCTGGATAAACAGAGGTCAAAGGGACAGGCTTGCAAAGGAAGAACATCAGTCATGGATGCCACAGCAAGCATCGCCTTTCCTCACTGTCCACAGACGCAGGGAATAGAGAAGAGTTTTCTCATATTTAAATGGATTGATCAGCATTCTTTTGAATTGCATAGCAAAAGGACTGGTTTTATTTTACAAACTGGTGTAGTGAGCTGAGATCACTCTTCATGGAACTGGAAACAATTTTTAAAGTTAGAGATAACCAAACTTAGGTGTACATGGAAACCCACGATGTGATTCTTCAAAAACATGGAACTGAGTTCCTGAGTCTTGGGATTCTGATTTATTACTGTGCAGTACTCAACAGTTACAGCTACAGAAACATTGGGATTGTGGTATTGTGCAAGCATGAGCCATGGAAACCACCGACCTCCATTTGCTGGTGGGAGTGCAAACTGGTACAGCCCCTTTGGATATCAGTATGTGAATTTTTCAGAAAATTAGGAAACAACCTACCTCAGGACCCAGCAATACCACTTTTGGGTATATATCCAACGGATGCTCAATTGTACCACAAGGACACGTGCTCAGCTATGTTCATAGTAGCATTGTTTGTCTTAGCCAGAACCTGGAAACAACCTAAATGCCCCTCGACTGAAGAATAGATAAGGAAAATGTGGTATATTTACACAATGGAGTACTACATAGCAGAAAAAATGACATCTTGAAATTTGTGGGCAAATGGATGGATCTAGAAATCATATTGAGTAAGGTAACCCAAACCCTGCAAGACAAATGTCATATGTACTCAATCATAAGTGGCTTTTAGCAGAGAAAACCAGCCTACAATATAGAATCCCAGAGAACCTAGACAATAATGAGAACTCTAAGAGAGACATACATGGATCTACATGGGAAGTAGAAAAAGACAAGATCTCCTGAGTAAATGGGGAGCATGGGGACCTCGGAGAGGGTAGAAGGGGAGGGGAGTGGAGAAAAATGTATAGCTCAATAAAAGCAATTAACAAAAATAATTTTGGGGGCGAAGGTGATGATGGTTTAGTTGGTAAATTGCTTGCCACACAAGTGTGAGTGCCTGAGCGCAATTCTTAGAATCCATGAAAAGCTGGCAGTGGCAGCCAGTGCTGGGGAACTGGGTCCTTACGACTCAATGGCAGCCATCCTAATAGAGTCTGCTAATCCCAAAAGACAGAGAAGATGAACATCCAAGGTAGATCACTGTGCCTAGTCGTCCTCCCCCAGATCTTTTTATCAGGATTCTGCAGGAACTCAGAACATCCCCCGGCGGAGAGGAGGATGTTGGCATTGTGACCTCTCCTGGAACACAGCATTTGAAAGTGTTTCCTCACAACCTTGGCCCTGGGACAATCTGGAATTTTGTGAACTTAGAACACTTAGAAGCGGTCAGTCATGTTCTCCACTGGCTCCCTCGTGTGTTTGCACAGAGAGAGCTTGGGACTCCAGCCAGTAATTGGGTAGACAGCGGTTCTGCTCTGTGTGTTTTGTTGAGTAATTGACATTACTTTGTAATTTTTATGTCTAAGGATAAAGTTTTTGACAGTGATTGTAAATAATATTACATTGCTTCAAAAGTTCACAGAATCTTTTCAGTTTACTAGGGAATTTGCCCGTGCAATTTAGTACTTGAGAAGGTTTTGCTTCTGGGGTCAGACATTTGAAGCACTTATAAGAAAATGGATAAACTAGATTTATAAATGCCATTTGAGATGTTTAAGGGAAATTAAATCCATAAGTGGTACTGATTACTGAAGGAAGTTTAGTGTCCAACTTAGGTTGATTGAACCTTAATCAAAGGCCCCCTTGAAAGTGAATTAAAAGTTTAAACTTAGAAGTAGGACACTAAAGTTTGCAATTTTATGGGGGGGGGATGGATTTTTATGTATTTATTACATTTCTAAAGGAAGGGTACTTGAAAGCCATGAGTAAGTTTTACTTTGAAGCAGAGCAACCCTAGGATCCGCACACACAGGGTGCAGAACCTGCCCTGGCTGTAGTGCTGCGAGGGTGGATGTGTGGTGGGAGAGGTTCCAAGCCTGTCAGTCTGCATAGCTAAAGTGATTTCTGGTGACAGCACATGGCCTCACACGGCAAGATGGGGCCTCTCAGTCTTCATTCATGAGTTGCTGTCCTGGGAAGCCAGGCAGATTCACGTCAGACCTTGGTTGTGTGGGAACTATATCAAAAAGATTGGGGTCCACCAACTCAACAGGATTTTCAGTGTCTTTCTAGTGAACTGGGTTTAGCAGTTTCTGAGTTATGTGGTTATTGCGAGGTTTAGAAATCCAATGCAATGTTCAGAGAGACCAGTTATATCCCATGCTTTTCCCTTCACAGTCCAGCTGGCCTTGGTGAGCTCCCAATAGATCAGCTCCACTGTCTCAATGGGTGGGTG
>NW_004949099.1:9832431-9840565 GCF_000317375.1 Microtus ochrogaster | reverse complement strand
GGAGGGGGAGGGAAATGGGAGGCTGGGAGGAGGTGGAAACTTGTTTTTTTTCCTTTTCTCAATAAAATAAAAAAAAAAAAAAGAAATCCAATGCAAGCTCAGGTGACAAAATGGTGTTTTGTTGAGGAGGGAGAGGCTGAGCAGTGGCATAGGGAATGTCTGGGCCAGAGAGGGGATTGAGGCCTAAAACCTAGAGTAGTGGATCTTCATTTGTTTGCTTTGTAGGACATTTCCAGGTACCTGAGACTCACTATTAGTTCCTCCCCTTCACAGAGAAAGGAATGGAGGTTTAGGGGCTTTGATAGCTTCTCCAGCTCAAACTGGAGTGTGTATCTGCCGAGTGGGATGCAAGACTGATGGACACAAGCTCATGCTCTCACCCACCTGTGCTGGTCTCGGCAGCATCTGCTGCAGAGAAGGCAGCGCCTTTGACTGTACAGTTGCTGTCTGACTTCTGTACTCCGTCTGTTGACTGCTATCTTTTTTACTTTGCATACATAGTGAAATAGTGGGTAAATACAGTAATGGACTGAGCTTTCTTCTTTTAAAAAAGCGTGTCTCTCTGTGTGTACCTGAGGAGTTATATACGTGGAGGGGGAGCGGGCGGGTGTACGCACTACATACATTCAGCTGCTTGAGGAAACCAGAAGGTGTCAGATCCCTTGGAACTGGAGTTATAGGCAGTCGTAAGCCACCCAGTGTGAATGTTGAGAACAAACTGGACCACTGCAAGAGCAGGAAGAGTTCTTACCTGTTGAGTCTATCTCCAGTCCCAGGGCTTTATTTTGTTCTAATGTGGTTGAGTATATTAATTCACAAGGCATTTGGCCTTTGTCTTAGCTTCTTACCAATTCCTTAGGTAAGATATCCCCATATAAATAAGCACGTTGGGAGATAAAGGGTTTATTTTTGCTCCCAGTTCCATGTTGCAGTCACCGCAGGGAGTCAAGAGATCTGGAATGTGCCATTCAGGAGCACGAAGTACCTTGCTTTCTTTACTTACACAGTCAGCTGCTCATTCCTTGGGAATGGTGCCAGAGGGTAGGTTTTCTCATCCCAATGTTATCAAGATAATTGACCAGAGATACCTTTAGGCAAATGTGATCTGCACAAACTCTAATTGCTGTTCTCTCTCAGGTCGTTCTAGATGTCTCAAGTTGACAAAACTGACCAGTATAGCCATGCAGATAGTATAGGGAATTGTCTGACCTGAACTGTTAATATCTGGGGATTCCACGTTGGAGGGACGGGTACAGCTTTGTGTGGGGCTCAGAATGAGAGATTTTTGTGGATGATGCTATTGATCCCTATGTTATCATCTTTTTTCCCTACAAAGTAATAGTTGTCATCTTGACATCCTCATATCTGTACATCCTTCTAGTTTTTAATTGTCCCTCACTCTCAAACAGTCCCTCCTAGAACATACATCCCAGGACTCACTTGTTTCCCCTTGTAGTCTCTCTAAACCTCCCCCTTCCATCTCTTTTTGTTAAACCCTTTCTACTTTCATGTCCTGTGTCTGTCTTTATCTGTCTGCCTATCTATTTTCTATACATCAGTGCAAATCTACATTGTGCTTATGAGATAAAACATAAGATATTCGCCTTTTTGAGTCTGACTTACTTTACATAGAATGACTTTGTTTTATTCATTTTTTTCTTTATAGCTGAATAGAATTCTATTGTGTATATTACCACATTTTCCTTATCCATCTAAGCAAATCGATCAGTCAGTGGACTAAAGAACCAGATAGTCTATTCTCAAAGGAAGGGATATAAATGGCCAGTAAGGATTTGTAAGAATGTTCAACAACTTTAACCATTGAGAAAATGTACGTTAAAACTATTATGAGATTCCATGCCAGTCCAGTCAGTATGGCTGTTGTCAAAAAAAGGAACAGATGCCAGTGCAGATATGGGGAAAGAGGATGGGACTGTAAACTGCTACAGCCATATAGAAATCGGTATGGAAGTTCTTCAAAATCTAAAAGTAGACCCAGCTCTACTGCTGCAGGAATCTATGTCTAAGTCAGCATACCATGGCGATACTTGCATATCCATGCAGTATCCACAGTAACATGTCTTTTCTCCATTGTTCCTTGCAGCCACTTTCGAAGAGGTAGCCTTTGTTCAGGAATTTATAGTTCTGTGGTCTTTTATATGTTACAGTATTTTTTTGAGTTTTGATGTACTGATCTCAAAGAATAGTATCTACTGCAGAAGATTGATGTAGAGTCCTTAAGAGAGCTCTTGATATGTGGTCAGTCAGTGTGACTGTGTGGTGTGATGTGTAACAAGCCAGGAGTGCCGACACGAAAGGACAGATAGCCAGCTGCCCTAATTTGGCTGTACTACATGCCAGCATGTGTCAGCATCTAGTTTGTTGCCCTGACCATGTTCCCTTCCCTGGAGGCCCCTACAGAGCTGGAGACCTCCCAGCACCAATGCTGGGGAAAGAAATGCTGTACTGATACAAGCTTCAGTCTGTTCATGAGATCCATAGAGTGGAGGGATGTGTTCTCTGCCAGAACACATGGCACATGGGCCAAGGCCACTGGTGCTAGATGATGACCATAGGTGTCAGAATGGAAACTGACAAGCAGTAAGGACACGCAGGCCCTGCAACTAAATGGAGTGTCCATCACAAATAGAAACACACTGTGTGTTAGTGACAAGTGAATTCTGTCTTCATTTATAGGTAGTCAAAGGTCAGTCCACTTGGGAGGTAGTATTAGGTAACGCAGAATGTCTGTCATTCAGCCTGCTCTTGAAGGCAGCTCCGTCCCCAACTTTATGAGAATACATATATGCTGATCAGTCTTGATCTTCTGTCATTTTTGAATGACAGAAGGAAATAGAGCACATAGGTATCCAGCATATTCTTGCACAAGTCAGATTATTATTATATAATGTAGTTATAGTTTGATTTATTATAAAAATTGTCCAGTGAATGGTATGTTCATCATCATTACTATCTTTTATCATTTATATGATATAAAAGATAAGCTAGAGTCTGTATAAGCTTTGTGGGAAATATTGCTCATGCATTCCCCCTCTGGTGTGTAAGTGCCATATAGATCAACTTTATGTTGTAGATTCTAAAGTTGATTCCTGGCCAGAGTCCCTCACAAAGATAAGAAACTCAGTTTTGGCCCAAAGCTGTGGGTCCCATGGCCAAGAACATTTGCATTGCACTGGTGTTGGACACCATCTCATGAGGTCATGCCACTCCTTTTTGTCACACATAAGGAATCAGATGGCTTCAGGAAAGGTGCTCACAAGGGCACAACCTCACATTATCCACATGGGAAGGACCAGCTGACTTTTACCAGTGCAGATACTTGTTACCTAGACCAAGGATGTTCTCTTGGCCTTGAACCAGGAAGCTAACTGTTGAATTGCAAAGCGGTAATGTTTTATTCTTGTTGTTCTGTGTTCTTCAATACCTCCTGTGACATGAAGAAGTAGTCCTAAGTCCACCTCTATGCTTCTTTTTACTTCTCAGGTACCTGATTTGATCTAGCGGATAATTTTAAAAAATACCATTTCTCCTTTATTTACAGATTTGCAGCAAATTTTCACTGTGTTTGGTGGTGTGGTTGGAGTATGGGAGTGTGTGTATGTAACAACTATCTTCTGCCACACACTAGAGCTAATATTCACCTTCAGTATACATATACACACATGTGTATCTGTGTTTAATGATCTGTGTCTGTAACCAACACACACTTTTGTAGTAAGGAGGCCACTTGTTGGTTCTTTGGGGCTGCTTAGCCCCAAAATAATCACATAGAAACTGTATTAATTAAATCACTGCTTGGCCCTTTAGGTCTAGCTTTTTATTGGCTAACTCATATCTTAATTTAACCCATTTCTATTAACCTCTGTTAATCTGTGTGTTGCCACATGACTGTGTCTTACCTGCTAAAGTTCTGGCATCTGGTCTCTGGTGGTGGTACATGGCGTCTCTCTGACTCTGCCCTTCTTTCTCCCAGCATTCTGTTTAATTTTCTCTGCCTTCCTAAGTTCTGCCCTATCCAAAGGCCAAGGCGGTTTCTTTATTCACCAGTGGTATTCACAGCATACCCACATCACACCTTTTCCTCTTTCCAGCTTTCTTTTAAAACCGGAGTTTTTTCTTTGATTTTAAATAGTAATTAGAATGCAGGTCCTATCACAACTGTAAAGAAGTAAAAATGACTTGAATGCCGGGTAATCCTGTTGCTGTGTGTTTTCTGTCATTTGAGCTTTTGGGGGTATTTACAATGTTTTTCTAAGGTTTGTGAGATAGTAATACAGTCTAGTTTGCAATGCAAATATTCTCTGCCTTTTATCTCCCAAATACTGTCTGGTAGTTTTCTTTCAAAAACCCTGTAGGATTATAGAAAGTCTGGAGTCCTAAGGTAGCTTAGGTTTGAGACAAGTGACAGTGACACTGATGGCAGAGAAAACCTTGCATACAGTCATTTTTGTCACTCCATCATACCAGCATCAGGCCATAGCTGTAGGCGTTGTTCCAGCTTTTTTGAACAAGTGTTCCTGGGAGAATTCATTCCTCATCAAAGTGGCATAGCATGTGAGAGTACCTGGATAGACAAGACTCAAGGAAACACTCAGGGTCAGCTTAGATTCTTAAGTTTACAAAACAACACTGCCAGAAAAGGCCACGTTTAAAGTGGTTGATTCCCTCTATACTGTAAAAGTAGTATATGTTCATAGTTCCCTCCCTCCCTCCCTCCCTCCCTCCTTTGTGTGACTGGCTTAAGTTCAAGCAGGACTCTGTTTAGAAGTCATGGCAAGGAGGCACCCCTGGATTCATGACTACCTATTAGGAAATAACATCTAGGTCAGTCATTAGCCATTGAGGTGAGGGCTTTTCATATTTCCATGACAGCACAGACTCACAAAGAGGGCTAAGATGCCTGGGACTCTGAGTGCTTTTGTTTATTTTCTCCCTCCCTCCATGCCCCCATCTCTCTCACCGTCCTTCCCTCCATCTTTCCTTCTCTCCTTTAAGACAAAATCTCATGGTTTTTAGAGTAGATCTAGAATTTACTCTATGGCCAAGGATGACTTTGAACTCCTGATCTTCTTGTCTCCAACTCCCAAGTGCTTAGATTACATGAACTACTATGCAAGACTACCACTGCTATTCTTTTTATATATTTAAAAATTTAAATTAAGTTTATTATTACTGGGTGAGGGAGCACATATGACTGTCATAGGACAACATTTGGAGTTCTCTCCTTCCACCTTTATATGAATTCTGGGTAACAAGTCTCCAGGCTTTTGTGGCAAGTGTCTTTACACACTGAGCCCCTCACTGTCTGCCTTTTAAATACTTTATCCTAAGGCTACCTTCATAATGAGTTCTCAGGAATAGAATACCCTTCTGGGTCAGAGTGTAGGCTCACAGCATGGCATTGAATGGTAACACCTCAGACTGATAAGGAGGTAGGCGCACAGCATGGCATAGAATGGTAACATCTCAGAACTGAGTGTTGCACTGTATTTAAATTTTTCCTCACTTCAAAAAGAAACAGATATTGAACTTTGATAACTGATGTCTTATTGAAGAGTTTAAGAACAATTGTCCTGATTTTTCAATTTACTTAAAAATGTGTAAGGAAAAAAATGTGCTACAATAGATGGAGAGATGTGTCATAAAAGACATAGAGCAGGAATTAGCTGTTGTAAACCCTTGGTCGTGAGGGTGTAGGTAATTCTCACAGTAGCGGTTCAGCTGTCTGTGCGGCTAGAAATTTGAAATGAAGCGTTGGCGGGGTCGGGGGGGGGGGAGATCCGAGTTGTGAGATTCTGTGGGAATGGGTTCATGCAAAATTCTGAGTGATCTTTGTTGTGTAGAGATTATTTACTGGTGGTTAGCTGCCTGACTATGGGAAACTCAACTAGACCTGGGCTATTTCAGGAGTAAATGGAGACAGTGCATGTATCTAATGCTCATCTTATTCCCAGGGTCCCTAATAATGTTATTGGTGTTAAGTTGAAAAGGAATGGAGTGGTGATGTTTAATGCTGTCAACTTGACATGTTCTGGAATCACCTAGGAGACAGACTTCTGGGACGTCTGTCAGGGAGTTTCTAAATAAGGTTAATTAAGCTGGTAAAACCCAGCTAAAATATGAGTGGCACAGTTGCATGTGCTGAGTGAAAAGGGGGAAACTAGCTGAGTACCAGCAATCCTCTCCACTGTTGATGGGATGCAGTGTGGCATTCCTGCCACTCAGCTCCCCTCACTGTGATGGATTGAACCCTCAAATTATGATTGGAAATAACCCCTTTTGTGTGAGTGTGACATCATAGTGCATAGGGCTTAGTGATCATGAATGGATGGCCTTAGAAAGAGGGTCCACTCCAGGCCAGACATTCTCCTTTGGCTATTTGGCCGGTGCGGGGAGGGGGGACTAGTCAGGCAATCTTACCCTGCTTGATGCTGTGTGAACCCTTAAGTTAGAAACTCCACACTGGAGGTGTGAGGCAAGAATCAAGCAGAGCTGGAGAGTGCCTTCATTAGGTGAGACTTAGGCCTCTCCTCCCCAGCCCTCACCTGTTGACCCTGTTGGTGTGTCATCACTGAAGGGCTTTCAAAAAAGTGGGGAGGTGACATCTGTGTCTTGGGACTTGGCAGTGACCTGAAGTCATTGCGAATTTTTAAACCCTGGTTTGTAAAGTTAGATCCCTTTGTGGAAGGATGGGGTACCTACTTTTAGAGGGTTGTCTATAGCTTTTGAACAGGTATCCTGGGAAACTCTTTTAGGGTATGCATTATGTCAACTGTCCCAAATCATGCTGGGAGACAAAAGGCTTGGAAGGGGCTGCAGGTGGGCTTAAGGACATCAGCTCTGGGGCCAGAGTTGTCAGTTGTTGTGGAGAGCAGCTGGGGTAGGGTCTATTTCTAGTCTTACTTTTCTTTTAAATCTCCTTAAAATACTGTGAGAATGATTTGAGTGTTAATGCTTTTTATCTTCCATGAGTGCTTCTGGTCCCTGCCGAGGTCTTGAATGTCATAGTCATATTTTCTACTGATTTGTGATCTACCCTATAATTTGTATAAGATATAGTAGAGGTTTCTTCTGAAGAGCTTATGCTCTTTCTTCAAGTGCCTTCATCCTTTGTGTGTAGAAGATTGGTGACCAAGTCTGTAGTCCTGCAGTGTTACATAGTCTCAGATAAGCCTTGGGTGTGTCAGTAACATCACAGGGATTTGGGGCCTCATGGTAGTAGATTGTATCTTTAAATTTTACTCTCAAAACAGCAGCTTTTAGTTTATTTTAACAAACCTAAGGCCGGGCAGTGGTGGTGCATGCCTTTAATCCCAGCACTCGGGAGGCAGAGGCAGGCAGATCTCTGGGAGTTCGAGGCTAGCCTGGTCTACAAGAGCTAGTTCCGGGACGGGGCACCAAAGCTACAGAGAAACCCTGTCTTGAAAAACCAAAAACCAAAACAAAACAAAACAAGACAAAACCTAAGATTACTGTATTAATTTATATAAAAGTGTAAGATTTTTATCTATTTC
This sequence comes from Microtus ochrogaster, assembly GCF_000317375.1. Classification (NCBI taxonomy): domain Eukaryota; kingdom Metazoa; phylum Chordata; class Mammalia; order Rodentia; family Cricetidae; genus Microtus; species Microtus ochrogaster. The sequence continues at coordinate 9,833,030 of NW_004949099.1, read as the reverse complement.
AAGGCTTATAAGATATTGTAATGAATGGACTCTTTCTAGAGATGATTTTTATTTAGTGGCAATAATTTTTTTTATCATCAGTGAGGTATTAATGGTTATGCAAGCGATAAATAATGCCAGAGCTAAGTATAAAAGAGTAGATGAACTGACCACAGTAATTTGGATGAGGGCTATAGCATAGTAGTAAATCTATACATATATTAAACTATATCAGTATGAGAAAAAAGTGATTTAAGAAACCAATTTCAGGAGTTTTTTAGGGACCTAAATAAAAATTATTCCCTCAAAAACATAAGCATGTTTTGTGTTAATACAGTATGTTACGACTTTTTTATGATCAATAAATTGCTCAAACTAGTTTTATCATGCCCCATAACATTTGAGTGAAGGGATTGTTTTTCATAATGTCTAATAAATTGGTTATTATACCCCATATTTAAAAGTTGCATAAAAGCCGTCTTATTAATAGAATTAAAGAAAGAAATTGAAAAGGATACAAGAAAGAGGAAAGATCTCCCTTGCTCTTGGATTGGGAGGATCAACATAGTAAAAATGGCAATTCTACCAAAGGCAATTTATAGATTCAATGCAATCCCCAT
>NW_004949099.1:9781533-9831601 GCF_000317375.1 Microtus ochrogaster | reverse complement strand
TCATCCATTGCTGGTGGGAATGCAAACTTGTGCAACCACTTTGGAAAGCAGTGTTTCGGTTTCTCAGGAAATTCGGGATCAACCTACCCCTATTTGAATCTTACAATTCTGTCCTAGAAATAAAGGCAGTACACCATAGAGATAGCTGCATTCCATATTGTCCTGGCACTAGTCATAACAGCCAAGCCGCAGGCCAGGCTAGGTCCATCTGTCGAATGGATAAAACCAGTGTGTTGTGCATATGAAGTATTGTGTAGCTATAAAGAAGGCAAAATCATTTAAGTTTTGGGAAGATGACTAGAAAGGGAGGTGATTGTGTTAGACCAAATGAAGCTAGAAATGGAGATAACTGTGTTAGACCAAATGAGACAGGCTTAGGAAGACAGGTGCCATATGTTTTCTCTCATAAATGGAATCTTTGGAAAAGAAGGTAATGTAGAAGTAGAAGGGGAATTATAAGGGAAGAGGAAAGGGATGGAGGAATCGGACTCAAGAAGGGAAAAAGGGGGTGAACATAATTAAAATGCATCATACATCTGCATGATCTATCACAGTGAACCCATTGCTTTGAATCATTTATAATCCACTAGCAACAGTGTACATTTACAGCTGTAACAGAACCTGTGTTACAGACCATCCCATGTCTACCTATTACTTATATTTACAGCTGTAACAGAACCTGTGTTACAGACCATCCCATGTCTACCTATTACTTATATTTAAACTTGCTATCTTAGGGATGCGTGGTTTAAGTCTGAAAGTTAGCTGTTTGTTGTGACGCCAGTAACCCAATCCAGCTCAGTCAAGTGGTATGGACAGCGCTGAGGTGGTTGGTTCTAGTCTTGGCTCACTGTTGATGGCCCATGTCAGGTATGATTAAAGCTAGAATAAGGATGCCATTGGGCATCAGATAGTGTCACTGCAGGGTCTTGTTCTTCACGTGACCTTCTTACAGCTTGTAGAAGCAGGTATCTAGATACATTATATTACAGTGATGACTGCAGATTGATGACTCTCAGTTTTAAAATTTGGAACCCTCAGAACTAAGGAAAGCAGCTTAACTCCTTTGGTAACTTGATACTTAGGCCTCAAACTTAACTCCCTCTCATTTTAGGTTCTTAATAAAAAGTCCGTCCTCCCATAATACCGGTCCACTCCTCTTGCCTTCTGTTGTCCTTTGTTCTTCTGGTCGTAGGGAGATCTGCAGTGCTGAGTTAGATCTTAACAGTTGGATTCTGTGAAGCCTCCTGAAAAGTGACCACCACACAAACCTAGATAGCACTCTTATGTCAAAATCCGGCTGTTTGCATTTTGCTCCAGTTGGTGAACCATGTTAATTAGAATTCCCTCAACAGGCCCAATGCTATAGACTGATTCAAGGGGTGCTGGAGACACCTTGTGCTCTGCATTTGGGGCAGGGTTGTGCTTGGAAAGAAGGAAACCTGGAATAAAACCCAGCTTGGTAGTGTAAGTTCTCAGTGTTGACAAACTGTTAAAAAATGGCTGAAGATAGCATATTCTCAGACATTCGTGTGTGTGTGTGTGTGTGTTTTCTAGACAGAGTCTTACTATGTAACTCTGGTTGTCCTGGAACTTACTATGTAGACCAGGCTCGCCTAGAACTCTCAGAAATATGCTTGCCTCCTGAGTGCTGGGATTAAAGGTGGCCACTAGTATGCCTGACCCTCAGACATTCTTGACAAACATTTTATTGTAGTTGTGAGCTATGTCTCCTGAACATTGTTTTCTATAAATACATTCCCCAAATGCCACCTGTGAAGAACAAAGTGAATCATTTTTATAAAAATTTCCTAATTAAAACATGTCTTATTTATTTTGAGTGTGTTTTTCTTAATGATTTTAACATTTTTCATTTATATTTAACAGTGCTTCCAAAGCGTTCATTGTCCAGAATAAGATTTGGGGGGCCATAAATGTGGTAAAAAACTATATTATAATCAGAATAACACTTGCAGTCAAGAAGGAAGTAACATTTTCAGCCATCAGGGAAAGCAAAACCATACGATGGGGTTTCCTAAGAAACTCTACATATGTTCTCTAAGGTTATAGGGTATTTGAGAATTTTATATGTGTTTGTAAGTTTAACAACTATGTCCGATATGGCTTTGTTCCATCTAAATACAAAAATTATAATAAAGTGATTTCTATCAAGCTGATTTTCAAGATCAGAAACTCATTAGTAAAGGAATAAAATACAGTAAACACCTCGCTTGTTAAGGTCACCACACATAAAATTCAGGAGCAAGAAATGGCACACTTAGGCCAACTGCAGTCTATTAATATGGCTATTCATGTATGTATGCAATCTATTTCTCTAGACAACCCACCATATTTCCCTTGTTCTATCTTGTTTTGCTATGGTTAAATAAAATTATTCAGACAACTTGAGCTGTATGTGTGGGCTATTTTCTAATTCTGGTTGATACAGGCAGGAGGTAATATTCAGAAAGCCAGATTTGTTTGAGCTTTTAGTTTTGAAATTCTGATCTTTAAATGAAATGATAACAGTGACATTGAGTGGAATGAACTTGGTAAATAACTTTGAGTAGAATTTTCCTCCTTTCTGTACATTTAAGTAAATACTAGTTGAGTATACCACTTCTTGAATCTTTGTCAAGAAGGAAAACTTCTATACTGGAGACTGCTGACTTAACATACTTAGTTAGCACTTAATTATTTTAGTAAGCTTCTTTTTGACTGGAGTACAAGTTATGGAAGATAACAAATTGATTGCTCCCCCTTCCCCATTTTTCTGTTTGCGCTGACTTGGGGGGCTGGTTGTATGATTCAGAGGCAGAGCACATCCTTAGTATGGGCAGAGGTCAGTCCCCAGGTTCAGTCCTCAGCACTCCAAAACAAAATAAACCCAAATATCAGTGTCCCAATATATGACTTCAGTCACCCAAATGGTTGCTTGGCTTACCATCATTGTGGCACAGAATCCTTTGACTTGAGGGCAGATGGTGACAGACTAATTGATAAAATGTATCAAGGCTACAACCTTTTCTGGATCTTGGTGGTTGGTGACTAGAATTGACTTAATTAGCCTTTGGGGTGTCACTTACCAGTGGCCAGTTAGGGGTGCTGCCAGGCATTCCAGTTGTGCTGCTGAAAGGGTAGGAGGGGAAGTATTTCTCTCCTGGACGACGTGGGCATGGGAGAGGATAACGACAGTGGAATGCCCCGAGCCTCTTAAAGAATTTGAAATGAATGTAATTAAACCTTTGAGCGGACAGCAAAAAGTACTTTTTCCACTTGATGTCTTCAGAAGACAAGTAGGAAATGCCTTTCTGTGAACCATTTTCTTGGGCAGTCACTGGGAATTACCATAATGGTGTTAGCCTTCATACCTTGTCTCCTGAATGCACCAGCCATTGAGATCAGCATTTCAGCTGTTGTATCGTGTTTTTCTTTCATGTTGAGCTAGCACTGTGTGCCCTCATTTCAGACAGGCAGCTTCTCTCACCCTTTTATGTACTTTCAGCAAGAGTTTTGCTTGCTTGTTGTCTTATAGCACTGAGGGTAGAACCCAGCTGCTCTCCTGCAGAGCCACATAAACCCCTAGCCCTAAGCTGGACGTTTTAGTCCTGGTTTCTTTCAATCCAGTATCATTGCTGCTGTTCTGTGCAGTAGCCTGAGTGGACACTGAGTTCATTTGTCTTGATTACTTTCCTCTTGAGTCCTGAGAGTGAACAGTGACCATAGCTTGTTTTCACGCAGCTTGTTCTAAGTCAGGTTTGACTGCTGACAGGATGGTTCATGTTGGGTGGAGTAAGAGTCAAAGGTGGGGAAGGGCTGCATTCTAAGAAGATCTTCTCACAAGGTGCTGAGCCCTGGCCCTGGGAGGATGAGCTCACGTGAGAGATGGAGTCCAGCAGTGGAAGCAACAGACAGGCCTTCCAGCTGCAGCCTTCCTGGTCACTGCCTGACCCTTGTCTTCAGAGTGTGCCGTCCTTTTATAGCTCCTCATAAACCTTTGTGGATCTCTCGCCTTAGACCTCTGTCTGATTGGCCGAACAGCAACGGCATTGGTAGCAACTTACAGATAGAACTCAGCATGAATTATGGCAGTTATTTTTAAAATTCTATCCATTTAATTTGTGCATATGAGTGGAGCAGAGGTTAATGCCGGGGTCTGCCTCAGTCACTCTCCATCTTATTTTTTGAGACAGGTTTCTTGGTGAGCCTGGAGCTCACTGATGCAGCATGGCTGGCCGACTGCTGCGCTTGCCTGTCTTTCCTCCCCAGCACCGTGGTTCAGGCTTGTGCTGTTACCTGGCTTATACGGGTCCTCATGCTTACAGAGCAGATGCTTTACCCACTGAGCCACCTCCTTCCCAGCTCTACGCTAATGTTTGAAACAATCCTCATGAGTGTTTCACATAGTAAACTGAGTCCCCAAGGCCTGTGGTTAACACTGCATAGCGGAGTGACGAACAGTTGAAGCCTGGAACCAAGATATAAACTCTCAGGTCCTGAACCAGAAAACCATGGCAGCCTAATGAAAATGATTTAGTTCTCCAACGTAAAGAGGATGCACACACACCATGCCAGCTATGGACTGAGATGTGTGCTGGGTGGTTTTTAAAAACATTTGATTTAGAGCATGCCCCTTCCCCCCAAATAGGGAAATAGAACTCTTTAGCTTGCTAACAGCCCCATTTACCGCTTGGTGACCTCTCACCCCACTTCCCTGCCAGGCCTACAGACATATTTGAGTTTATAACTCTGGTCTAAAAGGTCAGGAACAGAGAGTTTATTCTTTTTTACGTGAGCTGAGAAAAAAATATTCCCAACCCCCTTCCCCGCCGGAGATTTTTTTTTCATTTTGCCAATATATTTTTTTTTTTTACAAAAAAATATTGCTTGCTTTTAGTTTTAATTCATTTCCTTCTTTCTTGGCTATCCCTGTCAATATATAGAACAACTGCTCAGAAAACTATTGGTGTTCAAGAATACTGTTATTAAAGGCGGCCTTGTGTCTTGTCTGTAAGCCCTTTCTGTACCCAGTCCAGTCTCCCTCTGACTTCTCAAAGGCTGACAGGCAGTCAGATTGTCGGCCACACGGGAGTATCATTACACAGTAAAGTTCATACGACCACCCTGGCTTTATTTAGTCTCTTCTAGCACACTCCTAAGGTCAAGGGAACAGGAGCCTGGCTTTCCCGTATGTGAGAGCATTAGGTGCTTACGTTGCTGGAGTGTATTTGATCGTCCTCAGTGAACAAGCTTCTCCTTTTTTAATTTGTAATTTCTCAAGTTTTCAAAGCTCAGTTAGGAGTGCTTTTCCAAAGTCCACATGGAGGTCCTATACCATTATTGGTTTTGTTTTTGTTTTTCTTCCCCTTTATAGATGAGATGATGAAGAAAGGAAAGAATTTAAAACAACTGCTATCTGGGTTTTTCTCTTTCAGATGCTAAAGAAATTGTTCTGAAAGCCCAGATCTTAGCTGGAGGAAGAGGAAAAGGTGTCTTCAATAGCGGTTTGAAAGGAGGTGTTCATTTAACCAAAGAGTAAGTCTGGAGGGTGTAGGTCCCCATCCTGTGCATGACTGAAGGGTTCCTGAGCAGGAGGGCTAGGGTGGGGTGGGGTGCAGCAGTGAGAGGTAAGTAAAGGCATTGGCAATGCGCTGGCTGTGCACCAAGGCTTCCTTCTCCCAGTAGAGGGTTTTGTATCCCTCACTGAGGAAGACTCTACTTGCTCTCTTCCAGACAATCTGAGATGCATCTTTAAGAGTTTGAAACAAAATCACTGACAACTGAGATAGATACCATTTCCATCATGATATTCCCATGAAAAATGTTCTGTGGTCCCCTGTGGTGTCTTTGTGGCCTCTGGTAGTCCATGCCTCCCTTCGTCTGAGCATTTTTGTAGCATCCTGCCCCAGCAGCAAGCTGTGACTCTTCCCATCACAGTCTTTTCGTTGATTGTGGTCCTTGTTTTTCCTCTCATTGTTTGCTGTTTCCCAGACCATCCAATATCAGTGTTCCACTCCCCTTCTATCTAAATGTTATGCATATAGTATTGTTTCTTTATTAATCTGTTTAGGGGAGAAGGTAGCAGAATTCAGCATCCCCTCACTCATTCACTCATTCCTTCATTCCTTCATTTGTATTTGGCCCTCTGAGCCTTTGTGACAACACTTGATACACAGTGTAAATGGAAACACATTCATTTCATGGATAATGTGAATGTGAAGATATCAGCTAGAGGTGGGTCCTGGGCAGTGTGGCTGGGAGGAGGTGAGGTGGTGGAGGTAGGCCCTGGGCAGTGTGGCTGGGAGGAGGTGAGGTGGTGGAGGTAGGCCCTGGGCAGTGTAACTGGGAGGAGGTGGGGTGGTGGACGTAGGCCCTGGGCAGTGTGCATTGTGAGAAGTTTGGTTGGTGGTCCTGGGCTGTATGGATGTGAAGAGGGGTTGTGAGATAGCCCTGGATACTGTGAACCCTGCTATATAGTGATTCACAATATACTCTGATTGTCTTTTCCTTGTCATTCTTTCTTTTTTTTTTTGTCTTTCTTAGCCCGAATGTGGTGGGACAGCTGGCCAAGCAGATGATTGGTTATAATCTAACAACGAAACAAACTCCAAAAGAAGGTGTGAAAGTTAACAAGGTAATAAGAATGCTCTTGGTCATTTTGTATGTGCTTTAAACAAAAGAACAGAGAGCTAGACTTGGCTCTGACGGATCTCACGATGCACTCACTGTTCTTTGGCAGTGAACTGTTTGTTTTTTTAGGAGTGCTGTGTCTTTGAAGGAAGACCTGTAGGGCTGTGGACATTGGCATTCACCAAAAGCCAGTGAGGCGAATGGCCAAAGCAGAGGGATTCCAGAGCACAGATACATCCTGCTTGAAGCTGACATGGCTTGGCAGGGCAGCCTTGTAGTCAGTGGGCCCTTCCTGTTCCCATGCTGCCCCGCTGTTAGAATGCCTGCTGCAGTCGTCCTCCTTAAGATTACCTCATGCTATACTTCGATGTACTACCAATTTAAGCCACTTGCTATTAGGAGTCTATTATTAGTGGAGACTGCTAACAGTAAGTATGTGTAGCATGTGCTCCCATGTGCAAGCATGCGCATGAAACATAGACATATATACACACACAAATGGCCTGCCTGTGCTGTGCAGTTAGGAATGTCGGAGCCAAGTACAGAACCTGCTTCTCCTTGCTGCCGCTTTCAGCCTATTTTCCCTCTCTTCTTGTGTAAAACAGCAGAAGCTCTCTGTTGTGCATACAGTGCGTGTGTGTTGCAGAATGTGAATTCATGAGCAGAGCCCCTCGGGTGTCACATGTGGCCACCCTGAAGACAGCTATGGTTAGAAAGACCCATCCATCTAACAGTAAATTGGGTCCCACTCTTTGATCCTGTCCTGTTGCCATAGCATTGGCGACTTGTAGCCTATATCATTGTGCTGTACTTGGTGTTGGTGGGAGCACTGAGTGGTACATTGCACAGTTAGTTTTCATAGAACTTTAGAGAAATATCTTGGTATTGCTTTAGGAAGATGTCACTGGCTTGTCCTTGTTAAACCATGATAGGGGCAGTGGATAGCAAACAATCTGCTAAGGAGAAATTTATGTTCTTCCATGTGCCTCTCTGACTGTTGGGACAGTGCACCCCAAGAATTATACCCTTGAGAATGAGGGAGAAGGGAGAGGCTGAAGCCTGGTGCTGGCCTGGCAAGGTACTGGTCTTCCCGGCATATTTCACACAGCCCAGCAACCTGCCGGAGCACCTTACAGACGAGGCTGGAAACAGCACCTGGCTTTCGTCGTTACTCACCCCTTTTGCTCTTAACTCATATCAGGACCCAAAATATGAGTGTGGGGATGGGGATCACTGGATCTCTTCCTCTTCGGAATGTGACACATTCAATGGATGTCCTTCTCTGCTTTTCGCTATTGTCTGTTTAAGTGCACTGTTGAGCCTCAGTGCAGAGGCAAGCTGCTTAGGAAGGCTAATACCCAGGCTCTCACATAAGACAGTTCCAGTAACAGCAGGACACTGGCATACTGACCAGTCATTAGCTTCATCTACTGAGACAAGTCATCTAAAACGTTATGGAGCAAGCCCCAAAGCTGACTGTGAATCTTTCCCCTTGCGCCGCCCCTCAGCTGGGGCAGGGACCGCCAACTGAGGTTGGTTTGTTCTTGTTCAGACTGCAACTCTACTTTATTTCCTTTCAAATCTGATTGGGAACCTTTACCTGCCGAACCTCAAAGTTTGTTCACAGAGAGCGTAATTAGTACTTTTCCTTGTGGGGATTGTTGTTTTATATGGACACATGGGATTTTAGATTAGAACTTGTGAAACATTTCAAAGGCATATAAAAATGTGAAGCTGATTTGCACCACCTAGTAATAGAATTCTACAGCAAAGTGCCTTGTAGCTAGGTCCCTGACGTGCTGGAGATAAATAAGCATGTTCTTGAGAATTGAAGCATTGCCAGAAAACTACCAGAGAAATGTTTTGTTTTGTTTTTCAGAATTTTTATTCCATAGTTCAGTAAAAATTCCAAAAGAATAAAATTCAGAAAGTAACAGTTTTTCCCTTACCTCCTAGAAAGAATTGTCATTTATTGTTTTGTCCTTTTCTGATATGACAGCATGGTATGTTGTCACATTTCTGTAATGACATAGAAGAATTGATGTTATTGGCCTGCTTCCTTTGTTTGGGAAACATGTTTTTCTTTTGTAGCTTAGGCAAGAGTCTCAAACGTGCTATGCAGCAGAAAGTGACCTACCTGTACTTCTGATTCTCCAAATCTTGCTGGACAAGTGACTGTGGAGTGCTAGACTTTTCCCCAAGTCAGGACATGCGATTCTGTCTCTTCTTTTTGCTGGAAACATAGTCTTCAGTCAGTGAGGGCAGTTTGTGTTAGCCAGCACATTAACAACAGACATTTGTTTTGAGTGTTTTATAGACGGTGTGGTAGTGAGATTCAGAATATTCTGGGAAGGCTATGTGCTTCACAGCTGACTGTGCCTTTAATTTTCAAGGCAGGCATCTGGAGAGAGTCCATAGATGGTCTCTCCCTTTCCAAGATATTTGGTGCCTGCTGCCTCCCTCTTAAGCAGAGCTGAGTTCAGGGATTAAAGTCATCATGCAGTAAGGACCTTGGAGAGAGCCAGCAGAAGCTCAAGTTGCCATCATCCTAAGTTTGAGCCGTGATTGTAGTGACTGAGATGCCCAGGCGCCACACTTGGTGTTGAGTTCCAGTTTATCAGCCATGAAGTTCCCTGCACATTTTCTCGTTGTGCTTAGTGATATTCCAGCATTTTCTAGTTAGGACTCACTTTTTCCTTTCCCTTCCCTGTCCTTTCTTGTCCTGTCCTGTCTTTTTCTTTTTCTTTTTCTTTTTCTTTTTCTTTTCTTTTCTTTTCTTTTCTTTTCTTTTCTTTTCTTTTCTTTTCCTTCTTTTTGTGTTTGTTTGTTTGTTTGTTTGTTTGTTTGTTTGAGACAGGGCTTCTCCATGTAGCCTTGGCTGTCTTGGAACTTGCTCTATAGACCAGGCTGGGCTCAAACTTAAAGAGATCCACCTGCTTCTGCCTCCCTCATGCTGGGATTAAAGGCGTATGTCACCACTGCCCGTCAGTCTCATGGTATTAGCATGCTGTTTGAGTGTTATGATTTAAATAAGCTAATACATGCCTAAAGTCTTAGCTAACAGAACATTGTATGTTTGTGTCTCTGTCCACAAAGGTAGGTGTAAAAAACTACCTGACTGGGCTGTGCATAAGTTAAATTCTTTTGTCACCATCTGGAGAATGGAAAGTCTAAATAAAGTCTCCATCAGCTTTAGTGCCTGGTGAGAAGAGGGTCAGATTTCTGTTGTGTTCCTACATAGTTGGGAGGGTGAGGGAACTCTGAGTTAACATTTAAAAGAGTACAAACCCCATCTTTGAGGGCTTCTCTCTCATGATCTGTTCCCCTCTCAAAGACCTGCCTCTAAACAGCATCTCAGTGGAGATGAGGTAAACACATGAATGTTGAGAGGACACAAACTGTTGTAGAATGTTGTAGAAATGGAACCTTTGAAATGAGCTTTTAGCCTCCATTTGTCATAATTTTCTGGAGATTCGTGGAGACTGTCTTTTTCATTGCTCTGTAGCAGTCTGTAGTATGCATATACCACAGTGGCTGAAGTCGGCATCTATTGATCACGACCGTGATTATTTCAGGTTGGGCTGCTACAAATAGAGGTGTTCTGTACATTTATGAACGGATTTTTGTAGAGATAGAATCTTTATTTGGGGGATAGATTTTGAGTTGTGTGGTAGTTCTTTGTTCAGTTGATTTTGTTTTGCTTTATTTTAGAAACTGCCGAATTTTTGGCAAATTGATGGCACCACATTGCTGTCTGCAGCATACAGATGTCCAGGGTTCTCCAATTTCTGGCCAGCATTTACAATTTTAGCCATTTTTGTAAATGTGTAGTTCTATTTCATCATGTTTTAAAATTGCATATGCCCTGTTTCTACAGATGTTAGGCACCTTCTTGTTTGTTCCTTTGTCCTTTGTAGGCTCTCCTTGAAGCTGTGCTCACTGTCCTAGCATTAAAGGGACAATGAACCATAGTGCGGGCTCCAGCAGACTCTAAGTGCCTTCCATGGCAAGGCTAGAGGGCTCAGTCTGGATTGTCGTGTATGTGCTGGGAGTTAGCAGGGTCTGCTGTGCTTCACATACTCATCTGAGCAGAGCCTTTTGTGGAACAAAAATACTGAGTTTTGATGCAGTCCAAACTATCCATGCTCATTTATGGACAGGACTCTTGGTATATAATCTAAGAACAAGGTTCTTTGTTAGCTTCCTAATGGCTTTTATTTTTGTGGTGTGTGTGTGTGTGTTTGTCTGTGTGTGCATGTTTTGGTCAGCTTCTTTTGATTATGGTGACAAACTAAGGCTGGCGGGTTTTGTTTTGCTATTGCTTTTGCCTGTAGGTGTTCACTTGTATTTGTACCCCTTTATTGAATTGCTTTTGTACCTTTGTCAAAAATTAGCTGCCCATGTTTCATAGGTCCCCCGTGTCTACTACTGATCTGCTATACCAATGTAGTAAGTTCTTTCGTTCTGGGTACTGGGTCTTATCACTTTATTTCTTAGTACATTTTATCCTGTTCTTCTTCCTTAGCATACACTTCTTAGGTAATCTTGCCTTCTTTGATAGAAAAAAAGAAAACAACTCCTGCTGAGCTTTCAATAGGAATTGTGTTAAATCGCTCTATTAGTTTGGGGAGAATCAGTGTTTGCTTTGTTAAACCTCAGTCCATAAGAGAACACTTCTTACTCTGCCTTGATTCTGCTCTCACAGTTACATAGAACTTAGAATATAGGCTTGGGATGCTTTTTTTTAAAAAAAAATAGATTTTCACCTAATGTTTCTTCCTTTTTATTAGTAGCAATTATTCCTGGGATTTGACTTTGAATCTCACATGCTCATTTATGTTCACATGTTTACTGTGTTCTTGCTGATGAGATTCCTGCCTGCTAATGTTTGATAGATGTCTGCAGAGAAACCCTGCGGCCCAGGGGTGCCTTTGTCTGTGCTCCTGGGCCTTCCTGGGTAACCAGTTCCTCTAACATCTAACTTATGAGGTGGGACTCAGCCCGAATGCTCTCTTAGACCTCGGGCTTCCTAAGCACACTGCTTTCTTCTTTGTAATCTAATTCTTCCTGTTTTCTCATATGTAAAGTTTTATCTGAATGCAGTGGAGGAGTAAGCCAAAAAGGGGAAAAAAGTTATAGTCAACTCCACATCCTCAAGCTGAAGCTACAGACATATAGGAACCTTTAATCTAAGTTTATTCATGGTGCTGTTTAATGCACATATACTTACACAAATGTACATGTTGGTATATACCAGGCATTTTTGTTTGACTCTGTGCAATTGGGTTACATGTTGCTTGGTGCTGGGATGGAGTGCGATGCAGTACTTCTCTTGGGATTTCTGATCACTGTCACCAGTAACAGTTACTACTTTGTAGGAAACATAACATTAAATAATTTCGTAGTAATCTTAAACTCTCTGCAGTTAAATTATGAATATTTTACCCATTGGTATTCATCCCAGACTTCCAGTTTGAGTAGCAGGGTAGGAGGGTGAGAAGGAGGAGCGATATGCTGATCAAAGAGTATAAAACATTTTGAAATCCAAGGGATTCCACAGGATAATCTGTGTAGAACTCAAATGAAGCTCTTTTGAAATTCAGCTCCTTTCCCCCAGGATACGTGTGTTATGGAGTCCTTCATAGTTGTCTGTAACAATCCCCAAATACTTCAGCGTTGGGGGTCACACATGGTTTCATAACACAAGAAAATACTGGGTCTTTGTGTGGACTGTCTTGAATTATCTATTACTAAGCATAATTTTCCCGTGTGTTTTTTTTTTCAAAAGAATAAGACATTATTTCTACCAAGTAGGAAGTGTTGGAGAAAGCAGCCCGTCTTTCCAAACTGACGTGTGAAGGAATGCAGAACACATCAGTTAGTGTTTCAAAAGATGAAGAACAAGGCTCTTGAATGACACTTGTCCTGAAGAATTAGAATGTTGTATGGCTTCTAAGAATACTGACAATGATTATCTCACTATACGAACTTCGTATTAGACTAGCTTGAGGGATGACGGAAGGGCTAGGTGGGTGAGATCTCTTGCTCTGCAAGCATGAGGACCTGAGTTCAAATCTCTACACCCATGTAAAAAAGCTATGCTTGTTTGTAATCTCTGCATTATAGGAGTTAGAACAGAGCATTGCTAGAGCTTACTGCCTCCCAGCTTTGTGCCACACTCAGCTAGACACTCTTTCTCCAGGAAGTACGTCCGAGAGCAATAGAACAGGACACCAACATCATCGTTGGCTTGTGCAAGCATGTTGTTATCCTCACACACACGGAGTTATAAGTATTGCACCTAAAGTTTCAAATTCCTACCTTCATCTGTATTTTGTCCCTACCAAATTTCTTAAAACATCTCTCTTTCCTTCTAAAGAAACCTTTAGAAGACATGATTGTTTTAATTTCTTAAAGGTGTGTTGATGCTTATAAAGGTGAATTTCATATTATTTCTGAAAGCTACACATTGCCATATTGAAAAGGAAGGACTGGAGTTTGCAGTGGTCAGGAGCTGATGGTGTTTGTCATCCCGAAGGCCAGGAGAGCCGTTGATAAGTGGCTGGACTTTTTTGTCATTTAAAGAAACAGCAACTTGAAATCAGGCTAGGTCTGTAACAGTTCTGACATTAGCATTATCCAAGAGAAGGTTCGTTTGTGGGAATTAGGAAAAGCTGATGGGTCTTGGGAGTTATATGAAAGACCTCATGTGTTGAGTATGTGCTATACAACTGAACCACATTTCTTGTCCCAATATTTTGTTTTTAATTGATATTAGATTCAATAAAAGCTTAAAAAGAAGCTTCATATCTTTCTGTTAGAGCTTTTTAAAGTTTTTATTGTATTAATAAAACAGCTTTTAGTGGTTCTGGATTGCTAAAATATAATGCCTTTTTGTATATAACTTTAAAAATAAAATCTAGTACTTAACTACTTTTAGGAAAGGTGGTGTTATTTTGTTTTTTAAAATTATTTTCAAGTGTATACTTGATTATTTATGTGCATTTTGTGGTCTTTAAAACTTCAGCCAAGATATTTCCGCCATTCTGGTTTTATTTCTGTAAGTTGAGATAACCTCTCTCTCAAGTGCAACTTGACAATACTAATTGAAATCTTAAATATTCCATGCAAAACCAAGCCATTTTACTTTTACAGGGAATAAAACAAATAAGGAAAGATAAATATTCAAAATAATGACTAGGGCAACATTTCAGCTGTGAAAATTCATGTCCATATAAATAGCCACATGCATATGATTAAATAAATATTAACATTTAAATGTTGTATAGTCATGATGGAAAGGGAAAAATCTTACGAAGGAATCCATATTGTGGGGTTAAAAGTTTTAAAACGGGCAGGGTCTGTAGCTTAGGTGGTAGAGAGCTTGCCTGGCATATGTGGAGCTGTGGCTTTGATCCCCAACACTGCGTAAGCTGAGCATACTGACACATGCCTATAATCTTAGTACTTGGGAAGTAGAGGCAGGAAGATCAGAAGTTCTAGGTCATCGTTGGTTATGTAGTAAGGTCTCAAAAATAAAAATAATTTCAAAAACAAAAGCAAGGCATTATAATGTGTGTGATGTAACCCATGTGAGAATTGATTCCACTACTGCAGTGCTTACAGGTAAAAATGAAAGGAACTAAGCTCATGAGAGTTGATTTGACGTGTGTTGGAATTGTTTAGAACAAAAAGATTATTGGTGAAGAAGTGACCAGAGATTCAGTTCTCTCCACCTGACTTGCCCCCGATGCCATATTCTCCCAAGGGAAGGGTCATCTTTTCCTAAGTACTACAGAGATTCACGTGACCAGAGTACCATTTTGACAGTTGTGGCCAAGGCATCTGGATATGAGGGGGCTGTGCTGCAGGAGGCTGCATTCAGTATTCAATTTGTATACTTAGTGTTGTTTTTTGTTTTGTTTTTACCATTATTACTATTGCTGAAGTTTGATCCCGGAACCTTATAAATGCTAAACAGGTTCTCTGTAGCTGCCCTTTGCCTTGGCTCTTGGTTTTTTCTATTCCTACTTTGGCACTGAGGATTGAACTCTTCGTGCTAGGCAAGCCCTCTACCATTGAGCACCAATCCCCTTCCCCCATTTTTTTTTAACATGGTCACAGCTGCCTGAACTAGCCTCACCTTCAGTCTGTAGCCTAACCAGATCACACTTTCTTATCTTCCTGCCTCAGCCTCCTCCAAGTTCTAATTATAGGCCTGTGCCATCAAGTCCAGCGACTGAGCCGGGCGGTGGTGGCGCACGCCTTTAATCCCAGCACTCGGGAGGCAGAGACAGGCGGATCTCTGTGAGTTCAAGGCCAGCCTGGTCTACAAGAGCTAGTTCCAGGACAGGAACCAAAAGCTACGGAGAAACCCTGTCTCGAAACCCCCCCCCCCAAAAAAAAAAGTCCAGCGACTGCATCATTTTAAATGAACAAATATTATGTTTATAGAGAATACAAAATGAAATAAAATGTATCCATCTGAGACACAGAAATTTATAAATATATTCAATATCAGTATGCTGTAAAAAAATCTCTTCTTTGATAATCAAGCTTGGCTTTCTACCATTGGCATCAGAGAAAAGCTAGTGTGATAATATATATATACTATTAGTGTGTCAGATTAGAACAGCTGTGGCCCTGGAGCTTTCTTCAAATGAGAGTCACCAGAAAGAAAAACTAAGGCGAGAGTGGGAAGGCTTCCTGAGGCAAACCAGATACCTGCCATTGGAGCACTGTGACAAGATCAGTTGAGGAGGTGACAGGAGACCCTGTGCACTTACACAGAATCCTCAGACCTCTGGACGCTGCCTCTCTGCACATCAAGAGCCTAGAAACAATGCTGTTTGCTTTTTGTGTTGAGGAGCATGGATTTCCAATCTTTTTTTTTGCCAAGTTAACTGAACTTTTCATTCTTGTGCTAGGTGATGGTTGCTGAGGCCCTGAACATTTCTAGAGAGACCTACTTGGCTATTCTGATGGACCGGTCCCACAATGGTCCTGTGATCGTGGGCAGCCCCCAGGGGGGCGTTGATATTGAAGAAGTGGCAGCTTCCAGTCCAGAACTCATCTTTAAGGTATGTTTGATTAGCTGGCCATGTTAACTGATTGTTAGGGTAGTAACTGCTCAGCGTCTAATGTGGAGTCAGTCGAAGGCAGGGAACAATGGACCTGAGGCAAGAGGTGTTGAGTCTAAGTGGAAATTGACTGGAAGTCAGGCAGAATTTAAGTGTCCAGTATCCAAAAGCTTTTTCTCCTTCCCTTTTCCCTCTCTGCCTTCTCGTTCCTCCCTGCCTTTTCCTTCCATATCATTTCCTTCTGTCCAACCTGACCCATGAATTAACAACAGGAGAACACTGTTGTGCCCCGTTTCTGCCAGGTTGCCTCCCTGCCTTTAACCCTGGGTATGGTCCAGACACTGTCTCTTGTGTAACTGGATGTGGGTGAGTCTCTATATTAGTTACTTTTTTTTCTGTGACAAAATCTTGACAAAGTGACTTAAGGGACTGTTCATTGGGGCCCATAGTTTGAGAACGCTGTCCGCCATGGTGCGGAAGGAGGCAGCAGGTCTCACTCCTCCACAGTCAGGAAGCAGAGGGGATGAATGCTGGTGCTCAGCTCTCTGTCTCCTTTCCTGGCTCCCAACCCTGACCCATGAAATGGTACCTGCCACATTCAGAGTGGGTCTTTGCTCCTCAGTTTGTTTAGCCTAGGGACACCCTCACAAGCCTGTGCAGAGTCTTACCTCTTCTGTAATCTAGACCCCATCAAGTAGACAGAAGATATTAAACTTTCCAGACTGTCCACATTGAAATAGGCATTCAGAGGTCCATATCCTGCCCAATTGTTTTCAGTCCTTGAAAAGACTGGTTTTAGAGATCTGTACTCAGATTCAAGTAGGAAGTCAGTCTGTCACAAGCCTTTAACCTCAGTTTTGAAAGTAAGTCATGATGATGCAGTGGTTTCTGCGCTAGCATCCTGAGGATTAATTGGAGTGATATGCAGAAGTACTCAGGTGCCATTCTTAGCTACTGAACTTTTGAAACTATGAACCGAGTTTTTAATATGGGCTCTTAATGTCTAATTCCATTAACATTTTCTACAAGAAATATTATTTCCTTAGAAATTGTTTTTTCCCCCTTAAATAGGGGAAGAATACTATTCTCTGGATTGGCTTTTCTATATACTGTACCCACACTTCAGTAATTGTTTTAAAAATATTCTCATCAATATTACATAGATAAATGAACTGCTTTGGAAGTTTAATTGAAGCTTTATACACAGGCTTACTCATAATGTCTAGCCATTTTCAAAACTCACATTATCTAAAACAGTCCCATTTGCTAACATAATGCATGAACTAATGCACATGAAGAGCATTCATTGTTTTTGACAGAACAGCTCTTTGTAGAGTGGAAGTATTATTAATAATTTTCATATGAATAAAGTGCTCAAGTCATAAGATAATATTTAACCTGTGTATGACAACTCCAGACTTAACAGCAGTATTAGGCAGGAAAGCCTTTCTTTGGATGCCTTCCAAAAGATGTCAGAAAAATTAACTGACTAAATATTCATCAATGCCATCTGTGTAGTAATTAAAAGTGAAAACTGGCTTCAGATCATCTTGTCAGCATGCCACCTTGAAGAATTATGTAGTTTTGGAAGGGCTGTTCCGTAGCTGGCCTGCTAATTAAATCTTAGCCTATAGGCAGTGACAGTAGCCTCGCTCAGAGCTTTATGGAAGGGTGCCATACTTTAATTACTCATTTGCCAGTAAATACTAAACGTTCGCTTTGAGGTTTAAATCTTCTTACTTGACTTCTGAATTTTGTTCATTTGATACATTTTTACTAGGAGCAGATTGACATTTTTGAAGGGATAAAGGATAACCAGGCCCAGCGGATGGCAGAAAATCTGGGCTTCCTCGGGCCTTTGAAAAATCAGGTACATAAGGCATTGAGCAACAGTATGTATGCCTCATTTCAGAAAATATTGCAGTAGCTTATTTAATTGCTGCTGATGTTTGTGACTGACAGAAAACAAGGTGATTGTGTTTAAATCTTTCCCCAAATTGTTTAAGATCAAGAAAATATTTCCTGATGTTTTAAGAGGTGATGTTTATGATGTATGTGAATGTATCTGATAAGAGGTGTGTGTATATGTGTGTGTGTGTGTGTGTGTGTGTGTGTGTGTGTGTGTGTGTGTGTGTAGGGTAGAAAGATGTATGTATGAATGTGTATGTGGTAGAGGCATATATGTACATATATATGATAGAGATGTGTGTATGTATCTGTGTATATGATAGACGTATCTAGATATATACATATGTGTACATGTGTGTAAATGATAGTATATGTCTGTAATTATAATGTATATGTGTTTATGGATATATGCATATAATGTGTGTATGCATATATTTGTGTGTTAGAGGTATATATGCATACATATCTATGAGGGGGTATGTATGTATGTATAATACAGGTGTGTGCAGTTTTATAATATGTATACATACTTATATATGTATGTGTATATATGATTGTATATGTGTATACAAATATATGTTGCAGGTGTGTTCTATAAATTTATGATATTTATAGAAACAGATATATGCATTTGATAGAGGTTTGTATGTGTGCTCCAAGCCGGTACATAAACTTCATGCTGTTTGTTGATACTTGTTACTGTGGTTTTGAGACAGGGTCTTGTATATCTCAGGCTGGTCTTGAACTTCTGAGCCTCATGGTCTCACTTCCTGAGCTCTAGGATTATAGGCATGCACCACTATACCTGGTAGACGTGATGCTAGCAATCTAACTAGGGGCTTTGTGCATGGTAGGCAAACATTCTGCTCACTAACTACGGCCCCAGACTTTTTTTGTAATTTTTTTAAAATTTTTAAATTTTCTTGCAGCATTACTGATTCTGTTTGACATATACATATACATATACACACACACATCCATGTTCTTTCTGTTGGAAATTTATTTCCAGCATCTGTATAATAGGAATAATGTACTATCTAAGAAGTATACTGCATTGATTGAGTTCAGTACTGTGTGGAGCAGTTGTTGACAGTGCTCCAGTAAAGAAGAATTCTCTGCTGGTTTGCAGCTTGGTGGTAGAATGCTTGCCTCACACATGGAAGACTCTGAATTTTCTCCTCAGCTTCATAAGTAATCAAGATTATCACTGTGTTTATTAACAATACATATTACTTGACTAATCGCTAGTCTTTTGTAGCCCCTGAGAATACAGAAATCTCATTTATTTTCAAGTTCCTGTTGGAAAATGACATAGTGTTTGGCTTATAACTGACACACAATCTCACCCAGGCATCCTATACCCCTACAAATAACACTGCTCTGTTAACAGTTGTTTTATTGTATTGCTTGGGGAATAA
This sequence comes from Microtus ochrogaster, assembly GCF_000317375.1. Lineage (NCBI taxonomy): Eukaryota > Metazoa > Chordata > Mammalia > Rodentia > Cricetidae > Microtus > Microtus ochrogaster. The sequence goes on along the minus strand of NW_004949099.1, from coordinate 9,812,565 downwards.
TAACAAGAAAAAAGACCCAGTGATCAGAGAAGATTCAGTATTCATTTAGAATATTTTCTTTAGTATTTTACTTATTTGAACGTATGTAATGCATGTGTCATGCTGTGCGTCATCATAGGACTACTTGCAGAGTCATTTCCCTCTCTCCAGCATGTGGGCTCTGTGGATTGATCTCCAGTCATGAAGTTTGGCAGGTGAATCCTTGTCACTGTGTCACCTGGCCAGCCCTATCTTAGTTCTAGCTGTGGTTAGTTGAATCTTTGGACATAAGACGTAAAACTTGTATTTAGCATGGGAACAGGGGCTTTTTCACTGACTTCTTCCTGCCTTCAGCTTTCTGATTTTAATTCTATATCTGAAAGTGTGATCGTTACAGTAAAGAAGTCAAAGAAGGGTAAAGTGGAACAAGACTTCAGAAGTGTGTAAGGAAGGAAAGACCACACTCATAAGAAGATGGGAGTGAACGTAAAGATGGTAGAAGAAAGTCAGGCCTCCCTTCACTAAAACAGCCAACCTTCAAAAGACAACTAGAGAACAGTATTGAGAGGTGCTTTGGAGGCAGTCTGCTCACAGGAAAATGCTGGGCGAATCTTGGGCTCTGTACTGTACTGATTAGTTTCATGTTGTTAGAATGAGGCTTTTAACTATACTTGCCACTTGCTTATGTAGAGATGTTGGTCCCTGAAAACCATTCTCTTAGGAAGTCATGGTGTTGCAGTTATTTGGTCCCACATTTGATTCCAAGTGTATTTAGTCACCTGTGTGCATCCTCTGTGTCTACATATGTGTGTTTTTCCATTGTTCTATAGTCTCTTTGCTAGTTCCTATTCCTGATCACAGTAGGTATGTTGCTCAGTGCTGTGCTATCACCACTCACTGCACAGTACATTACACATGTAGATCGTGTACTTCTGAAGCATTTTGGCTTGTGTAAGATTAAGTAAAATCAGATGTCTAGGCTATGTACGTTGAATGTTTCTAGGGTATCAATGATAGGTGTCAGAAGGTAGGAGAGGAATAAACCTAAATGGGGTAAAAGCTGCCCACCCATTGTTCGATTGCTCAGTATATGAACATAGTGGAGAACTCCACAAATGATAATATTATTAAATATATCCTAAGACACCCTTGCCACCTCAATATGTAAAGACAAAATTAAGGGTTATTTATAGCTTTTAAATGGCATAAATGTGTCCCTGGTATCCAAACACTGTTTCCGTATGTGCTGTGCAGAAAAGCAAAGATGAATATGCAGCCTCTCAGGGTCATAAAGTAGCCAAATTGCTAAGATATTTTTAAGTTAATTTATCAAGAAAAGGAAAGAAAAAATAAAAACTTTAAGAAAGGGTCTTATGGTCACTGGCTGGCTGACATCTTCTTAGGTTTGACTATTTGCTCACTGAGCGAGCACTGACTGCATGTTACTTACTTTCCTTGGCTATGTCCAAAGTACTGAAAGGTAGCCACTGTTCTCTAGGGACTGATGGACTAGTGGAGGTCATTCTGCACCCCTAGAATACACAAATTGGGTAGGGAGGGACAAAAAGAATGACAACAAATGAGGTGTGGATGGCTTGGAATTTATTGAGGGATACCCAGTTTGTTTGCACAGTAGGAAGGATGGATGGCCCATGTGTTCAGCAAAGCTGATTGTAACATGTGTAAAAACAGGAGTCTCTATTCCGGATGCTGCTCTAAGGCATGAGGATTGGTGCAAGGGTGCCATAAGCAGAGGAGACATGTTAGTAAAGCAAGTATTTGTACAGTCTTAGGTCACTGGTCCTGGCATGAAGAGATGATCCAATGCCAAGGGACTGCGTGTACATCTGGCAATGGTTGCCTTGGTTAAATCTGTATTCTGCATAGCTTACTACAGGTTGTTTTTTTTTTAAATTGTTGCATTAGATCTTATTTGTGTTTCTAAAGTTATTTCTACTATGTACTTTGGCTTATTGATGTATTACTCATTAAATCATTTAAGTGTTAGCCAGGTAGGGTAAGTAGGACTCTCCCAGATGCATACATGCATATATACTGCAGCTGTCTAAGTGACAAATCAAAACTTAGACATGGAGTCACGTGTATATATTCCCAACTACCTGAGAGGCTATGTCCTAATCCTCTGAGATTGTGGTTGTGAGACCAACACCAGTAACATAAGAGGAGCCAATTTCAAAAACAAAGCCCAAGCTCAGAAAGATACTCACTTGCTACATCTTGCACAGCTTGGTCCTCACTCAGACACACATGGAAAACCAGGGTTGGATGGGCTGTGCTTACTCTGATAGAGTGACACCAACTAAGCAAAAGACACAGCAACAAGCCAGAAACTCTCCAGTTGATTTTATATCCAGCCTCTGATGTAAGAGTCCACTGTAAGGGACATTCTCTGGCTATAAATATCCCTGAGGAAGTTGTGATACTGGAGGAAGGGATGGGTGATGCTCCGTGTACACTATGGCAACATTAGCTCACAGACCAAGGGAAGGCTTTGCCAACTCTCGTGGGTCTGAGGCACTGCAGTCCTTGACATGTCTCTGCCATGTTCTTGGGGTTTCTGCCCTTCCCCACATTCCATAATTTGTAGTTGACTGGCTTTATAACTTAATATAGTTTAGTGAGCTTCAAAAAGTATCAACATTGAATCTAGGAAACAATAAAATAAATGAGAATAAATTGTGATATCTTTAAACTACTTCCAAAATGAAATTGACCTTTTGAAAGGTTGGCAAAAGGCCGGAAGCATTGAGACATGAGTGATATGATTGTCCTTAGATTTCCATATGGCAGGAATAACATAAACCTGGTTGAAAGATGAATGGCAAAGGAGAAACACATTTGTAATTTATATGGAATAAAGAACAAATTTTATTCACATAAAAACACTTCCTTTAAGTTAATGATTAAAAATCCTAAATCTCAACAGGAAAATATACAAAATCCATAGGAAAAAGAAATTCAAATTGTCTTAGGAACTATAATGATGCTCAGATTCATTGACAATATGAGATTTTCATTAAAGCTCCACACACAATAGCTGCTCCCACATGCCATGCCCAGTGTGATGCAGATGCTGGATGGTGCTGTGAGTGAAAGGTCTTTCTGGACTGGCTTATGGGAGTGCAGAGTAGTTCCCTGAGCACTATAATAGAACCATTCAGATTTAAAATGCTCTCCGGGTGTGGGGAGATTTCAGTGCTTAAGCACAAGGCACTGAGTTCAATCCTGGGAAACAGCTGGGCATTGTTTCATACACTTGTCATCCAAATGCTGGGGAGTTAGAGACAGGTTGATCCGTGGGTCTTGTTGACTACCCAGTCTAGACAACTTGGTGAGTCTCTAGGCCAACCAGAGAGCCTGTCACAAACAAACAAAAAAACAAAACCAAAATGCATTGTTTAGAGGAACAATTCCCAAGGCCTTTACATGCCATTCATATACATAACACATTTTTTCATGTACAAACATGTTTGCATACAGCCACAACATGCAAACACATGTACATAATCATACACATATACAATAAATAATAAATACAGTGTGTCCATCCATTCTGCTCTGCTGTGGGGATTTACCCTATAAATACCTAGTCACATGTATTACAGAGACAAGAGAGGTGACATTTCAACTAAATGAAGCTATGAGAACCAATCCATATGGTCATTATTTAAGTGATAAATATAATGAATGGTAGTAGAGCTACACAATTAAATATGATCCGACAATTAAAATAATGTCCTGTTTATCCTGGCAGTGAAGGCTTCTATTAATAAGGATAGAGGCGTTTGTTGTTTTGTAAAGATGGAAAGTGTGCATCTTAGTATGTGCATAGAATGTATCTCAGACAAAACAGATGCTATTGGTGTCTGCCTTTAAGGATCTGGAAAGCTATGCTTGCGAAATAGAATGATGAGAAACCTTGATATACTGAGGAGCTTTATAAAGTTTATATCTGTTACCTACTCATAAAAATGTTTCTAGTAAAACGATTCTGACTTGGACCGGTATACTAGCAAATGCTGCCATCCCCACTGCCTAGGGCGGGTGAAACAGAAAGGCCGTGAGTAAGTTGGGGTTCAGTCTGGGAACCATCTTGAATCCCTGGCTGAAAAAAAAAAGACTTTTTAGCCTTACACATTGGAATCATTCCTTTATTTATGTATATCAGATTTCAACCAGGATTTTAGAAAATTTTCACATAGACCTGAAATAGTTAAAATTTAGATAGTTAGTATAAGATCCATAGAAATGCTTTAGTCAAACCTGCTTTCATTATTGACTCTAGTATGAATTTATATTTAGGGATTTCATTCGTAGGTATTGTAAAAACTGGAAGAGTTAAGACTGAAGGAATAGAAAGACCCCTTGGCAAGACAGCTGCTAGCTGCCCAGCTACCTGGAAACTAGCCCTACAGGTGTCAGGTGCTCTGTTATGCCAGTAAGGACAAGGTCAACGTGACTCCGATGGTACACACTGCAGGGCTGGCTTGGTTGATGAGAAGTAAAACAGAGCCAAGAATGAGTGCCACCCTGTATGCAACCTTAGCTGCACAGGCTTGCCGTCTTTGCTGTCAGTGTGCATGCTTCAGGAGTCATGATGACTCACACATGTGCTGCCCCAAGCTCCAGCACTGATACGGCCCAGCCTGCCCTGATGCGAGCAGTGAGGACAGGTTATCTGAGAGGAATGAGTGATAAATTGGAGCCATGGTAATATTAGAGGGCTTGCGTATGCACGCTCTCTGTGGTCTTTGCCTCCAGGACCCTCTGAGTCAAGTGGGAGCTGCACGCTTCTGTGGCTGCTCTCTTTGAGACTTTCATCTTTTTGCTTCACGGTTTCCATCAGACACTCAGGCATTGCTTTGCAGATTATGGGCTTGGATTGATGAACATAATAACCGTTTATTCCAGCATAATAAGGAAAACCTTGTCATTATAAACTCTCAAATGCCTGTTTACCTTTTTACTTAAATGGAGCCTGTTTGTATTAGTGATTGTAGCTTATACAGCAGTCTAACATGACTAACAGGGACATGATAATTCACAAAAGGATTAATGGTGCTTTTAGGCTACACAGAAAATATTTTGTTTTCTTAATAATGGTCTCTCTTAGTTTCTGGAGGAAAGTTGAGCAATCTCTTCTAATGAATAGCAGTGGAAATTAAAATAATTATGTTCTTCAATTTTCCCTTCAGAAAATATAACTGAAAGTAAAGACATAATTTTCTAATTTTAAGATTCTGTTAATGGAGCAAAATAAACTTTCTTGTATTGCTTGGGTGTAATTCCATCTCACTTGATCACTTAGGCGGCCGACCAGATTAAAAAGCTGTATCATCTCTTCCTGAAGATTGATGCCACTCAGGTGGAAGTGAACCCCTTCGGTGAAACTCCAGAAGGACAAGGTAACAAACAGCAGAAAGGGAGAAACACAAATGAACTTTTATAATCATGCATTTAAACTGTAAATTAACATGCAAGAAAAAAGTCTGCAACAGCAGCAGTAGTGTTGCCTTCATTTTTTTTCAGTAATTTAATTTCAGCGCCTTTCAGATGCTCCCATGATGGTGCTCAGTGTTTGAGCATTTGGGTTTGCTGGAGGCAAATGCCAAGCCTTCTTGAGCTATTTCCTTCCTGACTTTAACCACCTTTAGTTCTTGCATGCAGACACAGAACCCTCATTTTTCAGCAGTTGCTGCTGATAGAATTTGGGTGTGGGTTTGCATCACTTTACTTGGGTTTAATAACTTACTCCTAATTTTTTCTGAACTGTTTGATGCTCTTGAATTTTGCAAACTTTAACCTCACGTCCTAAATGGGATTTCCACCATCTTGGAGAAGCCCCTATTCTGCAGTTAAACACACTTGCCTTATTTGCTTTAGGTAAAGGAGATGTTGGGGGGATGATTTCTCTTCTACAGTGACTTGTACCACTGTTTACTGTTTTATGCCTCACAAATACCACCAATGCAGGATGTCTTTACTAGAGATGCATTCATAGCAAAGGCTTTGAACTTCGTGGAGCAGTTTTGAGGAGTAGGGTGGTAGATAGAATAGCTCAAGCCAGAATATAAGTGCCACAAACTGACTTTTTCCACGCATTGTGAACACTGGCTAAACAGGATTTTGCAGCTGAACAGATACAAGGGGTTGGAACTGTATGTGTGGACACCATCGTGAGGACCATGGTGTTTTTCCTAAGAAGAGGTTTTGGAGTCACATTCAGAAAACTTTAAAGACTTTGTTTTTAGAACCCAGAAAGACCTCAGGACAAATGTATATTCTCCATCCATCATATTCTGACTACAAATCTGCACACTTTGCTGGCCAAGATTCAAATTTATAAAAAAGAAAATCTTATATTAATTAAAGTGGTAAAAATCATACCTGTATTATATACTGATGAGCTGGGTTATACATCCAGAGTGAGACACAGAATAGGTCCATCCCCCACATTTCATGCAAAAGAATATCCTCTGCTTGGCCAATATTAGAAATTTTCAGGAAACCCAGTATCCAGCTGATGGCAGGTTCATGTTTAAGGAAGTTGGTATTGCATGGATATGGTATTGCATGGATAATCACCAGGTTGAATCTGTGCTAAGTTGTGTATGTGCAAGTCATGTTTATTTAAGCTTGCTTTTTAAGATTTATTTTAAATTAATATTTATTTGCCTGAATTAATATATGTGCATCACTTGCCTACAAGTGCCTGTAGAGGCTAAAAAAAGAGCCTATTGGTTCCCCTGGAATTGGAGTTGGAGGCATTTGTGAACTACCTCATGTGGTGCCAGGAAACCATCCCTGGGTTCCTTGCTGCAAGGGCAGCTTGTGTTCTTAACCACTAAGCCATCTATCCAGCTCCTCAAATTTAATTTTTTAATTGCCGAGGCTATAAAATCATCACTATTTTATATAAATAATAGGAGGAAGAGTTGCAACTGCTTTTTAACCTATGTGCCAGGTACTGTGATAGATTTTCACAAACATCCCTGTAAAAGTAAGAGTAATTATTCTCAACTTTAAGCATGAGTCTTGATGGACAGCTAGGACTGCAAGATGGGATGGAAACCCTTGCCTCTCAGTCCAGTATGCATGGTTGTCCTGCCATGCCAGACTACCTAGAGCAAGCTACCTATGGTGTTGTTGTTGTTTCTGGTTGTTCTCTTTAAACTAGCATTTTGCTTATTAGATAATGACCCAGAAATAGTCCCACGTTTTGAGAACACCAGTCACATGCATGCTGAATGAGACTGAAATGCATGCAATTCAGAATTGAAGGCTGATACTCAAGTAAGGGAATTTATTATAAAGACTCTTAAACGTATACATTGGCTGTGCAGGTCAGTAAACCCAGCCTCGGAGAGTCTTGACTTCCAGAGCATCATAGGCTACAAAGCATGACCTTGTCTTAAGAGAAGACTGAAGCAAGGGCCAGATGGATCCATCAGGAAAGTGCTTTCTTTGCAAGCAGGAAGATCTCAGTTTGTTTCCTAGAACTCAACAGTAAAGACAAAGTAGGGTGTAGTGGTATTCTTGCGATCCAGCATCGGGGAGGCTGGGACTGGGCATTTCTGAAGCTCACTGACTACTTGGTGATTTCCAGGGTTTGCGAGAGACTCTGGCTCAAAAAGTAATTGGAAGGTACCTAAGGAATAAAGCCTGCGGTTGTCTCTGGCCTCTACATTATGTGCTATCTTGTGTATACAGATAAATAATCTTAAAACAGAATGCAGAAAGGGAGGAAGGAAAACTTCCTGTGGAATAGGATGATCGTTTTGCTTTCATACTATTATATTCGCCCTTATGATCTGGCTGTAGGGGGAGGGGACTACCCGAGGACCTTCCCTTGGAAGGCGTTCACAAACTTTATGAAAGCTAAAGTTTGCTTTTTAATTAATAAGAGCGAAAAAAAAATCCATGAATGTTTTTAAGGAATCATCACAAACCACATTTTGTATGTACCATTCATTAAAGCACAAAGTCTTACATGATATTTTTAAGACCAGAATTATCTTTAGCTATTAATTTGTTCATTGTACCATAAAAGATTGGCTATTGAAATATAATCACAATTAAGTGAGAGTGTTGGTTTATAACTCTAATGAGCAGTAGTCAAATTAAACCCAATTAGGAAATGGTGATTAATGACTGACTATGTAGGTTGGGTCTTCATCATTATCACAGTCCCTCACAACAGTCCTCTTCGTAGGAGCTGTATGTGCAGTCATTGAGATCTTAGCAATGTTGATAATATTTATAAAAAAATAAAGGTATGTACCACCAAAAAAAGAAAAGGGAAAAAAAAGCTATGTATCACATGGACACTTGGACTATCTCTGTGTTGGAGACTTTCCTTCTTGTCCTATTGCTTGCTAAGGAACATTTTTTTAAAAAAATTCACTTTATTGTTCATGTCTTTCCACAACATCCTATTGAATGAAAAGCACTGGTGTCATTAACATCAAAGCTGCTGAGTCGCCCTGGGAAAGTTTGTCGTGGAGGAATTAGTCTAAGAACAGTTCCGTCCAGTGTGCTTAACAATCTCCTTCAGAGGGTGCTGGGACACTGAGTTTCCCGAGCTTTAATGACTCTTTGCTAGGAATAGAATGGTTTCTAGTGACCTACAAAACCCTTTTAACCTTGGCTTAGTTGTTCTTTACCAGCTCCTGCGTGGGTTACTTTTGCTCACTTAACTTGAAAGTTTGGATTGGCTTGTGCTCCGCAAAGAATGAGGCTTCTTTTATTATTCACGGAGCCCAAATTCATTCATTCAGCTGGAGGAATCAAATAGCCGTGTTTTCTCTGAGTTGTTCTAACTCAGCCAGACTCTCTGTGCTGGCAGCAAAGATGATGCCCAGTGTTTACTCTGTCCTGCCAGCAGCCATAGAAAGCCCTTCACCTGGTTCTCATTAGCCTTGTTTAGTCACATGTCCAGCCTAGGCCAGTCACTGGTCAGTGCTCACATGGTTTAGGAGAAAGGTCATTCGGTTCCTTTTGAAAAACAGAACAATAAGGTGAAAACACCTCTACGGGAATGGCTCAGCCTTTATTGAAACAAAATTAAATTGTTGCTTCTGTGGTTAAATCAACTTCTTTCTTCCCTGATTTAATTGTAGTAGCAAATTAATTCAGTAAATCTGTAGCCACATGAGAACAATTTTTTCTTACAGATTTATGTAACTGGCTGTCTATCCATTTCTTTCATTTTACAAAGTCACTCTGGGATTCTGCATCATGTTTTATGTCTTCTCCCCTCCCCACCATCTATGATCACACAGCAGTTACTGTTTGGGGGTCCTTCAACAAGATAACCATATCTCTTGCCAGAACATGTTTGTCAGAAAGTTGTCACAGCTTGGCAATATTGATTTTGACACCTGCTTGGTAAGTGTAGGGAGGTGGTTAGCCGTTCTATGGTGCATGGCATGGTCTCCACCATTATGCTGCCAGTCGGCTCCATCTGGAGTTGCCTCCACTGACTGAACTAAGGAAGTGAGAACCCTTTAGAACCTGACTGTGTGGCCCAGATTCCTTGAGAATTCTTCATGCTAACAAGTGCCCATGTTGTTAGTGGGTCTCCTCTGTTTCTCTCATTTTACACAAGACTCTCTTTTCATGATCCTTTCCGGTTCTACACTCCCCTCACCCCATCTTGCCTCCTAGCTATTTTCTCTTCATAGCAACTGGAGAAAAGTTCTAAAAAGTATACAACTCTCATAGCATCAATATTTAATGGAAAGCGGGGCTCCTTTTAAAGCATCAGCATTTTAAAGGTGGCTTGGCAAGGCACATTTGAATAGCACATTGTGGTTATTTATCACAAATCAACCACAGCACATTGCTTCAAGACAGATTATTTTCCAAACTAATTATGACAGTCGTACGTCCTGCTGTTTTTCTGTTCCCTTTATGTGCATGTCTCCCTTCTGAAATGCATTTTTTTCTTTTGTTTGAGTCAGTGACACATTGTTCTGTTGGAACTCTGGGGTCAGAGGCCTCTCGCTGCCCGTCATGCTCCCCATCAACGTGACTGAATTAGCAGCTTGCAAAATCTCACAGCACTCAACAAAACAGCACAACACCCTGTGAATATAAGTGCCTTGGCTTCCTTTGATATTTGTTCAGAAGGAAAATTCATTTGTATAATCTATCAACCATGTAACAATATGTCTTTGATGGTGGAAATTGTTTTATAAATATTAATAGGTATGTTTTTTTCTCCTTCTTTGTACACAGACTGACTTTTTTTTCCCAAGTTGAATTTTCTATAGAATTGAGGTTGTAGGTATGTGACACTGAAATTCTTAATGTCTGAGCCAAACTCCATACCTCTGCAAACACATTTTATCACAGTTGTTTGTTGTCTTATTAAGCGAGAAAGCTAAGGTTTGAGCAAGCAGGGCAAGTTGATTTTATGGGTCTGCTGTTGCCATAGACATGCATCCACCTGTGACACAGCAGCTCTGCATGTACTTGGAAGAGCATCAGCAGGGAAGTCATCACGTAAGAGTCCATCAGTACCCAGGGCTTAATCTCGTCTTTATGTGCAGTTTTTATTGTGTTCGTTCTCTTTTTTCTTTCTTCTTGATAGTAATACATACTTAAGCTAAGTATGTTTTTGACTATGCAAGAATATTACGGATGTAGGCATTTTCCAGTCTATTGAAGCAAGATATAGTTGTGCTGAGAGGTGTATTTAAGTAGGGATTACTATAAAGTCAGTAAACGTATGGGGGTTTGTGGACCTTGTGGTCTGTACTGCAGTTGCCACTTTGGCTTTTGTCCTGTGAAGAAGCCTTGGACAATATGTAAGTGTATGTATATATGTACATACAAATCATACAAAATGAACAGGTGATGAGCTGGCTTTAGAGACATTTGCCACCCCTGATGCAGATCCTCATATGAAACTCTAAGCATCTTTAGCCACCATATGCAAAAATTTATAATTTGAGGGTCATCAAAAGCCTCAAGTCCTTCAGCTAAAACTTGCCTGCCATGACAGTTACACTGTTAAAAATGCTAGTCATTACGAATCTTGCTTTGAGACAGTTGTTCTGTGTCCAGATGAGTGCTGATCATGTACAGCAGGGAGCCTGTACTCACTTCACCTCCAGGAGACATTCACTTATGTCTACTCTAAATAGAAGTCTAGGGCTATTAAAGGAATGAGACAGGCTCTAGTAATTTCTGAGATAAGAAGAGAGTTGTGTAAACTGAACTACAATAATGGGAAGTTGTAGGCATGCAGCAGCTGCCATGTTGGTGATTGCATTCCCTGTGAGGATGGCTGTCATGCATGGTTTCTCCAGCCAACACCAAACAGTACCAACAACTCTGATCCTGTTTATAGACGAGGGCTCTGAGCTTCAGAGAAATCATGTAACCAGAACTAGCTGCTTGGGCAATTCAGCACTATATCTGTGTCCTTGTTTTTCTATTACTAGACTTCAGCACAGACCACTTCTGTGATCATTTCTCTGGCACCAGCTAGGTATCCTGTAATTCAGTTTAGTTCTGACACTATGCCTATAGTGAAATCAGAGTCACATATTAAGAGTTCTATCTCACAAACTGATGCCCTCCGTTGATGTCAGTCACAAGTCTATTTTGGATACCTTTTTTTTTGTTTTTGTTTTTTGTTTTTTGTTTTTTGTTTGTTTGTTTGGTTTTGGTTTTTTTGAGACAGGGTTTCGCTGTAGTTTTGGAGCCTGTCCTGGAACTGGCTCTTGTAGAACAGGCTGACCTCGAACTCACAGAGATCTGTCTGCTTCTGCCTCAAGAGTGCTAGGATTAAAGGCTTGAGTCACCACCGCCTGGCCTTATTTTGGACATTTTGACCAGCTAGTTTACTGCAGTGTTCTCACAACCTGCTTTTCCGTTCTGGTCATTTGTTACAATTTCTCATTACATTCTGGGAAACACTTTCTACTGTTGTCAGATACAAAGGAAATGTTAAACTATTTTCAGGATATTCCCAGAAGGGTAGAGTTCTGTATCAGGAGACAGAGCCAAAGGCCAAGTATTAGAATCAGAAGATGCACCCAGTAGCTCCATTGCATAGAAAGTTTACAAGGGTTTTAGGACCTCTGTGCCAGAAATGGGGTTTGAAAACAGCTATCTTTTCTATTTGAACCCTACACAAACACACACACACACACACACACACACACACACACACACACACATTTTATAACACTGGATCACCACCTATTTTGTAAAGCTTTTAAAGGTTCTGACTCTCTGGGGACACGGAGCATAACTGACAGAATAGTTCCGTAGGACATTTGAAGGCTATATCCACACCAGTTTTTCTGCCTGCTTCCTGGTCTAACTTGGTGTGAAGAATCACTGCCACAGCACAAACCAACTGGTCAACCACACCTCACCCCAAGGATGGCCAGACATCATCAGAAAAATACCTCCTTCCTTTTTCAAGTTACTTGCATCAGGCATATTGTCATAGTCATATAGAACTAACTGAACAGACCAAAGTATGTGAGACAGACAGACAAGAGAGAGACTGAGGCACTGAGACCTTTATGCTGTACACGGGTAGGCCGCACTGGCCTTGAACTTGAAATCCTGCTAACTCGGCCTAAGAGCTGAGTTTAGTGTGTCCCAAAAGGCCTACCTACAGGTATGCCTTTTTAACTAACTGTGCTTACTTAACTTTACAGTTACGCAGTATTTTTAGCTTCTCAAAGCTCTTGGATCTACACACATTGATCTGTTACCAGACAGGGAGCAACTGGCCAAGGGCCACTGTGGGTGCTGCTCTGTGGTCCCACAGTCCTCCTTTTCAAGCCCTGGGTTCCATGTTGGGTTTTCAAGCTGGTCATCGAACAGCAAGCCTCTTTCTGTCCTTGGTATATGCCTCATAAAACAAGACCTTCTGAAAATTGGCTTTGCAGGCATTTGGTTGGGACTGCCTTCTGAACTTTGCATGCATCTCCATTAATTATCCTTTCTCTGGAGCAGCTTGCAACTGTATTCTTTGAAATAAGGGGCAAAGTTTAGCTTGGAACTATTTTGATTTACTGGTTTATTGATCTTGACCAAGAATTCTTTTATTTTGCAAGTCTTCACTTAGAAAGTCAATTTGATAGCCTTTGCCCATTCATTTTGAAGGTGTCACTTACAAGTAATCTTGCCAGTGAGTAATAGGGGAGCTAAAATTACTAATAAATTAATTAGAATGTATTTATAAACCCAGTGGAAAGCCAAGAATGAAGTTGCTTTTCTATTGATTATTATACTGGTCATTAGCTGCTGAGAAAGCGCCTGTGCAGGGACCACAGAACAGCGGCTAGTTCCTTTGTAATTACAGGATTCCTTCATCACAGCACACTATTGTGGAAAGTAATTACTCATTCACTTCATGTATTTATCGTGTGTGGGCAGTGGCTGGACATTTGTGTCAAAACTAGGGACCTAAACAGGTGTCAGCTTTCATGTAAGATTTTATTTTGTCAGTCAGTACTCATTTATGTCAATTTTGACCTGTTCATTTTTCTTCCAAGTCTTCCTGAATGTAAATCTACCAGTTCTGCATGGACCTGCTCCAAGTGCTTACATCATGTGCCAGAGAACCTACAAGAAATCTCCCTGGTGCCTATGAGTTCAGGGTTCTATAACGCATCAGTTTTCGTTTTTTTAGGAAGCAAGTAGAGTTAGCTGGCCAAGGCCGTTGCTTTTCTGAGAAGTACTGGGAAATGATGGCTCCCATTTCACAAGTGAAGTTCTCAATAAAACTCAAGGAAACGGCACAACATCTTAAATGTTTGACCAACGACATCTGCTTGTTAATATCTCAGATACAACTGGAGAATGCCACAGTGGCACAGTGGCACAGAACACAAAAGTTTCTGATGCAAGGGAGTAAACATGCTGAGTCCAGATACCACAGATGCTGTCCTCTTTCCCAAAGCCACCCCCTACGTGTCCTGTTTGCAGTCCTTGTAATCAAAGATGCTCTGTGGCTTTTGCTGGGCACACACTGGAGGTACAATGTGGAGGTTCGCCTCTAGCAGAGGATGGAGACGGTAGTGCCGGAAATGTCTGGTGTCTTAGTGTTGGCAGACCCACTATGCCATAAAAGACATACACCCAGGTTAAGTAAGGCTATAGACTGGAGATTGCTTTCCCTATTCTTTACAAGTGAGGAAACCAAAGGCCATGATGAATTGAGGCCATGTTAACAAGGGTACAGAGTTAGTAATGTCTGCTCGAAGTGGTTCAAAGTACAGATTTCAAGTTGTCTCACCCCCAAAAAAGCTAAAAGGAAAGAAAGAAAAGCATCTGTCAAGGGACAGATAGGTAAATTTGTTTCCTACAGTTGTCATTTTAAAATGCATGTGTATGTCAAAACATCATGTTGTATACCTTAAATATTTTTAATTCTAATTAATATTGAGAGGTAGAAGGTTAGGAATCACATACTATAGTATATATGCAACTCAACATTGTCTTTCATTAAGGCCAGAAGTGCGAAGAGAGAGTAGTAAGAGGGTACTGCTAAAATACAAATTTTACATAGGATGTCAGGACAAAGGACAAAAGAGAATTGGTATAATTACTGTGTTTTGTTTTTGTGTAAAAGGAAAAGGCAATGCTCACCTGCCAACTAACTAACTACAAGTGATGCAGTTATAACCGTGACTTCGGGGTAGAGGTGTGTGTCAGCTTGTAGCTTTAAGTGGGTGCTGGTGACCTTTGTTGTTGTATTACTGAGTAGACATTGACAGGTGTGGATTACTGTTATCATCGCTAGAATGCAAGTCCTCTCTGAACAGGGCCCTGTCCTTTTGTCCTAAAGGTCAAGGAAGCACTGGTGGCTTCCCTGGCTATAGTGTGAGAGAATTAGAATGCCTGCTGGACAGAACTCAGGTTATAGACTATTGAGACTCAGGTGTGGCCTTTTTTCTCTTTATGCAGTTGTCTGTTTTGATGCCAAGATAAACTTTGATGACAATGCTGAATTCCGACAAAAGGACATATTTGCTATGGATGACAAATCAGAGAATGAGCCTATTGAAAATGAAGCTGCCAGATACGATCTTAAGTACATAGGACTAGACGGGAACATTGCCTGCTTCGGTAAGTACTGATGCCAAGTCTGGAATTTTATAGGATTTCTGAAATGCTGTTTACTAATAGCTGTGAAAATAGGTGTTTTCTTATATTGTCAGGTGAAAACAGAGTCTCCTCTCCAAATCCACTTTGAATGGCGGTTCCTGGTTTAAAGCAGTTTCTTAGCCCTAGCACTGCTGAGCTTTTGGATTGGATAATCTTTTGTTCTTAGGGATCTAGATAGGATATGAGGTTCAATAGTGTTCCTCTCCTCTAGAGATCATTAAAGTTGTGAAAAAGAAAGAAACAAGGAAAATGCCCAGATGTTTCCAGGTGTCTATGTGTACAGCAGAACTACAAAATAGAGCTGCTAAGTGGCTGGAGAGATGGCTACTTGGTAAGTGCCTGCTGTGCAAACATGAAATCTGAGCTTGGATCTATGGCACCACCTAAAAACTGAGCATGTTGATATAGTGATATTTTCAGTTCTGTAGAGGTAGAAGATAGTTGGATTGAGGGGACTTGCTGTCCTGCAAGTCTGGCCTATTGGTGGCCTCTAGATGTACTGAGAGACCTATCTTAAAAAATGAAATGGGCAAGCAGCAGAGCAACACACCCAGTAGCGACCTCTGGCCTCCAAACACATGTGTACATGCCCATGTGCCTATACATACTAAAAGAACCATGGATCTCAACTTGGTTTAGTAAAACTCCCAGCTTTCTCTAAACATTCAGCATCATATGCCAGGAACTGTGGAGAGCTGGGCTCTGGGCAAAGCTATTCTTTCAAATTATTCTCCTGTGCTTTCTGTGTCTGTGATGTAACAGTCTGACTAAAGAAACTTAGGGGTAGACAGTTTATTTAGCATAGAGGCCACAGTCCATCATTGAGGGAAGAGAGAGGAGGAACTTGAGGCAGAAACCATACTTGCAAGCTCAGTTGCTAGCTCATTACTCCCTTATACAGGCCAGGGCCACCTGTTCAGGGAATGGTGCCACCCAAGGTGGACCCTTCTAACTCATCAGTCACACGCTTACCCACCAACCAATCTGATCTGGACAATCCCTCAGTTTAGACTCTTTTCTCAGGCGACTATAGGCTGTGTCAAGTTGACAGTTAAAGTTAACTAGGGCACAGAGGAAGGAGCAAAGGACATAAATTCTAATCATTTCGCTAACATTTCAGATGAAATGGTGACTACTTGCCAAAATGCTTAATTCATTATGCCAGTTTATTAATCAAACAACGGGCTCCATCATTGTCATCTAATTTAGTGAAAATGGCTTATGCAGCTGAGATCAGAATGGGTCTGTAGAGGCAATACAATTTCAGTTATTGTCCACGGCTTCTAGTGCTGTGATTTATTTGCTTCCAGCTTAATTGCACACGACTGTGTTTCTGCTAGAAACAATTCATTGCACTAGAAACTGAGGTCTTCATCTTAATGGAATTAAAATAAAAAAGATTTGTTGCTCATTAAACAACACTATCATTATATTAAGAATTGAAGAGACTTCAACAGTTCACTGTTCAATACAATGGGAAATGCATCTGATTACAATTGATACCTAAAGCTTCTGTTTTGTATGGGAGGCTCTCTGAATGATGCCGATCATTCAAACCCTTCTGGCCACAATAAACTAATGTGCTCCAACATCTGTAGACATTTGGAAAGGGGAACAATGTAGGGGTCTGTTTACAACAAATTAAATACAGATGTTTCTGTGTGAATGTGTCTCACAGACTCTCAGTAAAACACTTCACAATTCTTGAAACTCTTATTACACATACATTCTTTTTATGATGAACAAGACATGCTTAATTTGCTGAGCTTGGTCCTTGGTACACATTAACCCACCCCAGGATACAGGTCCCCACTCCCTATTTTTATTAGTGTCCTCCACTTTGATTAAGGTAATCACAATTCACGGGGCTTCTTGGGACCACTGAAGGGTCAGAAAAGGTAAAGGGTGTTTTACCTTGAGTGGTTTGCTGAGTTGTGACATCCCCAATCCTTGCTACCCAAGGACAGTCATTCTCTATAATTAAACATAAGAAGCAAAAGAAATTGAATTGATCAATAAGAATTAGCTCTGGAAAGCAGAAAATCAGTGCTAAAATGCCACTTCAGTTCTGAAAAGGCCCAGAAGTTGTCCTACCTTAATTCTAGTTTTAATACTGTGTTAGTAGTTAACATCTTGTATGAAGTTTTGTTTTAATGTTATGTGTGTGTGCGTGCATACACACACAATGGCAAATGCTCCCCAGGGTTCAGAAGAGGGTATTAGATCCCTTGGAGCTTCAGTTTCAGGTGGTTGTGAACCTAGATGCTGGGAACTAAGTTCAGATCCTCTGGATGGGCAGTGCATACTCTTAAGCACTGAGCTACCTCTCCAACCCCTTACTTTTGCTTTTGCTTTTGAGACAGGGTTGAACTATGTGCCCATGTTGTCCTGGTACTTCTGTGTAGCTTGGGCTGGCTTGAATTCATGTGTAGCCTGCTTTAGCTCTCTGAGTTCCAGGATTCCCATGATGTGCCACCATGCCACTGCTTCTTACGCTGTTTACAGAAGAAGCATCAAGGGATGCTGGCTTTCGCTTTGTTGTTTCTCCTTTGAGTAAATGTCCATGAAATCATCTAAAGATGCATGCCTACAGCAAGTGAAGAAAAAGCAGAATCCTGAGTAGTTGGGTTAATCACAAAACAGCATCTCCATAGAGACAAGCTAAGTGTCACATTTGACTTAATACATTTGAATAGCTCCTCACAGCTTTTATTCTTTTTGCCCATTCTCTTACAAGGAGCTTTCCAGAACCCACAGCCAAATTGGTTCCTCCCATTAATTGTTTCTTTGATTTAAATTGATGATGCATCCTCTTCATTCCTATTTTCTTATTTATTCTTTGACTACATGCATTTTGATTGTTCACCATAAATGGGTATGAGTTTATAAGTTGCAGTCAAGGCACAGATAGGCCTGGAAATGATAGGGCTCTCATTTGGCTCTGAGTGTTGCACACCATTCTCCATGCTGATTGGTCTATCCTACATCATGTGCTATTTGCATTTCAGTGAATGGGGCTGGATTAGCCATGGCTACGTGTGACATCATTTTCCTGAATGGAGGGAAGCCAGCTAACTTCTTGGACCTTGGAGGTGGTGTAAAAGAAGCCCAAGTCTATCAGGCATTCAAACTGCTCACATCTGATCCCAAGGTAACTCCTCTTTAGCAGGTGTATGGCACAGTATTTGACCTTTGGCTTCCAAGTGATGCAGCTTGGCACTTGCTGCTAAGCATGAAAAAACCAGCATGTATTTTGCAGCCTCAGGTACAAATTGTGCTGTCTGTTCTTTGTAGTACACGATAATTTGTCTTTTGTTTGGTTAATGAGTTATAAGAAGCTCCTGGATCTTATTTTAGAAACTATGTCTAAAAGTCATGGGAAGTGGAACAGAACACAAAAGGCAGTGTGTCAAGCAACGATGTGCTGTTGATTGGTGTGCATTTGGGTAATTGACACCAAACCATTAATTAGTCCTCTGTTTACATGATGTAGAACTCAGCCTCACATTCCTTTGAAAGGATCTTGAAGATATTACCAGAGTACTAGAAATTTATTGAATTATACAATCACACATCACAGTATATAATGTATGTAAGAAATAATAGCCTTACTGTTTCTGCATGTGGTTTAATCTCAATCCTTTCTTATGACAGTTTGTAACATACAGATTAAATAGTAAATGACAGAATGTAGCTTTCTAGATTCTGTTGTTGATTTGTGTAAATCTTTTCTTTTTAATTTGATTGTAGTGGACTGGAATGTAGCCCAGCTAGGGGTATTGCAGGCATTTAATGAATTCTTGGTCAGTTCATTGCTTTGCTGTTATGTGCTTTCTTGGTTATCAAGGGACAACTTTGACAAGGTTCACTTCTGACATAGGATGCCTTAGATTTTTTTAAAGTTATACTTCTCATAGTTTTTCATTCTCTTAACTGGGCTTGGGGCTAACTCTATATGCCATAATCATTTGTATTAGACCTCATTCAAGTAGTGTTATCTCAATCTTGTTAGAGTATTTAATATTTTTGTTGGTTACTAAATTATTTCAAAACTTGAAAATTTAGATCATCACCCAGAAAAAGTAATGAGAACAAAACCAGAGCTGTCTCCCACCTCCACCAAGACCAGCATTACAGCTCGCTTCATGCGGATGCCTCTCATTAAGCAGTGTACTGGTAGTAGTCTGTTTGGCCTGTGCAGTTCAGTTCCATGTGTGCGGTATACTTGTCAGTATTTCCTGTGCCTGATTGTTTTCCAAGCATGGTTTACCTTGTAACTCTTTTCTTCCCATTCACTAAACAAATGTTAATATGTCATTAGCTATAAGATGTACTCGGTTCGTCAATGTTGTCCAGGAATAGCAAAGCAATGCAATCTAAGCCACTCATCCATCAAAGGTATTTGGGGGTTACCAGAGGCTCTCGCATCCTCTGTTGTCTCGCACTTTTCCTTCGTACTTCCTTCTGAGGGAAGAATTATTTTCTTCCTAGAGATCCCCACATGAAGTGCACTCTGTAGGTGCCACTAACTTGTGACACATAGCACCTGGCTTCGTGACCCACAGGTATCAAAGGACGATGGTTGGGATAAAACACTGATTAGTAGCATCTGTGAAATTCACTTATACTAAGGATAGAGAGTGGCCAAGGGTTAAATCTACCTGGACAAATATCAGGACTCTTCTTTGGAACTTTTTATTTATTTTTAATCTTATTTTTCTGGGACAGGGTTTCACTGTGTTGTCCTGGCTGTCCTGAAACTCACTATGTAGACCAGACTGGCCTTGAACTCACAGAAGTCCACCTTTCTCTGCTTCCTGAGTGCTGGGATTAAAGGCGTGCACCACACTGCCCTGCTGAAATATCTTTTCTTAGTAGCTGCTCTTGAATTTTAACTTCATAAAAGTACTGGAATTAAAAAAAAAAGACTTGCAAAGCCTTTTTTGTTTAAATAATCTCTTCAAAAAATTTAACTTTACCTTATGGAATATTTTTAAGTGCTTGGAGCGTTTCAACTTTTTTGAGATTGGCTGTCATCCTGGGATGGATAAAGGGATGTGGGAGGTATTTTATTTTCCTCACACTATATGGGGAAAATGAATGCATAGCTCATCTCCCAGGACCTTTTTCCAAACCTTGAAATTCCTAAGCTGGTTCAAAAGCATGGAAATGTAACAGATGATTCCAATCCTGGCTTTGGTTCATGCAAGTCAGAGAATGGCGAATCCAACAGAACACTGCACACGGAGACACAGAGCTGATTTGATTCAGCAAAGCAACAGCTTGTAGTTTGGCAGTGATTATTTCTAATAGAGCCCTGTCTATCTGCCTAAAATAGCACTTTCAAGGGCCCACAGGTAATTACTTCAAAGGATTGTCTTGTTAGATACAAGAATTAATCAGTTACGTTCACAGAAACTCAGAATTACAAATGGCTTATTAGTGTTAAACCAAACCCACAGTCTTAACACCTGTGTATTTGTTGAATTAACGTAACTTTATTGGTAAAGTAATAAATACGGCATCATTCAAAGAAATAGGACAGATTCCCATGTTTTTATTCACAATGTTAGCCATAGCTCTGAACTTTACTTTTTTTTTTGGCTTGCCTAGGAAGCCCAAATGATTGCTTTCATGTGTAAACATCTGCATAACAAATTGACATATTTGTTTATAACATATGAGACAGAATTCCTCTACTGACCTGTCTAAACGAAAAGTCTTCAAGATAGCTCACCTATTCATTTGACCTCACATGAAATTTATCATCAATATTTTATTATTCCTGTATTTTTCATCAGGGCCCATGTGGAAAGAAAGGCTGGAAGATGCCAGTCTCATCTTTATTTTGACTTTCAGAGCTCTGAGCAGCTTTTGTAAATCCAGGAGGACATATAATAGAAAGGGGAGCTTTGTTGTAAGCTGTTAAGAATTTGGACACATTTCAAAGAAAAGTACTATATAGAATGTTGTCCTTGGGTTTTTGTTTTTGTAAATTGTGCTTTGGCTTATATTTCTTTTCTTGAGTTTAGAATGCCAAATACAACATCTGGCCCATGTGAAGTTTCTGGTGTAAATGAATAAAGCAAAGGCTGGTTGGCACAGTTCCATCAATAATCCTTGGCTAGCCTGCATTAACAGAGTCTGTTGCCCTCTGGGGCCTTCTTCTGAGAAGCCAGAGTAAGTGAACGGCATTTCTGAAGCACCTGGCTTGCCTGGACCATGCTTCCTGGTTTGGTACCAGCTTAAGAGCACCTCTTCCAGAGCCTTCAGCTGCCAGAAGGAAATGTGCTGCCAGGAAGCCAAAGCCTTGTCTGAGGAGAGAGCTTTCCTTCTGGGGCTCAGCAGCCAGGCTGCCAGTGGTTAACCCGTCTTTACTGCTCACTGCTCTGGAAACTTGGGCATTTTATTCAACTTTGCTGTGCCTTGGTTTCTTCTCTTGTAGAATGCGCTCACTAAAGAGGGTTGCTGGTTATAAGAATTGAAGTACATCATTCTCAGAAACTACAGCAAAGTGATTTGGCTGCCTGCCTGTAAGTCAGTATTATAAGTAATCATTTACTTGCAGGCCACTGTAGACAGATTGCCTGTCTACAAGTGAGCATTTCCTCCTTAGGTCACTGAAACTCTTGCAGGAGTTTGTTTTCTTGGGTAGTACCCATAACAGCTGCCCCATACTCTTCCTTAAGAACTGTTTGGAAATAGTGTTTTCACGTGGACTGAAAAGGTTAAAGTATAGGCAGTCATTCGTTTTTCTTTGTTTATTTTTAACTTTTACACAAACTTTTTTCTTCTGTGTATTCCCTGTATAAATGATGGGTTTGTGGGTGACATTCTCCTGTGTACGTATCCTGTGCTTTGATCCTATGTACCCTTATTTATCAGCTGCCATCTGTCCTCCCACTTTTCTCCTTATCTTCCCACATAGCCCTCTATTTTCAAGACTTTTTTTTTAATTAGGTAGGGATTCCACGTATGAGAGAAAAAGTTTTATTTTTCTTTCAGAGTGTGACTAACCATTCATAACATGATAATTTCTATCCATTTCCCTTTTCCTGCAAATTACCTAAAATTTGAGTCTTTAGATGATAAAATTCTATTGTTTACACCATGTATTCATACAGTTGTCTGTCAATGAACAGCTCTGCTGCTTCCTTGCCTTGGCTATTTTACACAGTACTGTAGGAGGCGTGAGTGTGCAAATATCCCCGTGATGTGCTGAGTTAGAGTCCTTCCGGAATATAGCGAAGAGTGTTACTGGAAGGATTGTAAGTGGCTTTGTTTATCAGATTCCCAGAGTCAGGCAGCCATTTTTTATTTGATAGTCTGCCTGAGCATTTAGTCTAGGAAAGATGCTCGTGTGCCTTTCAATCTAAAGCCCATTATCTACTCTCCTCTTCTTTGCACTTAGATAATCCACTTATTAAAGTATAATTGTAGGGACTGGAAAGATAGCTCAGTAGTTAAAAGCACAAGCTGCTCTCCCAGATGACCTAGGTTTGATTTCACACACCAACGTAATACCTTACAACCAGTTATAACTCCAGTTCCAGGGGATCTGATACCCTTTGCTGGCCTGTGTAAGCACCAGGCAAATACATGGTGCATAGACATGCATGGAGACAAAATACCTATACACATTAAAATAAAAAATAAGTGCAAGCCAATTTTTACTTTTAACTGAAACATAGAAATTATATCTATTTATAGGTATTTGACTATTCAGTCTACACATGCAGTATGTAATGAATACTGCATAGAATAGTTGTTTTATTGAATCATTTTTTATTCCAAAAATGGAAAACATTCTGCCCTGGATTCTCTTTTCTGTCCCTTGCTGACACTGGTTTTTCTGCTGTCTTGAATGCCTTTTACATTTCTTTTCCAACCAAATCAAGCTTCTGAACAGACCCTTCCCTCCACGACACCTTAGGCTCATTCTATATTACCTGATGTACTTTTCAGGGGTGTCTGTTAGCACTGCCATTGCAGGCCATTCTTAATGGGGCATTGTCTGTTTCTGTGTTTCTTGCTAAAGAGAAGGCTGTCCTGTCCTCTATGCTTCTTATAGTTCATATTTTATGTTACGTGCTTTTACTGCCTCACCGACTCAGGCATACCTTCTGAAATCTTGTCATTAGTCCCAGCATGCTCAGTAATTACTCACCTTGTATGTAGAAGCCTTTACGCTGTTGCACAGAAAATAGACCGCTAATGAAATTATGATGTCAAATAGATTGGAAATGTATAATTATTAGAAGAGCTAAGGTTTTTTTTTTTTTTTTTTTTTTGTTACCCTCTTTGCACCAAGAGACTTGTTGAGTGTAACAACAATCAAATAATGGCCAGGAGTGGTGTCAAGACTGCTTGACTCATCAGAATAATAACAACAATAATAATCTCATATGACAGGGTATCTAGAAGTGTCACCGTTATTGTAAGGTATTAGTCTAGAGTCTAAGAAGCTTGATAGATGAATCACTAAATGTGAAAAGCAATCTTAGGAAACGTCTTTCATCTGTGATCTCTGGTTTGCTCAGGCGCAGTGGATAGATGTTATAATCTGTTGAGATGATCCTCAACGATGTGGGAAGCTAGAATACTCAACCGCCCCTTCTTCCTTCTCAACACTTCCCCTGACTACTGCCAGGGAAGGTCGTCTTGTGAGGGAGCAGCACGTCTGAATAGTTCTTCCTAAAAAATGTCGTGGCTCATCAGCATTCTGAGTAGTCATGTCTCTGTTTAGGATGTCCTACACACAGCATACCTTTTCCATAATTAGTAAGTTGGAAAAGCACAGGAAAGCATAAAAATGATATCTGGGCATGGTGGCATCCACCTGTAATCCTAGTACTTCAGGGGGAGAGGCAAGAATATAAAAAGTTCAAGGCTAGCCTCAGCAACATGGCAAGTTCAATGCCAACCTGGCTTACAGGAGTTCCTGTCTTAAAATTAAATACATATATACATGTATATAGACTTTTTAAAAATACGTAATATTTTTGATATACATGTAGTACTACAGTCGTCACTATTATACAGTCTGTTGCTTTTCAGTGTTTTATGTTTTTATTTGTCCTATAGTTGTCAATATTTTTAGTAGCTAACTGATATCTGTGAAATATAAAAGTTTATTTAGTTTGTTCATTAGTTGGCATTCTGGATGCTTCGACCTTCTTTACATGCATAACTATACACACAGCTCTGATTACTGATGAGTTCCTATAAGGTTAAAGACAAGAATATATAGAGAGATTCAATAATTTTACACTTACTGTTGAATTATGTTCATCTTAGTTGATAGACTCTGGGGCCTACAACCAACAAAAGGAGGGCCCATTTCTCCTCATATTGACCATTACTACTATGGTTCTTAACTAACATGATTTTCTTTTATTCAGTATTTGCCTTGTCTGTGATACGCTTGTTTGTGGTTTTTACTGTTTATGCATAAGGGAACTCATTCTTAAGTCACCGCTCTACACAACAATTTTTAATACAAGAGTATATATTGAGATTATTAGAATGGGCCTTTGCATGTATGTTGAGACGTTTTTCTCTTCCTGTTTCTTGTTTTTGAACACAAAGCTTTTATTAAGGGTTTAAATTTGTGAAGTTGAAATATGATGCTCTCCCACTCTCTTCTCTCAATAAGTTGACAAATCTCTGAACCATATGAGTATTGTGATGATGGAGGAGGTCATCTATCTATTTGTTAACTTTCATTGGCTAATAACGAAACTGCCTTGGCCCTTTGATAGGACAGAAAATTAGGTAGGCGGAGTAAACAGAACAGAATGCTGGGAAGAAGGGAAGTGAGACAGATGCAATGGAGCCAGCCGCCAGGACAGACATGCTGAATCTTTCCCAGGAAGCCACCACCTCGTGGTGCTACACAGATTAATAAAAATGGGTTAATCAAAATGTGAGAGTTAGCCAGTAAAAGGCTAGAGCTAATGGGCCAGGCAGGCAGTGTTTAAAAGAATATAATTTGTGTGTTGTTATTTTGGGGCATAAGCTAGCCAGGCAGCCGGGAGCCAGGCGGCAGGAGCGTGGCCCGCTGTTTCTTCTACATTGTGAATTAAAGTGGCTTGACCCTCTAGCTTTAATAATGCTCTCCTTATTTCCAAGAAACATCTTGTAACTAATGAAGGGGTTCCTGTGCCGTGCAGTGCAATGGGAACCCTGTTCCCAGCTTAGTTACCTTCAGTGCATGTGATTCCTAATTTGGAAAGGGTCTGATGCTAAGTTTATAAGGGTGGTAGTTATGTACAATTCCACAACACCTTTAAAATTATATAGAAGTATATAGAGCAGTCAGAATGCTAGTCACTGATGTTAACTTTACAACCAACGTCAAAGCAGACATGCCTCTGCTTTCTTGCCGTTTTCTAAACGCCATACACAATGTCCTTTTCATAGTGTAGTGCCATGCTAATGGTTTGTCCTCTTTCTTTTTTTTTGTACTGGAGATTGAACCCAGGGTCATGCACGTGCCCATAATAACTTTATTACTGTGCTGGCCCCGGCCTTTTAGCTGTTTTTGTCTTCATGTTTGTAGGAGCTAATGTTGACCTCCAAATATCATGTTAAAGTGGGGTGTAGAGTCCCCCACTTTAACATAAGTTCAGTACTTGAATCAACAATACACCTGTTAATAAAAGTGACTTTAAATAAATCACATCTAAAACTAATTTGAACTGACCAGTTGACATATTGTGATCAGGGCCTCATTGAAATCTCTAGTGCTGTATTTCCATAAGAGAAGCCGTTCCGTGGTTTGGTAGACGGGATTGTAGGAATTAATGTGCAGTGTCTGGATAATTATGGGAAGCCCTTCAGAGGAAGTAGCATCAGTTACCCACATTATCTCTCTTTGCGGGGCCAGTTATTGAGACAGGGTTTCTCTGTAGCTTTGGAGCCTGTCCTGGAACTCACTCTGTAGACCAGGCTGGCCTCGAACTCATAGAGATCCACCTGCCTCTGCTTCCTGAGGTTAAAGACACTGCTGCCTGGCTCTCACATTATCTGTTAATGAAAGAGAAATCAGGCAACCCCTAGCCTGAATGTATTTTTATGTATAAAGTTTTAGTTGTTTTGCTTGGTGAAAAAGTTTTAGTTTTCCTCTTTTAACTTAAAAAGTGATCTTATGACTTAGGTCCCTTCATTTAACACACACACACACACACATATGTATATACATACATATATATATATATATATATATATATATATATATATATATATATCACATCACTAACTTTTTATAAATTTACATTTCCTATTAAATATATACGATTTGAAGAATGTCCTTGACTTGATTCACATTACACAGCCAGCTACCCCTTGGTTGAGTTTTCTCCTGGTGTATTTGTTACATAGTAAGCACCCCTTAAGTTCTTTGTTGATCTTCTTGACTGTCAACTTCCGTTAACATTAATGCATTCTGACTAGTATTGAAGGACTGTTATTTAGAAGATATTTAAAGAGGCTTGATATCAGAAAGCTTCTCAGGAAGAGGGCAGTGAAGTTAACCAAGTGTGGTACTATAAGTTGTGCTGTTGATATTTCTGATTAAATAACAGTGGAAGTAAACATAACCGGGGCCACTCTCGTATTTTATGTGTTTATGACTCAAAATGGACTCCTAGCTTAGCTTCCTCAGTGAGCTTGGGGCTAATGGTGGCTTATTTGTAGCTGTAGTCCAGTCACTATGAGTTAATTACCTAAGAACTCCTGATCGTGCTGTAGCCCCTGCCTGCCTTCTAGCTTGCCATGGTCCTTGTGTCTATCTCCTCAGAGCCTTCAATGTGAAGAGGGGAGGTGGAGAGAGAGTCCCCTGCACTCTTGCCGCTTTCTTGCTAGGCTTTGAAATGGCATTTTTGCTGACAAGAGTCAGGGAGTTTCTTTATGCATTTTCACCACTCACCCCAGGTGAATTTCTAAGTAAGTGTCTTTACTCTCTGTAGCCCGCAGTGAGTGTCATTTGATGTTTATTTGTGCCTCTCTCTTCCCTTTCCCACTGATGCTGATGATTCCCAGTCCTCCCCACTTAGTTATCTTTCCTTTTTACTTGACCTCTCCAGCTGTTTTTTCAGTGGACTTTCCTTGGCTCCATGTGCTGTCAAGTTCTTCCCTGAATTTCTCTTTCTTTTCTTTCACTTTGTTCAGTCATATTTATATATCCTAGTATCTCCTGCTCCTGCATGCATACATGGAACATGGTAAATTCCCCAAAAGGTCTTTTCAGAACAATTGGTATTGTCAGATCACATTTCCTTATTGCCAAATCGGTCATCTAGCTAACTGTTGTCAGCACAATGGAATAGGCTAGTGTGGGCCACAAGTCTAGAGCTAGACTCAGCCCAGCAGAGTTAAGGGTGGGAAGATGTCTTGACAGAGAGGATGGGATGACCTCCTGTCTAGTAACCAGAGACCATGTATGACAAGTGTTCAGGGGGGGATTGTGGAATCTGCAGGGCCAGATGGGTGGAGGCAGAATTGCCACGGACTGACTCTCTTGGAGATCGAAGACCGAGGGAGAACAGGGGTGAAGGCTTAGGAGAACCCAGGATTCGGCGAATGACAGACAGACACAACTCTAATGAGATTTGAATCTGCTGCAACTTTACTAAAGTTCTAGCATCACTTTCAAGAGATTACAGAAGGAAGTTGGCAGACATAAAAGTTTCCATAGAAAAATGATTACAGACAATTGATTATTCTCAGCAAGTCTTGTGGTCAGGGCTAGGTGGGCGGAGCTTTTCTTTGAAATTCGTCTCACACCACTAACCAACTGTGCTTTCTCATGGCCCTAAATCATATCTGCCCTCAAGGTAACCAAAGTAACCCAAACACCATTCTTCAGGATTCCACCCCCAGGGTTTGCTCCAATATTGAATGGCTAGCTTCATGTTATCAAGAATAGCCTGCCTTTCTTTTCTATCTAAAATGCACCAGGGGTTTCTCATTCTGGCTAGCCTTTCCATAAATGGTAACTCATGCCATTCCATACATTTCCCTTCATAATTCACCCATCTTCTACCAAATCTCCTATCATGAGCCCTTTCTGTTCTAGGGTATCCATAAATTCCCCCAGAGATCGAGCCAGAGTCTTAGTCATAACATTAATGGCCTGAATCAAGGGAGGGAACTGATGCATCAGTTCCTCCATATTCAAGGAGCCGTTGGGAATGTTTTCTGGTTCCTTGAACAGATTAAGTTTTTGTCAAGAGAAAAGTAGAACAGAAGAAAGGACAGCAGAGTCAATGAAAGAACCCATCGCCAGGAACAAAGTGAACGAGGTCGTTGAGGCTAATCAGGCACCACAATTCTAGCAGACTGCCAGGGAGCCGCCGGGGCCAAGCTTCAGGAAGCACGAGCCCCTCATTTTGAGATGGCCACCACATGAGAGGCATTTTGTCACACAGGCGAGACAGCCGTGGATGTGACACAGAATGGTGGAGGATGGTAGAAGACAAGCATCTAAGCATTGGGAGGAATCCTAGGCATGATTAGGGGTGATCTGAACAGGCAGCTAATACCACAACCTCCAGTCTGTACTGTAGGCCTCAAAATTGAAGCAAATAGAAAATTTGGTTCTAGAGAAACAGGCTCCAAAAAGGTACCGCGTATTAAAGAAGGAACTCAGCCATGGGTGCAAGTTGGATACCAATGAGTCAGGGGTCATCCCATACTTAGAAAGACTTAACTAGGGAGAGGGTAAGTATTCTCAAGCATGTTAGAGAGCAGGTCCTCATGTTATCAGAGTTGTTAGGGCCAGAGCTTGGGCCCTGGCAGTCTTAATGCCCTCAGTTCTGCCTCCTTTCCTTGGTGGTTCAGTTACAGAAACAAAGTAATAATATAAACAGAAAAGGGAGATTTATTCAGTGTGGCCACATTGGGAAAAGAACAGAGATCCAGTGATCCCAGCTCTCTAGGTATTGTGGGGTAGTGACATAAGGATGTGGTTTAAATAGGGAGCCAGGAATGTGCATAACTGAGCTGTCCTGGTAAAGATGTGGTTTTTCCCACCACTGATCCATCATTGTCTTTACTCCAGTCTCTTCTGCAGGGTGATCTGTCAGATTGTCAGAAATATGTAAAATCTCTTTCCAGGAGAGAAGCTAACACTCTGCTGATATCGGGATCCCAGCCTTTCCTTCCTCTTAAAATGAGACTCCTAAGGAAATCCAATTCCTTGGGATCCATTGCCTCAATAGTCTGATAGCCAAAGGGAGGGGTGCAAATTTCCCTTTAAAATATTTTCATTCCTATCAGGACAGTTACATTCAAGAGCCCCAATGTCCATCAGAAATAGCCCTCCAAATCCCCGAACACCCAAAGGAATAAGAAGCCACTCCGAGCTGTAAGCATAAACAGTGTAATCCCAGCGATCAAGAATAAGGCCACTACCACAGTTTAAAGCCACATTTGAAGCAATCTTTAATTAAAGACTGGCCAGGTGGATGGGTTTTGGCCAGATCCACACTCAAGTTCCTGGGAAATGGCCCAGAATCAAGTATGAGAAGGGCTTAAGAAGGAAAACCTTTATTCATTGTATTTTCCATCAAGTCCAGTCAGGGGCAAGTGTACATCCTGATGTATTTCCTGCCTGTGCACCTCCTGTCCACATGTGGTCAAGCACTTCAGGGGCATATGGGTCAAACAAACGTGTTTAGAGGAGTGAAAAACTTGTGGATTATCTCCCATAAACAACAGCCTCAAGCATTTCAAGAACTGTCTGTCCTTGGTTAAGGGGCTTGCTGATCAGAGGCATTTTTGTTTCATGATCTCTTAGGCATAGTAACTAAAACTTAAAATGTAACTTTGGCCCTTACAACAGGATCTGTTAACTATATAGGTATGTCAGTCTCTCTGCTGGGCACTGAGGGTGAAGCCGTGAAGGAAGAGAAACCTATTCCCTCGAGCTGCCACTGTAGAAAGGAAAGAAGGACAAAAAAGCTAATGAGCAAACAAATACCTAATGGGAAACAGAACCGAATAGAGTGGCCAAAATGATCAAGTGTAAAAATGATGATGGAGCCTGTTATCTCCATAGGCTTCCATAGAAAGCCCTCTCTGGTAGATGCCCTGGTAAGACTGGAGCTACCAGTGAGTCTTCCTGCCATGTCCTACTGGGAGCTACCCCTCCTTTCCTGCTCATCCTGGACAACAGGGCTTGCTGTATTGCAGACCTTTGAAAAAAACAAACCAGAGAGGGGAATAGTTGACACTGCAATTTTCATTCTAATTTGGGTGGCTCCTGTCTTGCAGTTAGCGAACGTTTTTCAGTATGCCTCATTATTTTATCTGCTTTTTTGGGACCCTCTCCTGAGGCTGCTTTTTTACCTCCTTTAAGGTCTTATGAATTGGAGCACATCGAGTGTACATGCTAGCATTCCCAAGGGTCAGTTGGCATAAATCCTAGTTAATTATTTTTCTTCCTGCTTATCTATAGTTTCTTTCATTAATCGTTAGATGTAAGCATTCTCAACACAACCCTTTCTTGCAATTAGAACTCAGGAGAGTTTTCTTGAGCAAACACTTAGGTAACTGTTTTAATGCTCTGAGGCCTTAGGATCAGAAACAATGAAACAGTAATACTGGAGTTTTAACCCTTGACTTTCTAGATTTATCTTGCTTGAGACCAAAACAAAAGTGATTTAGAAACTTAAGTGCATCTTTGTGACCCAAGGAAGCAGGTTTAGGACAGTATTTGATACTTTTCTTCATGTGGTAACCTATCTTCAGTGATTGTATGGAGTGAATTTCCTATTAAAAGTCAAAGCACGCCTTTAATCCCAGCACTCGAGAGGCAGAGGCAGGCGGATCTTTGTGAGTTCGAGACCAGCCTGGTCTACAAGAGCTAGTTCCAGGACAGGCTCCAAA
>NW_004949099.1:9774130-9781433 GCF_000317375.1 Microtus ochrogaster | reverse complement strand
AAAAAAAAAAAAAAAAAAAAAAGTCAAAGCAGTTAACCCAAATGCTGATGATGCTAATCAGATTCCGACAAAAGAACTCCTTTATAATCACCTGAGGAGGGTGAAAGAAAGACATGAAAAAATGCAAGTAAAGAATTGTGTGAACTTAGATCGTGGGATCAGAATCCATGATTCTGGTTTTCTGTTCAGCAATGTGTATTGGGGGTTGCAGGGCCTGAGAAGATGGTGCTGACATTGAGCACTGGTTGAGCGACTATGAGGGCCTTCATTGGAGTCCCTAGTCCCCAGATGGAAAAGGAGAAAACAAGCCAGATGCAGCAGCATATACTCGGCCTTCCAGCTCTGAGGAGGACAGAGGAGGATTCCTGCTGCTTGTAGGCCAGCCATCTAGCTGAAACATGAGCAGTAGATATTGACAAACCCTGTTTCCAAAAATAAAACCTAGAGCAATTGAGGAAGACACCTGACAAGAACTTTTGGCCTTCGCCTGCATGTATATATATGCATGCATTCCCCCTGACACATACATGTACTCATACATGAACATATATATACACAAAGAAAGTTGTGACAGTTTGACAATGTCAAATGCTTTAGCCGAGCAAGGTCCCAGGAAAGAAAGTAATGGCCATCACCATACTAGATGCATGTGCACTTTCCCGCATCACATGGAGCTCCTGCATCCAACTGACAGTCATAATGGTAGCTATGAATCACCTGTGATATGCCAGGCTCTAGAGGCTCACCGCGAAGTAGAAGACTACCCATGATCTGATGCTCTGGGTTCCCACGGAGCCTTGCTTATTGGGTTTGTTATTGCCATCATCCCTTCAAAGCAGTGGAAGGAGTAACAACAGATTTTCCTGCATTCTTTTGAAAGCTCACAAAAATTCCAGCCCAAAGCATATATTGTTCTTGAAGTCACATCTCACTGTCTGGCTCAGGATTATCAGGGAAGCTTCCATGGAACCTTATAAACCAGTGTGGGCTATGTACTATGTACGAGAAAGCTGTTGAAATGCAGGCTGTTTTCTCAGGGTGCTTGAGATGTTTCTGCATGTATCCATTTGCAAAGTGCTGTCCAGAACTCCAGTCCATGCCCATGCAGCTCCTTGATTTTGAAATAGCATTCTGTTGGAATGCAGCTTTGTTCATCATTTTCTTACTGTATTGACCGATGTCAGTGACCTCCCACTCCATGAGATCTAAGAAACACTCCAAGAGTGGTGGGGCCTGGCATCAACTTGTAAACCAGTGGATTCTGTGAATTGTTTTAGGTTTGTGATAAGCACAGAAACTGACAACAAGCAGTTAGAGACTTTTACTATAAAGTACCATTGTCGTGACATCCAAATGCAAGGTGAATTTTCCTGTAATTTATATGTTGCCCCTTCTAAGAATATTAGCCTGTCACTGTTAGTGAACTTGCTAAAAGCTGATCTTTCATCACAGATTATATGAACAATACTGCACTATGCATATACATGAATGATGGGCATATGAAAGGCAGCAGAGCACATCTTGATTAAAGGCTGTGATAATTATATTTTTTATTTGCCCATTGCCTGTTGTGCTTTCTCCTGACTCTTGTTTTTTTGAGATTACTTCTCTCATTCCCTGTTACTTTGGTGTTTTCTCCCCATTTGAACATTCCCCCACTTTGTAAATAAACGTTCAGCCCAAGTGTGCTCAAGCCAGACAGAATGATGTAATGTTTCCCTGCTATCATAGGGTGTTTTTAAGGTTTTGGCCGCAAGCCCTTCAGTCTAGTCACAGAGGTCCCTGTAACAATTTCCTCTTGAAGCTCAGGAATAGGACCACCTGTGTCTGGGATCGTGAACTTGAGAAATAGGGCCCAAGGGACTGCACTTCTAGACAACTGGCAAAATCTGTGTAAGATCCAACACAGAAGTTTTCTGATGGAACCTCACTCATGTCTACTCATCGTGTGGCCACGTGTTCTTAGATGTGTGGCTCTCCCAGCCATGTCTCCATTAGCTGTAATCTCCTTTACATGTATCTGTGATCTAACTAGACCCACTGAGCCCCTGATCTTGAGGCAGGGCCCAATAGTTCTAACAGCTCCTTCAGAGGATGCTCATGGTGGCTTTAATTTGAGTGGCAGCCTCAGCTCTGTCACTGATGTCACAGCAAGTCCTACCTGCGAGTACCAGCTCACCGGTGCAGCATAACTCACCCTGCCATCCGCTTCCGCATAGCTCCAGTCTCAACTGCATTAACACTTATCTGTTCTCTTCCCAGTGTGCTGTGACACCCCCTTCTGTTTTATTCTTTTCTATTTCTGTGTCATATGTACCTTTGGAATTCAGAGGAAATTACCATTCTAAAGAGCCTTTCTATCCAAATGAGAACTGAGGGTAATCTTCCAGTTAATACAGTTCATCGGCGGTTTGGAGATGCGCTTCCCCATCAGTTTGCTCACAGAGAACTTGTATTTTCCTTGTCTGTAGAGGTAGACCACAATAACGGGTTGTGTCATTCTCAAGTGACTTTCTATAAACTTTATGAAATTACCACGTCTTGAGTGCAGTCGCTGAAGTGGCTCTTATTCACTTTTGTTTCTGTTAAGTCACCATCAGCTGCCGCTCTTCTCCGGAGACTTCTTTGCTATTATGTTCTCCGTGCATTTAATCTCAGCACTTTTCTTCTTCCCTCTTGATTTGTAAGTGTTTTGCTGTGATTCTGTCTATCACCTTTTTCTTGTTACAGCATACAGCCTTCATTTGTTGTCTGGTCTCTTTTCCTCTTTGGGGAAAGGGAAATGGTCAGACCTTTCTGTATTTGACAAATGTCATGATAATAGGCAGTTTTAAGATGAGATATTGAATCCTCTTCTATGTTTGGTCAAGAAATTTGATATCTAATGCTGTGTTGCAGAGGTCTTTGCTGAGTTAAATATGGGAAAAATAAAAAATAACCATTTTTTTTTAAAAATCCAATTTAATGTTGACCTAATGGTCATGCTTCTTTTACAGATTATAATTATCAAGTTTGCATAGGGCTTTGTGTAGCTTTGAAAATCCCTAAGGTACACTTTAGAATGTGAGGTCCTGACCCTGTGAGTGATGGACCTTCACCTCTCCTTCAGGAATTCTTGTCCTCGAAGGGAATAGCAGTAAAGTCCCTACTCAGTTTTCCTCATTCACTTGGGCTCTTGCTCTCTCCCTTGTTCACTTGCCATGTCCATATAGTGGGATTCATAATGTCTGTGAGTCAAGTATATAGTACACATTGCACTGTGGAGCACACACAAGCCCTTGGCCTCAGTGGCTGTGGCCTGACACTACTAGGCATGGTGAGTGTCCTGCCTGTAGAGCTGCACTGTGACCAGAATGCTATGCGGCACAATGCTCCCTAGTTTGTCTTACTCTTGGTTTTACAGATCAATATGTAAACTCATTAAAATTGGATACCTGTGAATTAGATTGGATTTGGCTAAAATTTTATTAATTAGATTCAGATTTTTAGGAGAGACAAAAGAAAAATGTGGGGCTATTCAAATGCATTGGTTTAAAGGGAGCCTTTCTATATCATACACTGATGATGTTATCCTTCCATGATGGGTTTCAGTTTTATGACAACATAGATTTTCAAAGTAAAAACAAAGAAAAGCATCCTCTCTACACTGAAGGAAGAGAGAAGAAATGCATATAGCAAGTCAGTACGTTGTTGTGAGTGCTGAACCAGATTGGTTCCTGTGTAGTGAATCACATGACTTAAAGGCTCTAACGAATGCTCCTCTCTTTATTGTACACACATAATAGGACAGCCTGGGGCAGGCAATTTACAGACCCTTGGAGATTTCTAGCTCCCACCTGTCCCTGAAGGCCATCTCTAGGGACTGTTTTAAGGGTGTGTTCCCTGGGCTGCAACCTGATGAAGAGGAAGCCAGAGGACATTTTCTACTATTGTTACTGCCAAGGAAGAGATATATTCAATTTTCTTACAAATTTAAGAATGAAATTTTTATTGGTGAGCCCTTGATATCTTGTTCCTTTTAGCTAGAGTTTATGTAATTCGTGTTTCTCTGTTTTGCTAAAATGTAGAATTATTTGAACACCTTTATCACATCAGGAGTAGTAGGTTACTTGGATCCTGGTGACATTTGGTTGGCCATTCCTACCATCTTCTTACGAGGCACCAGTGGACATTTGAGGCTCTGTGCTGGTTTTTATTCACTGCTGGGTAGTGTAACTTTATTTCACCTTTTCAGACCAGGACATGGAGCATGGATTGCAGAGATGGCAAAGATGGACGCTGGTTCTATCTGGTTTTTAAGGACCATTAAGTCCACAGAATGGGTAGAGGCACCATAGGTAGTGTTCTTCCCTCTCTTAAGCCCAGAAAGAAGCTTTGTGGAGTAAGGAAGCTCGAGAGCTCCAAAGACCTGCAAGTTATAAATGATCTGGATATGCCCATGGGCCTTGCAAACCAAACAAAGCCCAAATATTACAGACTTCAGTAAAAACTCCAGAGGAGGGCTACATTCAGCCATCAAGTGTGTGTCTAAATCTAACTTTAAGTGAAGAGCCTTTAAAAACTGTTTTAAAATTTTTCTGTGCTATAGATTTGGAACTGAGCGAAAGCTTCAAAATCAGAAAGAAAGCAGCATCCTAAGGCAAGTTAAATTTGGGCAAATACAGGAAGACTTGGCAAGTTCTTCTGAAACAGGGCCAGGTCCATTTTAGCCTCAGTTAAACCAAGCTCATCCCCGCAAACAGGAATGGCATTCAGTTAGCACGGCAGCATCACTGGGGGACTTTAGCAGTAATTATTTACTAGATACATAATGTCTGGACGACTTTAATCGGTTACAGTGTACCCATTTTCCATGTCTAAGGACTCCAGCCTCTAGGAAAAAGCCCTCACTTGAAGGGGTGACTGTCATTTAAAGTGGTTGGTTTT
Source organism: Microtus ochrogaster (assembly GCF_000317375.1). NCBI lineage: Eukaryota > Metazoa > Chordata > Mammalia > Rodentia > Cricetidae > Microtus > Microtus ochrogaster. The sequence continues at coordinate 9,776,507 of NW_004949099.1, read as the reverse complement.
ATTACACTCTATTCCTGTCTTCATCTTTGCTTTTGCCAAGTCTTTAGGAATTCATGACTGAGACTGCTGATACTTAGAAATGGTTTGCAGAGAGCAGCCATGTCTTCCCCATACACAGCTTGATGTTAAAATGAAGCTTGTCAACACTGACACAGTAATCACACTGAAATAAAGAATGCCCCATCTACTCCTGAAGGCTTTGCACCTCCTGTTGCTCACTCTAAATGTATTTCAACACAGTCTGTCTGACACTGTGAACATATACAAGAAAAGTTTGTGAGGATTTTGTTTGTTTGTTTTAAAATATTATTTTTGGCTGGGGAGATGGCTCACCACTTAAAATGCTTGCTATACAAGCAAGAGGACCCAAAAGTAGATGCCCAGAACCCACATAGATGCTAGACAGGTAAGATGGCCTTCTTCTCACTCTAGCTTCAGAAGACAGAAACTGGACTGCGGAACCTCCAGAGCAAGCTGGCTGCCTAGACTAGCCATATTGGAAACTTCTGGGTTTGATTGAGAGACTCTGCCTTAAAGAATGGGCAGAAGAACTCTAGAGAGAAATTCCTGAACTCAGCCTCTGGCCTTCACATGCACACACTCACACACATCACATACTAGTGAAGAGATTTCTTTTTATCTATATGCTTGTGTGTGTGTGTGTGTGTGTGTGTGTACCTGTGTGTGTACCTGTGTGTGTACCTGTGTGTATCTCTTTTCCATGTTGTGACCTCTGCAGAAACAAGTTCTTTGTGTTTCAGTTTTTCCTCATCTTCAGCAGCTACAAGGTAGATGCACATCCAGGATGTGTTTGGTTCATAAAAACATTTAGTTGGCATTGATAAGTGGAGTCAAAGGCTGTATCATTTCTCTCTGGAGACCAGCGCGCGTCTTCTAAAAGGAAAAGAGAGTTTACCCGGGTCCAGGTTTTGCCATGTGGAAATCAATAGCAACAAGGCCAGTGCCACTTCATCCTGTCAGATGCCATCTTGATAGTGTGGCTGCTTTCCAAGTTAGTAATGGCAGAACATCAGATTTTGCTTCCCTCACAAGAGAGAGCTATAAATTGAGAAGTTTATTTTTTCCTTTCTTAAAAGCTGTAAAACCAGTTAGATACATGAAGGCCGTCAGCCACTATCAAGTCAGCTCTCCAGAAAGTCTTTCAGTTTACCTGCTGCACTAATACCCATTGTATACAATCTGCTTTTTTTTATTGTTTTTAGGTGCACGTAAAAAACTAACATGAATAAATGTTTGGTTTTTAGAGCAGAGTGTTTCAACAGAGATGCATCCTAAGGGTGGGGCATGAAATTCAGTGTTCAGAAGGCTCAGCCTCCATTCTTCCTCTGACTGCAATTAGCATGATAACATTATGGCCTTGTTTCTCAAACTCCAGCATGCCTGAGAACCACCCCAAGAGCTGTGCATAGCACACACTTCTGGGTGCCACTACGGATAATTTTCTTCACCAGAATTGGACAAGAATGAATGTATATGTCATAGACTTAGACTCAACCAAGACAAGATTAAGTGAACAAATATTAGGAAAAATTTGGAAGTGGTTGGGAGAGACTCGCTCAACCCTCAGACAGCCATGCAGATCCGATACAGAAGGAAGGAAAGAGGGCATGAAGGTGAAGCATTCTGACCCAGCAGGCAGAGGAAGGTGTTGGCAAATTGTCAGTGTTCCTTGGTCTTGAAGCAACCAAAAGAGACCCATGTCTCCTAGGATTGCACTTGCCCAGTATTCTTTTAAGCATGGAAATCACAGTCTAAGCTCAGCTTCAGCTGGCAAGCTATCTCTTGATGATTAGTTAGGATTTCTGTTGCTATGAAGAGATACCATGACCATGGGAACTCTTACAAAGGAAAACATTTAATTGGGTGGCTTTCAATTTCAGAGGTTTAGTCCACTATAATGATGACATGACATAGTAGCATGCAGGTAGACATCATACTGGCAAAGGAGCTGAGACTTCTTACATCTTGATCAGCAGGTAACAGGAAGTGTACTGTATCACTGGGTATAGCTTGAGCATAGGAGACCTCAAAGCCCACCCCTACAGTGACACACATCTTCCATCATGGCCATACCTACTCCAAAAAGCCATACCTCCTAATAGTGCTACTCCCTATAGGTGCCCATTTCCTTTCAAATCACCACCCTTGGGGTGTTGCACAGGGGCAAGTCTTCTGTGGGTCAGAGAGGCTGGAAATGAGATGCAGAGTTGGAGAGAAAAATCACACCAACTTCTTGGAGGAATAAAGCTTCTCTTTTTATTATTCTTTCAGTAGCTTGTTCTATTTTATTCTTTTTCTTTTCTGTTCTACCCTAATGTTTCCCTTCTCTTTCCTGATGACTTTCTTCTCACTACTT
>NW_004949099.1:9767022-9773473 GCF_000317375.1 Microtus ochrogaster | reverse complement strand
CTTCCTTCTCACTACTTCCTGATGACTTCCTTCTCACTACTTCCTGATGACTTCCTTCTCACTACTTCCTGATGACTTCCTTCTCTCTTCTTTAGTTTTCTCTTACAGCTTGTATACCCCAGCATAATCTTTCAAGCAATATGAAAATTATAATGTGGTTACACTCTAGTTTTTAAGTGAATGATTACAATGAATACAAGTAAAAACAACATGTTTTCCATATCCCTTACATGATTATTACAGGTGAAAATCAAATTCTCCCTGAGGACTCACACAGTTAAACCTTTGTCTCTTAGACTTCACATAGATCAGGAGCCTTTCAGCCATGACTGTTTACATAGGCAGTAGTTTTTATAACTGCCAGAAAAGTACGTTACTTGTTTTGCTTTTCATATATTATAATCCTGTCCAATTGTCTTAAGTAACCAGCAAATGGAGCTGGTGTGATGACTCAGCTGGTAAAGGTCTGCCCATGTCTGCATGAGGACCTGAATGCAGATCCCGACATCCATGTAAAAGGCCAGTTATCACAGTGTAAATCTCAACCCCAGCTCTGAGGGACTAAAGTTCGATCATAGAGGTCACTAGCCAGCCAGTCGAGCCAGTTGGTGAATTCTAGGTGTGTGGAGTAACTGCAGAAGACACCTCATGTCAACCCCTGGCATCTGAGCACAAACACAAGTGCACATATACTGGCACACACATATACACATGTGCCTACAACCCAGCATTAAAGAAGGCGGGAGCACAAGTTCCAGCTTAGGTACTGTCTCACTTCCACCATTTCTACTTTGAGCTAGAGAAGGCGCTGAGATGGTTCTTGTGCTGTGCTGTTTGGATGAGGTTTTAGCCGCACAGTGAATAAAATTCTAGACAAAAGGGTTAAAATTTACAAATTTGACCCTTGGCATTGAGGCTGTCTTCATTTCAAAGGGCTGTCAGATGCAGAAGTGCTTGTTCTGGAGGAGAGTATGTACAACCACTTGGGGTTCCTCTCTTCCCCCCTTACACACACACACACACACACACACACACACACACACACACACACACGGACTTCTGTCCTTCTAGCCCTTCATTTCTTGTCCTTGGGAACTAGCAAGCCCTGACTGTCTAGGGGGGGCTAGTGTGCCTCCTGTAAGTAACACACTGATTGCCTGTCACTCAGAGCATGTAGAAACTAGGAACTTCTGCGATTGATGCTTGACAGAATAATTAGAAAAGTGTCACTTTGCCGTAACCATTCAAGCACTCCTAAAGGAATAGGCCAGGGCAAGGTCTCTACTGTCTAAGTCCCGAGGTTAAATGTTCAAGAACAAAACATAGTGTGTCATGGGAGAAAATTGCCTTGGACACGCACAAAGGGATGGCCCTCCAGGTCCTAATCAATGACCTGGGTGTCTGGAGCTCCAAGGTATTTCTCTGGCTCCCATGCTGTGTTAATTCCTCTCTGAGACTAGTTTACTCTTTGTCACTGGCGTGAAAGCAGCAGTAGTTTCCAGGAATCTGGGCAAGTAGCTTTGTCCTTGACCTTTGTAGGGTGACATTGTTTTTGTCGTGGCCTGGTCCTGGCAGCACTGATAGGGTCTCAGAAAGTATGACTGGGACCCAGTCTGACCTCAAGAGGCAAGTCAGGAAGAAAGTTAACATTTCTTAAACAATTGAATTGCTATGAGAGAAGACTAATTTAACTTATGTCTGCTTCTCTTTATTTTATGGGAAAATAAATTAGGGAATGTGAGCATATGCTTGGGAAAAAAATCTGTCCTATTCTACATCTTTTGTTATCAACACTTCCATTTCTTACATTTATTTATGTACAGGGGTGATTGTGTGGGGATCAGAGAACAACTCGTGGGGAGCCATTTCTTCCACGGTGTAGGTCCCGGGGATTGAACTTGGGTCTTCAGGTTTGGTAGTTAGCACCTTTACCCTCAGAGCTCTCTCACCTTATTGTTTACTATTTGGTTTTTCAAGACAGAGTTTCTGTGTAGCCCTGACTTTCCTGGAACTCACTCTGTAGACCAGGCTGGCCTCAGACTCACAGAGATCCACCTGCCTCAGCCTCCCAAATGCTAAATTTAAAGGCATGCACCACCACCACCTGGTTCACAGCTTCCTTTTTGAAAGATAAACTTTAGACCCAGCAAGATGACTCCAATTAAAGGTACTTGCCCCCAAGTCTGATGTCCTAAGTTCTATTCCCAGACCTCCCATGGTGGAAGGAGAGCACCAAACTCCCAAAAGTTGTCCTCTGATTGCTACACATGTTCTGTGGCTTGTGTACCAATGCTCATACACAAAATAAGTAAATAGAGAAGAATTATTTTTAATGTGTGTGTTCAGATACTAATATTTCTTTGTCGTCAGGCTTTCTTTGGTGGCAGATCTGAGAAATGTAATGTTGGTTATCAGGACCTTGCCCTCTTTTGATGAGCTTGCAGGAATAGTGATGGCAGGACAGAATTAGCACCGATGGGTCTGCTTTAGAGTTAACTAGTGTACAGAATAGCTTCTGAATCTTAAAGCATTTATCTTCTAAAAGTCAGTCAATGTTCAACGCTGTTGACCTGATTTCCTAAGTAGCTATGCACAAAGAAGGGTTAAAATGCCTTCACCCTGTTTGTCTTTAATTAAAACAATCAGAATCTTGACTCCCCGAGCTGTGGCCCACAAGCCTTCCTCTTAGATTTGCCTCTATAAACTTAATTTGTTGTTACTTACAAGTCAGTTGCTCCTCCATTTTTTGCAGATTTTATTCTTATTTATTTGTTTTATTCCCCCTTGGGATCAGCTGTTTGTTGTTATGTAGCAGAGGCTAGCTTCAGATTCTTTATCCCCCTGCCTCAGCCTCTTGAGTGCACCACCATGCCAATCTTCAGATGAGCCTAAAACTCTTACATTTAGAGACTGAGAAGCATGGATTGTCTGCCAAACACCACCTTGCTTTCCATTGTAATCATCAATTCCTCTGTCTGAAGGCTCAGCATCCTTTTCCCCACACTTAGCCTGCCTTCATCCTCAGTGTTTACCTGGAAGTCTCCCTGGGTTCTGCACATTAAAGAGGATATGTCAGATCCATGCTTCTCAAATGGAGACCATGTGGCCCTCGTGGTGATACTTGTTGATGTCTAGAGATCTGTTTGTCAGATTGAGATGAGTGAGTTGCTGCTATCTGGTGAGAACACAGCCTCTAGTTCAGGGATTCTCAGCCCAGAGTGGCAGAGCTGCTCAGGGCCCGGAGCCCCCTGCTAGAAGGACCTTCGCTGACTGATCTCTGTGTTCCAGTGCTGCATACTGCATGATTTTCCAAAATACATGGAGATGGGTGTGCAAGCCCCTTCTTCCTCATAATACATCTTTCTTTGTGCTGCTTCTGTTATAGCTATATGGGACCTAATTATATTTTATGTTTTATCCTTGCCAGAATTCCAAAGTTACTTAAATATATAATCTCCACTTAAGATTCAAACAGATTTATAGAGTTGGCAGAAGAAAATGAACCGAGATCACTCCCATGATCAAAGTCTTACGTCTTGTTTGGGGTGTTAAACTTATGTGCCATGTGGGTAATTTGTTAATGGTCATATTTTAGTTCCCTTCATGAATCTCAGTGCTTGGGAAAGAAACATAAAAAGACATTCTGTTAAAAGTCTACTAAAACAAAGGGCAGTGTCTTTGTCTTAAAGTCTTCAGTCCTGTGTGTCTATGGGGCATCTTTTAGCAGGAAAGAACCCAAATCAGGATAGTTTGGGACTTCAGTAAAGCAAGCCAGACCCCAATGTCAAGCTCAGAGGCATCAAATTGCTTAGCCCCTCTCTTGATTTTCCTCTCTTCCCAGACATAAATCTTTTGGGGTGGGGTGGCTTTGGGTATTTTTTGTGCAGGTCAGCTCTCATTCCTTCAGGGACCCTGTCATTTCATCTGCCTCATTTTGTGAGAGGGTCTGTCATTGGCCTGGAATTTTCTGACTTGGCAGGGCTGGTTGGTCAGCAGTCCAGGGATCCACCTGTCTCTACCTCTCTAGCATTTGGTTTGTAAACACAAGCTACCTTGCCTAGGTTTTGTTTTTGTTTTGTTTGTTGTTGCTTGGCTTTTGGTTTTTGCTGTGGGGTTGTTTTGTTTTGTCCACTCTAGGTCTCAGACTGCGGTCCTCCTGCTTGTGCAGCAAGAGCTTTGCTACTGAGCCATCTCCCTCCATGCCCAGCCTTAGTGAAAACTCACAGATCGTGCTCACGGCTACCTTCCTGCTCACTGATTCCCCTTCAGCTGAGGCTGCGTGGGCTGTTTCTGTGCTTCTTCCTGTCTTTTTCACAGTTTCTTCCCAAGTGGTTGTAGGTTGTTCTTACAATTAAGTCAGGATCATTGAGGTGTAGAGCCAGGGTGAGATGCCAACTGTCCTAACACCTTCTCTGAACCTCTTAATTTCCAGTTGTTAAAGTAGCATTTTTGAAAACAAACCCAACCATTGGGTCAGCATTGTAGTCAACTGTAGTTGTGTCAATTAACTCTCTCCAGCTCTTTGGATTTGAGTTCTCTTTTCTGTGAAATGAGAATACCCATGATCTCATTGGAGATGGGGACCCCCCCGCCAGGGTGACAGGGGCTCTGCCAGGATTGCAGTAAGCAGCTTTAGGAAAGCCCTCCCATCTCTAAAGCTAATACTATGTTCATGGCTTGGACTGAAAAGCCCTGCAAAATTGATGTGTAGATTGATTATGTATGATATTAAGGCATATAGTATTCAGTGAACAATAGACATCCGTACCAGCACTGTTCTGTGACTGTGTTAAACCAAACTGTGATTTGTACTCCAGATTCCTTCAAGGTTAACAAGTTGTCACCACTGTTACTTGTTATTCTGACAGTAGATATGAATGCCTTGAATTTTTACTATTGGAGGCATTGATTTGGGAGCAAGAAAAGGCCTATTGGGAAATCCACCATCAATTCTTTATCTCTTCCTTACTGGCTGGCTGTCAGTAGAATGCCAATTCTGTGATACTTTACTACCCTTTTAGCTGGTTTGACTCCTGTGACTTCCTTCTGGGCAAGGAGAGATGATCAAAAGCCTCATGTGGACTTGTCAGAAGGCTGTTTTTAAGAAGTTGAAGCAACTAAGATGGCGCCCTTCTGTCTTCTCTGTACTCTCCCCTGTGGCCTAGGATGCTTGTGTTAAGCAAGGCCTCAAGCAGTCCTTCTGGCCAAGAGCCAACATTGCAATGGTATACTTTATCATAGAGGAAGTTGACCTGAGTTCTTGAATGAGCTGAGAATGTCTCTTCCAGCCCTGGGAGGTACCACCAGTCCTGATTTATTTCTCTGTAGGTAACATCTGTATACAGTCTTTGACTGTCACCTTTGTTACTAAGATGGCCAAGCTTTCTTTCATTTATAATGGAGTTCTTTCAGTGTTTTTATTTTTCCATAGTCAGACTCCTCTCCCTTGTGGTCTATAGATAGATAGACTGACGTTTAACCTAGACTTGAGCAACTCCACAAGCAGAAGCTTTCCTGATGAGGACTGGTGTAAATTGTTCCTATGTGAGGTGACTTTAGAGAGGAAACCTTCTGAGAAGGCATAGTCAGCCTTTGCAGTGGGTGTCCTGCCTGCACCAGCCTATGCGGGTTCTGTCCTGTTGCTCTGCCCATGACTGTGCTATTGTGGTGACAATATGCAGGCTGAAAAGTTTACTATTCAGTGTGGGGTTCCCCTGAAGGTGGTACCAATATTTCCTTAGAGCGTTTGTCCTGTTTTCCTTCAAACAGATGGTGGTAGCTTAAATCCGGTGGGTTTTTCATACCCATTGACTAGAGAAAGGCTGCAAAGCATGTGTCTGAATCCCAGAACACAGAGAATGCTGAATGGTTTCCTTACGAGTCACGTGTCCTTCCTTCAGTCTTGGTAGCTTAGCCAACAGAACAAGAGGAAATTGTAAAAATTTGACAGCTAATTCATGCTAGAACATGCTACTCCGCACAGCTGCCCTCTGAATGGTTCACTGGCCACCAGGAGCGGTGGAATTAAGAGCATTTGAATAATTGACTTTCTATGCGAATAAATTAGAATTAGAATTAGATTTGATTGACCGACTAACAATTTAAATCATAAAAAAATACTTTTCTCTTTCTAGGCTACTTTGTAATACTGAGTCTCTGAGGTGATTAACCATGTGTTTTTCTTGTTGGAGGAGTTTCCTAAACACAAATCATCTGATGACAGAAAGGATGGAAAAAGTGACATGTGCTGTTGCTTTTTCAGTTAAAGGTCTCGGAGGACTGTGAGACACACTGAGTTGTTGGGAGCCCTTCCAGAAGAGCGGTGGCCCAGTGCCTGCCCCTGTGCCACGGCCTCTCTGATCTGAGGGGTGGTTCTCTGTTGGGATAATTTGGGCTGTTGAGATAGAAGGATTCCAAGCTTCCCTCTGCCCTTCTTTTTTTTTTTTTTTTT
>NW_004949099.1:9761256-9766072 GCF_000317375.1 Microtus ochrogaster | reverse complement strand
TGGTGAGGAGACAGTGGGGAGTCAGACACAGTGGGGAGTCAGACACATGGTGAGGAGACAGTGGGGAGTCAGACACATGGTGAGGAGACAGTGGGGAGTCAGACACATGGGGAGGAGACACAATGCTGAGGAGCTACAATTGTGAATTACACACTCGTGAATTAGTCACAGTGGCGAGGAGACCCAGACCAGTAGTAAGAAATGCCCTGCCCTCATTGCCCTGAGCAGAAACGTGTTGGCTTGTGTGCAAAGCTGTTCATATATAGTCAAGCTGTGGCCACTGTTCTTGTGGTCCGTGGCTGCATGAATGTAACAGGCACCCATGTAGGAAGAGGAGGCTAATAATGTCTGCTTCTTGGGGGTGTTATGAAATTGAAATGAGGCGTGTCTATAAAACAACATTTTAATATTCCTTCTGTCTTGCAAATCACCCCCAAAACACAATGGCAGTAAAATAGTGGCTGCTGTCTGTATGCTTGCCTGTGTGTTCTTCTGCTGTCTCTGTCCCAGGTCACTTGCACTGCTCAGGGCATCAGCTGGCAGACTGTCTAGCTGCATTCCTTCCTCTCTGCTCTCTCAACAGGGTCCCCATGCATGGCCTTTCCACTAGAGTAGGACTTCTCACCCAACACTAAGGCTTTCAAGAGGCTTTCCTGAAGCCTTGGCATGGATCAGGTACAGCGCATCTTCTAGAGACTAAGGCAGTCTGAGTAGGAAGGGCTGAAGGGATAGGGTTCAAATGTTGACATCAGCCTGACAGATTATCCTGTGGAAATGTTCCTATGTCAGATGTCCCTGTAGGCCCAGTGAATGTCAGTTGCTCTTTTTGATAATAGGATTAGATTAGTACTGGTCACTGGTTTTATTGTCCTTCTATAGCAAAGAAGACATGGATATAAAACACTTGACAGAAACTTTGAGAACTTAATCTTATTTTGCTATATCTTAGTTTAAATTACACTACTGTCTGCATTCATGGGACATCTGCTATAAATAGAGTGTTAAATAGAATCTCTAATTTAGCAATTCCCCAATTATCCAATCCAAGCAATTTTGTGTCTAAAAAAAAAAGCGTAAAATTGAGAATCATGTAATGAGAATTGTTCAAGTTAGACTGGATTCCAGCATCTCTTCCCCCACTGAAAAGTGTTTACACTTCCACTTTACAAAAGGCTATTTTGGGGAGAATGAACTTTACAGATCTTTTGTCCTCCAGGCTGAGTTCAGACTCAGTGTTCACCACAGTGAGGTTCTACCCTGTACTTCAAAGCCCACAATCATGGATGGCCATTGGTCACATTCCCAAGATGGAGCGCTTGAGGTAGCCAGCGTCACTGCTGCATTAAAAGCAAGGCACTGGGAAGGTCTGGGGAGTGATGAGCTTTCCCTGTCTGGGAAATTGTATGGGGACATTGTGTGGGGATGCTGTGTGGGGATATTGTATAGGGATATTGTGTGGTGACTTGAACATTTTTCATCTCGTGAAAGCTCTTTGTCCTTCATTATGTAAATTATGTGTTTACATTCGTCCACTCTTCACTACAGGAAAGCATGCAGAAAAGGGACAGAGCCCAGATCTTTCTTGTCCACGTTAATATCATGGTGCCTAACAGCCCGGAGAGTTCATTTGAACGGTTTTTCCCCATAAGTTTTTTCCTCCCTGGCAAATAAGCACTTTTGCTTTTGAATATTCAAAACTGGCTGTCTTCACGAATCTTTCAAGTTTAGCTGCTTTGCTTGAGAGAGACACCATGATGTATTCTTGCTAATGTTTTCAACTTAGCATTATTTATAGTTTCTCCCAAGAAGTCTGAAATTTAAAAATTATTTCTTTACTCGGTTTGATTCTTTCCTGTCTAGCTTTCAGTTGAAATCACCTCTTTGTGTTTCTAGCGAAGCCTGAAATTATCATGTCCCCTTGTGTGCCCAGTTTGTTTCTCTGCCCTTGAAGACCATGACAGCGCAGTGACTCTGCTTCCCTTATCTGCCACATCTTCAGCCCAGTCACCAGCTCAGTGCTCCCGCTAGCCTCTGTCTGGGTGAGGCGTGATGCTGCACTTGTGTACAAACCTTTTGTTCTGTCACAGTTAAGGAACATTCATTTCCTCTGTAAAGGACCTGTCTTTTGGCTTGTCTAGACTCCTATAGGCCTGCCTGTGTTGCAGCCCTTTCTTGTATCAGGCCATAATGTCTTCACTCCAGTCTTTGGTTGGTAATAAAGTTTACAATATTACTATCAAGTTTACAATATTCTGTCTTACTAGCCAGACAACAGTTACATCATTCTAGGGTGAAAAGATGCTAAAATATACCAGAACAGATGTGCTGCTGGGTGCTGTCTCTGAGGGAAAGAGGTCCAAGTGCTGGCTAGCCTGTTGCTTTGGCATGGGTACCAAGCAGTATGTTTTGAAAGCTTCACTTCAGATCACAGTCTTACTTCCTTCAATAAGATAGCAGTGGTGGTCTTTGAAGGATGATGACAACAGGAATTGCTCATAGGAATTACCAGGACAGGGGTAGCAACAAAAATGGAAGGAAGGACCACCCTTCCAGGAACCAACCATGTACCTTTTCTGTTTTCTCAGCCCAACTCCCAAATACGATTTTTACTTCATGGTTTTTCTCTACCCAGTACCTGGAATAAAATGCAATATATTCTAATCATCCTGGATATTCTAACACTAATTGATAAACCCAAAATTGTTCAAGTCAGAAAGTTCATCTCCTCCTTCCCTCCCATCAGAAACATATTCCACTGCCAATGTGTGTCACGTCCAGGCATCGTGTTTTTAGGAGCAAGAAGAAATTAAACTCCCTATTCAGTTTTGGAAATCAGTCTCCTTTTCCAGATAGGGGATTTAAACTCAGTTGGTTGGATAAACATGAAGGACACTTAGAGTTATTTGTGAGCCTGGACCCATGTGTTGCCTGGAGTGAGTGCCTGACCTGCGGGGGATAGGCCAGATGACCTCTGCTCAGACAGAGGGTGCAGAAGGCAAGCCAGGTCTGCCTTCAGAGTCCTGAATCCATGAGACTGAGGTTCAAGTGTAAAAATGCCTCCTACCGCTTACAAACAAATTATGAAATACAGAAAAGGAAAATGTGAAGTAAGTAAATCCTAAAGATTAAACATGATGAAGTAAATCTGACAAACCATGGGCGCCATACAGACTTTAGGTGGGGCTAGTGCGGGTATATTTATTTGCACAACATTCTTGAGTAGTGGGGAAATTGTGACTATAAACAACATAATGATGTTAGGGACATGTGTATTTTTCCAGGAAAAGTTATTTTTCCAAATAACATTTGATTATGGAAGACCTGTCTTTATTTTTAAAAGTGTATGTCCAAAAATGTGGGAGTAAAGTATCATGATAAGAGCAACTTACTTTAAGTAACTCAACAGTAAAAATGTATGTGTGTAGTGATATTCATTCATATTTTAATAATAAAGCTTTCCTGCAAGTCAGAAAAGCAAAACAACCAGCCACTGGCTCTTACCTCTGCTGCAGTCTGAAATGATGATACTGCCTTCAGGAATCCTCAGAATAAGAACTGTATCTAATTAGAGAGTAGACCAGCTCCACCTGTCAGCCTTACAGACCAGGCAGTGATGGCACACACCTTTAATCCCAGCAGCCACACTAGTTTGCCATAGAAACCAGGCGGTAGTGGTGCACGCCCTTAATCCCAGCCCTAGAGAGGATTATAGAATGAGAAGAGACCACTCTCGGTCACAATCCCATTCTGAGGGTTTCTGGAGACAGTATCACCAGTTTGGACTAAGATAGAGGTAAGAGCCAGTGGCTGACTGTTTTGTTTTACTCTCTGATCTTCAGGCAAGCATTATTTATTAAAATACAAATGAAATATAAGTACATAATGTGTATGTGTATAGACAGAGCATCACAAATATGGGGAAATATTAAATAGTTAAATATTAATAGCCCATGGAGGACATATGGACTAGCTACACAAGTAGTTTAACTTCTCTTTATTTTTTTGTATATTTGATTTTTTTTTGTAGTTCAAAATATGATAAATACTGCTTTGCAACTACCAGCTTGCCCACAATCCTGTCACTCACATTCTTCCCTAATCTCAAGCTGACAATTTATTGAAATTTCTTTTTTTGTTGTTGTTGTTTTTTTTCTTTTTTAAAAATTTATTTATTAAAGATTTCTGCCTCCTCCCCAATTTATTGAAATTTCTTTTTTTGTTGTTGTTGTTTTTTTTCTTTTTTAAAAATTTATTTATTAAAGATTTCTGCCTCCTCCCCAATTTATTGAAATTTCTTTTTTTGTTGTTGTTGTTTTTTTTCTTTTTTAAAAATTTATTTATTAAAGATTTCTGCCTCCTCCCCAATTTATTGAAATTTCTTGAGTGCCCACTACATATAGGTTTACAGATACTCCGGTGTATAGATGAGGAAAATAAGTGTACCTGCATTTAAAGAGTTCATGATTTATTACGTTTCTTGTATATTGTTTGTAATTTCTGTAAAATCTTAAATAAAGATAAAAACATCCGTCTGCCTAGGCCTGGAAATGCCATAAGTGGTATGTGCTAATCTAAGACTGTTGTTGGTCAGTGCTTTGACACCACATTCTCTAGGCTTTGTATAAGCACCTGTGCCTTAGTAGATAACCTGTAAAGCATTTGCACAGTGAAAATGCCTGACAGTAACAACCTTGGATTTTGTTCATTGTGTACCTCTGGATATATCTAGATAGGTTTCCCACAGAGAGACTTCATTCATCATGTACCTCTGGATATATCTAGATGGGTTTCCCACAGAGAGGATTTGTTCATCATA
>NW_004949099.1:9752759-9761137 GCF_000317375.1 Microtus ochrogaster | reverse complement strand
TTTGTTCATCATACACCTCTGGATATATCTAGGTATGTTTCCCACAGAGAGGCTTTGTTCATCATACACCTGGATATATCTACATAGGTTTCCCACAGATACTTCTAGCGTCATGTTTGCAGTGAGGCATCACAATGTGCTTGTGGCCCTCACACTCAGTTCTCTGAAGCAGCACCCAAGGGGTGAAAGTTATGTCCCTAGTGCTGAAAACACCACACCACTACACTTTAGACACGGATCCCACTGGCTCCTGAATGATTCCTTTTAAAGGACTAACTTTCATGGTACCCAAAGGTGTCATGCAGAGTTCCAAAAAGAGCCCTACCCAGTTTTGATGCATATGAACTACAAAAAGGACCAGAATGACACGATAGACTTAAGGATGCAGTAATGGCACGTATAACCTTTGGCCTTAACCAATAGCTTTCTATTGGACTTACTCAACAAGACAGAAACCATTCCTGGTACTGTGAGCCCAGCCCAACTACTTAGGGCTAGTGAAGTCATGGATCTTGGAGGAGAACCTACAGCCACCACTTTCCTAAAGCAGCATTTTTCCTAACCATACTCCAAGTATTTGCTTTTACACCTATAGGTAAGTGTAGTCTTCACTGCACATCAACAGTACTTCTCTTTGCAGTACATGGAGAGCATTACAGAAAACCACACCAATCAAAATGCACAATTGTGAAGTCCGTTCGCTAACATCTCACTAACATGACTGCCTGAAGATGAGATGAACGAAGACAAGAACAATGAACATGCCAAAGTACATGGGCAAATCCCCAAGCCTCAACCCTACACAAAAACTACAGGCAACTATGGAATGCTGCCTAAGAAAAAATAATCTTTCCCAGGGAAGAAGACACCATGGTTATCCAATGCCGAATGATCAGTCCTGAAAGTTTCCATACAAGTAACATTGTGCAGACTGAGCAGGTTGTATTTGGGGGTATGCAAATATATATATACACACACATACACACATATATATTCACCATATATGAGGTGGGATATGGTGATTGCTGAATGCCCTGGCTGATTACATACAGTGCAACTGTGGTGCCCAAATACAGAGTGCCTAAAAATGCTGATATGGCACAGAACAAGTGTGTGAATTTCATGAGCTGGAGCTTCTGTCCTGGCCAGATGAGTGCTCTCTGCCCATGTATTCAACTTCCCTTATGTTTAAAATTAGTTACAGTATAATGAGATATTTGAGAAGGTTCATTCCCTCTTCAATTTTTTCAGTTCTTGAAAATTTCGACAAAATTTCCTGTTGCTGATAGATAGGGCTTTCACAATCATTTGCTCACTCCCAGTGATAAAATCTGTCTAGATAGAATTTAATAATACTCCTGAACTTTTTCTAGTTAGTCTACTGTTATCTTCAATTATGAGAATTAATATATTTCTTCTTGTTCATGGTAATATTTTCCTCATTTCAAATAATGTATTTAAAGTGTACAGAGTAGAGTAAAGAGTGAGATTAGGTAGTATAAGACGTCCAGCTGCTATAGGACAATGGAGGTTATTTTGGATCTGATAATCCCCCCACACCCCGCAAATTAGATGAGTCATGCTCTGCAGAGTGAATATCAGCTGGGCCTTGGGGTCTCTTCTGGATACAGTTGAGCTCCACATGTGGTGAGCACCCTCTCTCTTAAATTTACACATTTTATTATATATATTCCCAAAGTGCAGGAAAGTGAAGGTCCAAAATAAAGCATGCTAGTCTTGCTGAGTCTGACGTGTGTAGCCTTGTTCAGTTGGCTTTGAAGAACATATTGGGGGAAGTAGATGCACATTCCGCAGATAAACTGAACAAAGAAATGTTATCAGAATGAGCTGCCCAAACAGGCGGTGGTGTGGATTTTGATGTTTCACGTTTACTTTTTCTTTGTAGAATTTTCTCAAAAGAATTTAGAGAACACCACAATCTACTATCACTTCCATAAAACAAATGTACAATACATTTCTGTAAATACAAAAAAACAAAATATCCATGTTAAACAGAGTTTCTCCATTGTATGACAGGATCACTGTATACCCAATGGAATTTTATGTGTTTTTGTTTGGGGCTTATTTTTAAATTTTTATCTACTACTAGAATTAGTAAAAATAAACAAACAGGGAATAGAATATACTGAAATGTATTGTGTAAGAATGCTGCATTCTTAAGCATAGTTTAAACAATGTATGAGTCGGTTCTCCTGTCGGAAGATCCATGTCTGGATTCAGTCAGCTTATGGTAAAACTTGGTTCTGCACTAAACATGTACAGACATTATTGATGTTGTTGTTCTCTGAATATTACAGAGCAAGCATTTGCATAAAATTTATGTTAGGTATAGGTAATCTAGAGATGATTGGACACTTGAGAGAATGGGCTTGGTTATATTTCTTAACATGGTCCTGATCCCCCATGGAGTCCAGTGCTCTGTGGAGTCAGGAACTGATCTTCCTCTGATACAAAGGGATAGTTACTTATTCTTTCTCAATATCATTTAGAATCGATAACAAACATACATCTTTCCTCCTTCTTTATTTTCATTCGTTTTCTGACAAGCTCTTGCTGTGTAGTCCAGATTGGATTGGGACTAATGGCAATTCTGCTGTAGCCTCCTTGATGGTGGGCTACAGAGATATGCCACGAGATCTGGCATCATGCCTGCCACCTTTTGATGTAGTTATAAACACACACATGTGATGTACACATTTTCTAATCTTTGCTCTAAGTCAGTATTCTCATCTTATCTGTCTGCCTCAGTGACTCGCCTTTTACCGAGTTACAGAGATTAAAAATATGTTTGTGTTAATATATCTGAGAATATGTCATTCTTTTTTATAGAAGATATAGCACTCACAAAATGAATGCTGTCTTACCAGATCCCATCTAGTTGGGTGTCAGGTTCTTGTTTTGTGGGTTGTTTTTCACTAAACATCATTAATGGCATGTGTTTCTGATGAGCTAATAGAAGAAAATAATTTACACAAATTATATAAAGTTTGATGAGCTTTGTTTTCCATTCACGAATATATTGATTTGGAATGTAGCTCATTAATGATTCATATCCCTTCATGCGTCGGTTTCCCCAGACATTACCTTGGTCCATTTGTTCTCTGTGCGTTGCCTTACAGTTTGTTTTCCCACCATGCACAGTTCTTCTCACTTGCTCATTTCCAGGCTGTAAGCACATATTCAAGCCAGAGGTATAAGATTTTTGTAGCAAACTCCATCTCCAGTGATTGCTCAATGAATATCAAAAAGATGGTAGAGGAAAACAAACCTCTACTCCCATGCACTTATAAAATTATATTTTTATATTCATTCAGCCAGTTGCTTTTTGTAATGACTTAATAACGTTTACTCTCATTGTTGGGATTCACTTTGAAGTGAATTTTGCATTTAATTGTGGTATTTTATGGCACTTGTATTATTACATTTGGGAAATGAGGTAGAAATCCTACAGGCAAGTAAGTAAAATGATTTTTTAAAAAATTAACTCAGGTTTATCGACCCTGCGCTTTAGCACGCAGTTGAGAGTACTTGATGTTAGCATCCACATCTGGAGAATGCACACTAAATAAAACTAGCCAACCAGAGAACAATGCATTTTCAGGAACTAATTGCTAGTGATGATTTTTAACCTGTTTTTAAAAATTAATATTTAGCCTATTAATAGAGTTTTGGGGGTAAAGACCCTACTTCCAGTATCTCAGCAGTCTGGATTCTGTTACCCATCCCAGTGCACCAGTGAAGTACACTAGTGGAGCTGGGGAGGTGGCTCTGTGGGTGAAGTGTTTGCTTTGCCAGGATGAGTCCTTGAATTTGGATCCCCAACTGCATAAAAACCTGGGCTTGATGATGGTGACCTGTAACCCCTATGCTAGAAGGCAAAGACAGGAGAATCCCAGGGGCTGCTTGGCAAACCAGTCTGCTACAGCATGAGCTCCAGGTTCAATGAGATACTGTCTCAAGACTAATGTGGAAAATACTAAAGGAAGATACCCAAGGGCAACCTCTGGCCTTCATAAATGCACACTCAGGCACATGTTCCTACAACTGCTTACATGCATATATACCATACACTTTCTTGTGTGTATGAACATAACACTAACTACATGCACACATGCACAAACACACACCATACACACCTCATAATGATGTAGAGTGGACAAAGACAGGGCTCTGGTTACCCCAGATCCATCTTCCTGGTACTCACATGAGATTTAGGTTTGAAAAGAGGGCAAGAGGCGGGCAATGATTAAGGAGATGTAGTTTTACCCCATCATTGTCTCAGCTCATGTTCTGGTAGGTTCTCCAGTTGTTAAGCTGCTAATTCATTGATCACTAGGGTCAGTCTCACCCATTAGTATCCTTGCCTTCTTGGCCAGGTACATAGGTAAAGTGCAGTGTCTGTCCAGCTGGACTTGGCGACCCCTGAAATGAAGGTGGCTCAAGAAGAATGGAGAAGAACATTGGTTTATCTCTGTATATTTAGCCAAAGTACAGGTGCACATTGCAGCGAGAGATTGCAGGCTTTCACCCCACTGTCAATGGCTTTGTGGACTCAAGTGGATTTGTAGCTTTGTAGCCAAAGCAGATTCTACAACCCTCCGTGAAGCCTTGGTTTTCACATTTAGTCAGATAAAGATAATTATATACATTTTTTTCATTGATGGAAGTATGTAATTCATAGATATCTTGGATTTAAAATTTATATTTGAACATATTTCAAATGAGTTTTGCTTTAAATATAATGTACTTGACTATTTTAAGTGGAATAACCCGATGACCAACATGCTGTATAGGTACCATCTTACAAACCTGCACATACATGTCCCCAGGTTATTTATTATTTATATGAGTGGCAATTATAATGGGAAGGAATCTACAGTCTGGGTTTGTGTTTTTATTTTGTCTGGATTAGGACTGAGAAATGATTAATGAAAAGGCATTATTTCTTGTCAAGTGGTGAATAACTATGTTTAGCTTTGGTATAGATGTTTACAAATGGGAAAACCCATACTGCTTGCCAAGCAGTTGATTAAAAAATGCATCTAATTCATCTCAGAGTCTCTGTGGGAGAGATCTTTACATTGTATGAGTTGGCATTTAGTAATTAAATCTCTTTAAACATTTTAATTAGGCTTCAGGCCACCCAATGCCTTCCTCTCATTCAGAAAGCACTTTGTGAAGTCAATACGCACAAAGCTATGGGTAAGCCCTTGTCATTTTCACCTGAGTCTGAAGTCTAGAGCACTGTGCATAAAGTCTGCCAGAGCATGGGTTTCTGAGTCTCACTTTACCAGACTGTGTTTGATCCAGGAGTTTCTGAAACAGTCTTAAAATGTGCATTTCTCACCGGCTCCAGGCTAATGTAAGGAGATGTTTCTGGTCTGGGTACCAGACTCGGGAGGCACAGTACTGTGCTACCCATTCAGTTGTGACAGGAGACTAGGCAACTTGATTGGTCTTTAACTCACAGTTTTATGTTCAGTTCAGTTTTCTTTTTGTTAAGTCCAGCCTTTTAAGGGGGGCTCTTCATGTTAAATATTTTGTGACACTGTTCTGTTGTGAGGAAAATGTCTAAAATAGGAGAGAGCTGGCAGGTCGAGAAGAGATGGTGAAACCACAGGTTGGCCCGTTCTGTCTCTCTTCATAGGGAGCAGGGAAGCCATCCTTAAGGTTGTTTTCTCGGTATTTTTCATGCCCATCCTGTCTTGCATTCTCCCACATCTCCTTGTGTTTAGGTAACTTATATATTAGGTATCTCTTACTTTGTAACAATACATTAACATATAGCAGCGTAACAGAGAAATACAAGCACAGTTATCTTGTTTTCTCCAGTGAAAAAGTACATCCTCCTTGGGTCCCCACATTGGCCACCAAAAGTTTCGACATAAAAAAAAACAATTCTTACCTCAGAGGTGGTAAGAGGTAGTTTATTGTGAGCTAAATATGAATGGCCATAGCCTAAGACAGTGAATTCATGCTGCACCGAATGACATGGCCATAAAAATAATTGCTCAAACTTTTATAGTCACAGACCAAAAATCATAAATCCATGATATAGGCAAATCATAGCAAAGCAGTGAAATCACTCTCTTAGCTTTGAGATGTTACTCATTGGTATTCTTAGCTTTGGGGATGGTGGTAGCTGGTAGTCTGATAAGTTAATATATCCCAACTGATTTATTTACCTGATGTTGGAGAGGAAGTTAGGCCAGAAACATAGGTGGTCAGTGAATGCCTGTTAAGGGACCAAGAATAGCACAAGACGATTTTACCTCTGGATTGTAACTCTGCACATGTAGGAAGTTTTAATTAATTAGTTATTCCACCAGAATCTTTCAAAACTTGTTGCTTTGTTCCTGGAAACTTCCATTTGCGGACTCCTACATTTCTGTAACCTAATAATAGAAGGAACCGTGCATTATTTATACATATTTTCTTTATTAGAAGTGAACCAAGCCCACTAGGGGGAAGTTCTTGTTCTTGGTTTTTGTTTTTGTTTTGTTTTGTGTTTGACATATAGTCTCTTGCAGCCTCAAATTGACTACTTAGCCAATGCCGGTTTATAACTTCTGATCCTCCTGCCTCTGCCTCCAGAGTGCTAGGATTATACGCCTGGCCCTATGCCTTCTTTGTAAGATACAGGAAATGAAGTTGTATATCTTGAAAGTAGTGTCAACGGATCTATCAACAAATTCTCAAGGCCTTCACTATATGAACATCCGTTTCTTCTGTGAAATGGTTAATTGATCTTTGAGAAGCCTTAATAATAGTGGCTAGTAGGTTTTAGTGATTATTTAATCTTTCATCAGGATGGCCACATTCTTCTTAAGATCTACACATTTAACAAAATTTCGTGCTGCATGACCCTTCTCTCCATACCTAGTTTGTATTTTATAAAATGTTTACCTCATAAAAATACCTTTCTTTTTTTAGTTGTGAAAATGTAACATCAAGAGAATTGATTCTGTAGGAGTAAAAAATTAAATCTGCTATTACTATGATATGTTCAGTAGTGTTTAGCAATTTTACCACCACGTACAGTTTATTCAAGGATGAACATTCTCTCAAGTTCCTTAGACATTATCATTCAGAGGCTGGAGAGACAGCTGATCAGTTAAGAACTGGCTGCTCTTGCAAGGACCCCAGTTTGATCCCCAGCACCCATATGGTGCTCATAACTGTCTTTAACCCATTACAGGGCATCTCTTGCCTTCTTCTGGCTCCTCATGTATTAGATACACATTTGTACAATACATGTGTTCAAGCAAAACACACATACACATGAAATAAAACTAATTTTTAAAATTATTCATTTCTTATTGAAGGGAAACAATACCAGCATGTCTGAAGCACAAAATACTTGAATGGGATAGCATTTGCAGCTGGCTGTCTCTCAGACCCCCTTACGACTGACCCCATCTTCTGATGTGCACATTGCTGTAAACCCCGTCCTTGCATTTGGACTCTGCCTGATGACTCACTTGTAACATGCCAAGAGTAAATATTTCTTCCTAAAAAGATTGAAGCTTCTGTCATGTGGGCGGTCTGCTCTCCTGTAACATATTAAGTTTTTCTTGTTTGGTTGATTGGTTTATACACTTGGAAAAGCCTCTCTGTCTCCAGATACATACTAGGAGGAACTACACAAAGTAATGGCAGCAATGCCTTTGCACATGGTCTTACACTAATATAATGTGTTCTTGTTCTGTCTGTCACTTCTCAGTTGGGATAGTATCTTACCTTCCAATGGAGAAATGCTTAACAGGAAGCAGAACAAATAAAATATTCATAGTCATATATTTCAGTTCTTATACCATTGAGAAACAGTATTTATTGAGAAAAGATTGCACATTTGTAGTTAAGTACAAGACAAGTGTAGGATTTTGATTCTGGCTTTTACAATATTTAAAATGTATAGTGTGGCCACATATCACTTAAAATTAAGAAAATTGACATGTTTAATAAGAGCCAGTGGTCAACTTTCATGTGGCTCTTGCAGGTGAAAAGCACCCATGAATGCACACTAACATTACTGACAGTGACTTAATGGCGGGCCTGTAAGTCCTCTAGGAGGCTGGCAGCAGGGTTGCGAGCCCTCTCGGAGGGTTATTTCCAAGACTGAATGTTCTAGCTAGTAAAGATTTTTGCATTGTGGGCCTGGTGATGGGACTTTCATGAACGACAGTAACTTTTCTGTAGTCTTCCTGCTGAGCTAACTTTGCTCTTCATCCCATCACGTGTGTGGTGGTGCTCCACCTGACAGCTGACCCATGTCCTTGAGTCTCCCATTCACATGTGTGGTGGTGCTCCACCTGACTGCTGACCCATGTCCTTGAGTCTCCCATTCACGTGTGTGG